>NC_136959.1:40212666-40795166 GCF_032717465.1 Coenobita brevimanus | reverse complement strand
ATCTTCACTCTCATCTTAAATGTCAAGACAAACTTGCCTAGCTCCGGGCTCCTACGCTGTTCATGGCGCAATGTAGGATTGGATGATGGATGGATGGACTAAGTATATCTGACACAGGTTTTTGATCAAATGTATATGAAAGTAAAGTACAGTAAAAGACAAGAGAGACTGATATTAAAAAATTTCCTTATCTGCAGATTGACACCCGTCCAGCTGCCAGTGGTTGCAATGAGGAGGGGAGGAGGAGGGGGGAAAGTGCATAGCAACTAAGCCTACTTCCAGTCATTGCATCCAAAGCATTTTGATACCACTGCCTTTTTTGTGTGACAAAAACAAATTCAACCCAAAATGATATTTTTCTGATAATTACTGGTAATACAAAACTGTATGCACTAAATATGTTTGATAATAATGTATGCCACCTTCAAACTACCATGAATTGTGGCCCCATAATAGCACTGCACTTTGTAACGAAGGTCACACCGACACAGCAGTGCAGACTGATGTGTGATATGCACAAAGTTCTCATACAAATATACTATATGCAATGCCAAGCTGTCATATCTATAACACTAAACCACACCACAGAATTATGCTAAGATGGCTTACCCTCATCATGCTATAAGTTTTGCGATAATATTACAAACCGAAACTTTATTGTGCTTGACTGTAATAACAACTATGAACAGACTAACGAGAATGGAGAAAATGTGAGCCAATGGACAGAACACTTTTAGGAGTAGGGAAGAAGTGATCAACAAGATGGAAGTAGTGGAGGCAATGAAGAAAGTCAAAATGGAGAAAGCCCCAGGAGTTGATAAAGTGTCAGGTGAAATGCTGAAGCATGGGGAGGAGATAGTAGTGAAATGGATATGGAAGATTTGCAGACTGGCCTGGGAGAAAAGTAGAGTCCTGGAGGACTGGGAGTCCATTGGCCTGGAAGAAGGCTTATTGACAGAGTTAGGGAAATAACAGAAGAATTAGTTGGAGAAGAACAGGGAGATTTCTGGAGGGGAAGAAGTTGTGTAGATCAGATATTTATCCTAAGATGTTAGGTGAAAAGCTTCTAGAGCAAGGAAAGAAGTTGTATGCTGCCTTCAGGAATTTGGCATATGACAGAGTGGATAGACAAGGAATATGGAAAATATTAATAATATGTGGAGTAAATGGGAAGCTGTTGGATGCCGTGAAGAGTATTTGTGAGGATGCTTGGGTTGCAGTTCATGTGGATGGTGAACTGAGTGAATTTTTTTATTTATATGTTGCAATGAAACAGGGATGTGTCACATCTCCACTGTTATTCAAATTGAATATGGATGAGTCACAAAAGAGATACAAGGTAGGGATGTAGATGCTGGAACAACCCTAATGCGGGTGGGCAGCATCTGGAAGCTTTTTGCTCTGTTATATGCACATGATGCTGTATCATTAAATGAAGACAAAGGGGAATTGCAAGGCTTGGCGAATGAGTTTGGGAGAGTATGCAGGAAACGGGATCTAAAGGTGAATATAGGGAAGAGTAAAGTTGTGGTCTTCAAGTGAAATGAAGTCACTGAATGCACAGTGAGGTTGGATAATGCAGAAATGGAAAATATAAGTGTGTTTAAGTACTTGAATAGTGTGATGAGTAGGGACTGAAGTTTGGAGGATGAAGTGCTTGAGAGAGTACAGCAGGGAAGAATGGTTGCTGGTTCAATGAAACCACTGATAAGAAATAGGGAAGTGTGCATGTAACTAAAAAATTGCTGAATGACAGTGCTGTATTGTGAACCCCAGTCTAACGTATGGACACAAACATTGGACTTTGCTGAAAGGACACAAGTCAAGAGTAAGAGCAGTGGAAATAAGTTATTTGAGAGGAGCATGTGGAGTTACAAGGAGAGACTAACCAATGAGTTAGTGAAGGAGCGTTATGATGTCGATGTGATAGAATGCATAAGGAGAAATACACTGAGATGTGTGGCCATGTGGAGAGAATGGAAAGTGAGAGACTAATGAGGAGAGTGTATGTGAGTGAGGTGGAGGGGGAAAGAGAGAGGGAGAGGCCAAGGATGAGATGGAGGGATGGACTGGAAAGGTATATGAGAGAGGAGGATGTAAGTTGGGGTAAGGGCAGCAAATTGGCAGGGGACAGGGCAACATGGAGGCAATTTGTTTGTGGTCACCCTTTAAGATTTTAAGATATTAAGGCATCTGGTTATAGACAGACAGACACAAAGAGACTGCAGCTGAATCACAGTCTCCTAAGTAACTAATGTCACACTGAAAATAAAGGTTAAGTCTCATTCAATTTCAGAATTATCTCAAAAATTTGGACGAGGAGAGATGGTATGGGGCACAAGGGCTTAAGAGTAAATGCGGATAAAATAAGAGTGATGGTATCTAGTGCTGAGGATGGTACTGTCAGAGAAGAAGGAAAGTGGCCCAGTGCGATTTGTCATAGGGGCATGGGCAGTAATTCCATCTTGTGTAGTGTTTGTGATAAGAGGATGCATCAGAGACGCAGTGGTATTAGAGGTAGACCACGAGATAATGCTGATTTCACACGTGCAGTGTGTCAGGGGGAGCATGTGGATATTGCCAGGTGCGAAAGGATTGAACTTGCTGGTGAGTCTCTTGACTGTGTGGAAGAGTTTTGTTATTTGGGGCACATGTTATGTGCTGGAGGTGGGGCAGGAGCTAGATTTGTGGCTAGTGAGGAGTGGCTGGAAGAAGTTCAGGGAGCTGTTGCCTCTCTTGACATTGAGAGGGCTCTCCCTCCTTGCTAAGGGATCTTTGTATATGGCATGTGTTTGGAATGTATTGCTGTATGGTAGTGAGACCTGGGCTATAAGGGAAGAGGATATTCACAGATTCAAACGTACGGAAATGGCAAAGATTAGGTGGATGTGCAGTGCGTCCTTGAGTGCAAGGCCTGGGGGGCCTAGGCTTATGATCGAGGAGTTGAGAGGTAGGATGGGACTCCAGTGTATTGGTGTTGTGATGAGGGGAGGTAAACTGAGATGGTTGGGGCATGTGGAGAGGATGGGGGATGATAACTGGGTGCAGAAAGTGAGAAGTGCTAATGCTGGGGTAGGGTAGTAAGAGGTAGACCGAAAAAGACCTGGGACGAGGTCACTGAGTTTGACCTCAGGGTTAAGGGACTAAATAGGGAAGCTGACAGAGATCGAGCAGCATGGACAGCGACCATTAGGTGACCAAAGCCAATGCATGCAAGCATGTTGGTACCTTCAAAAACAAAAACTATGATTTTCATCCTATTAATAATAAACACATCGTATTTTGGGGGGTCTTTTTAGGATCCACAGTGGGTCCTTGTGAGTAGGCTATTTCCATGAGTCTTAAGTTTATTTGGGGAGGTTAAACCTACCCAAACCCCCCCCCCCCCACAATCCAGACACTGTTTCAGAACACACAGGATTCTTACTGCTTACATTTAATTTCAGTAGGTCTAATGATGATGCTTCCTATACCTATACTTATACACCACCTAAATAAACAATGGAGTGGTACATTATTTCTTTCCTCCTTCACCAAATCTACAGTACATTATAATTATTATGTAATCAACTTATTACCTATAATATAGAAATAACACACTCCAACTATCATTCTACTGTCAAAGCACCAGCAATAAGTAAGTTCTAACAATATCTAGCTTGATATACTACATACAGACATTTTTGACAATATGAAAACATTCATGATTTATAGAAAAACTAGATTTTAACTAATCATATCTTTTTTTTTTTTTTAAGTACAGGTAAGCTTTGTTTTACGGTTGTCAGTGAAGAACAAACAAGGCACAATATAAATGGCAATATTGTGCAAACTGACAACTGTGCTTTGTTACTGTCAGTATTATGGATGACAAAGTGACCACAGAACTGGATGATGGTGATGGGCAGTGACATTCCTGTAACCATCCCTCTCACAGGTATCTTAGGGAGCTGTATCCCGACACTGATAACTGCATTTTGTTAGTGTCAGCGTTAGGGATGATAGAGGGCCCAAGGGACTGGATGATAGTGGTGGGCAGCAACATTTCTGTAACCATCCCTATCACAGCTGCCTTGGGGAGCTCTAACCCGAGAATCCTCTAGGGATCGCACTGCAGCCAGTGGATGACCACTAGCCCCTGGAGTTATGCCTCCACCTAATGTTGCAGAATTATTAATTCCCTGAAGCACAGAGTTTGATGTCTGGTGACTATGTGCTGTGACGGGAGGGGAGATTTTTGAACTAGCATTTCCATGCAGGACAGAATGTGAAGTTGAATGATTCTCTGGAGCAGCAGCAGAGTTTTTAGAATTTGCAGCACAGTGAAACAAGGAATGGGATGGTTGTTGACTGTTTGCTGCAGCATGAGAGGAGGCATGAGATGCACTACCTGTTGTAAGGTTGGTGGCAACTTCACTGTTATGCCTAGCTAAAGAAATACCTGTGAAGGCAAAGCTAGTATATGCAGACGTGTAGGAGGAAGGTGTTGAGCTAGAAGTGCCATGGGTTGACGTGACAGTACTCGAGTTGGAATTAGCACTATTGCGGATGGGAGTGGCTGTGTTAGAGGTGCCAAGGTTGGAGGTGCTGGCTGTTGAGGCAGAGGACTGTACTGAATCTCCTATCTGTTCCCTTGGTCCTGAGGTTGACCCAGTTCGACGAAGGTGAACTTGCATGTGCTTCCTCAGATTGCCAGATTCACAGAAACCTCGACCGCAGAACTTGCACTCAAATGGTCGCTCCCCAGTGTGTAGTCTCTCATGTACTTTCCTCTTTCCTTGATCTCTGTAAAAAATAAATAAATAAAAAATAATAACTACCTCGTCAAATAATGTATTCTCATGTTCTCTTTCCTATCACCTAGTCAAAATCTGCAATCTCTCCAACATGAGTGCTAAGCTATAACAACAGATTAAAGCTTGAATATGATGCTGGTTATGAAGAATTGCTATTAAATTGAAGCAGGGCCACTGCACTGTCATTTCTTGCCACTGCACTATGCAAAAAAAGCTGCAAAATGATGAAAATCTGAACCAAGTTAACACATGAGCTGACATACCTTGTGTGAAGTTGGTCTGAAGGAATACAACAAACCTCAAATAAGAATGATTTTCAACCTTGTACCACAATGATTCTGGAAGAAGCATCACACAAATTCTATGGTATATTAGGCATGCTATCATCTTTCATCTCTACACTCCAGGTTAAGACCAGAGTCAAACGAACAATAGCTACCATGAACAAAATTCATGCACTTCCTTACCCATTTACTGCAGCATCCAAAGAAGGGTCAAATCTGCTTACAAAAAATTGTTCCAAAATACTAGCTAAGAGAGGAGGAGAATGGATGATAATACAGTATCAAAAGTAGCACATAAAGTACAAGTTATGGCATATTAGGTTAACTGGCAACCTACCCTGCCTCAGATACTCCATTCTGCTCAGGTAAGTGTCAGTATCACCAACTGGGGAACTTTCTACCATAATAACTCTTTAACTAAGGTGAGTTAGGTAAACATATTTCATGGGTAGGCATGTCATGCCACATCCAAGATGCTGATGTACCACATATCTAAAGGCATTTCATGATGGTTACTAAATAAGTCTGACTACCCCACCATGAGGAATTTTGGAACATCTGTTTGTCACAGCTGATGCATTAATTCTAGTTATTTACACTGTATGTGCAACAAACTAAATGACATAGAGTATTTAAAACTCCTTTAATAATTTTTTATGGGTTCCTGAAAGGGATGCTTTTACACTGTTGCACTGCTATAACTGGATGACTCCATTGCCTGGTTATACAAATATCCCTCTACTTCATTCTTATCCTTCAAAAGAAGGATGGAGTGCAGAAAAACAGATTTAACCTCAACCTGCATTTCACTGAGTGTTCATTCAGATGAGCCTGGGGTTACTACTACATAATACTACTACTACTACTTCAATGATGAAAATGACTCCGACTATGACTACCAGTACTACTACTTGTACTACTACTACTATTTTTAAGTGTAGCAGCAACATTTAATTAGATGATAAACAAAACAAAGTGGACATATGTGGATTATCCGAGACTAAATGGAAGGTGAGAGTGTGAAAGTGGGAATAAGGATGGGGTATATGCATGGGAGTAGGTAAGAATGACAGGCAAAGAGGGTGTATGTAATTTCGTGCGCTAGAGATGGAAGGAGAATATAAGAGAGTATGGATCAATTGGTTCAAGGATTGTGTGGGTAAGATTGAAAGTAGGAATACAAACATGAGCGATACTGTGTGTGTATATGCACCAATGGAAGGCCGTGCAAGCACTGTCAAAAAAAAAAAAAAAAAAAAAAAAAAAAAAAAAAAATTTGTGGGTAAATGTGGAAGCGAGCATGGAAAAGTTTTAGAGGAATGAGAGACTGTTTCTGATTGGAGATATGAACGGAGAAGTAGGGAAAGTGAAGGTGGATGGAGTAATTGGTGAGTGGGCCATGTCTACAGAAGTCGATGAGAATGACGATGCTCTAGTGGACATTTTTGCGGGGAGGAGGTTGGTGATAGCCAACACCCTCTTTAGGCACAAAATGATACACAGGTATATGTGGTGAGTGATGAGAAGGGCGGGTGGTGGGCTGAATGAACAGAAGACAGTGACTGATTATGTGTGTGTGTATAACAGCATAAGAAAATATGTAATGGATGCAAGTGCATACAGAGGCTGGGAGAGTGGACTTTCTGACCACCATTTGGTGGTGATGAAAGTCAAGGTACAAATGCAATGGATGAGTAGAAGGAAAGAAAGACAGGAAAAAGTAGTCCATACAAGGAGGGTAGAAAGGTTGCAAGAGGAAGGAAAAAAGAAAGAATATAAGAGAAAAGAGGAGGAGAAATTGGGTAAATTTGATTTGCAGCAGATGGGGGAGGTGGAATATGTGTAAAATATTCACAGAAATCTGTGCAGCATGTGAGGTGGCGTGTGGGGCAAAGATAAGACACAAGAAGTTGCATGGAACAGCATGATGGAATGAAGAGGGAAGACAAGCTGTTGTGCAAAAGAAAGCATATAGTGAGTGGATGGGAAGCAGAAGCATGGAGGAAGTTGAGAGATGGAAGTCAGAACTACAAGTAGAGAGGAAAAGAGAAGTGGAAAGATTAGCATGAGAGAAAATGAAGAGAGTGGATGAGGAATTTGAAAGGAATTTGAGTGTAAAGTGGAGGGAATGTAATGCAATGTTCTGGAAAGAGGTAAAGTGAGTTAGAAATGATTAAAAAAGTTAGTCATGGAGTGAAAGATAAAAATGGTAGATTGAGCGTGGAGAAGGGAGATGAAGTGAAGAGATGGAGAGAAATGGAATCTAAAGGTGAATGCTGAGAAGGGTAAAGTTATGGTCTTTGAGAGAAATGAAGCCACTGAATGTACAGTGAGGCTGGATGAGGAGGAAATGGAAAATGTGTGTGTGTTTAAGTGCTTGGAGAACATGAAGCATAAGGATGGAAGTTTAGAGGATGAAGTGCTTGAAAAGGTGCAACAAGGAAGAAAGGTTGCTGGTTCTTAGAAAGCAAAGATAAGAAGTGGGGAAGTGAGTATGGACGTAAAAAAGTTGCTGCATGATAGTATTGTGATACCAACTCTGACATAAGGAAGCAAACACTGGACCTTGTTAGAAGGACACAAGTTAAGAGTGAGAGCAGCAGAAATTAGTTAACTGTGAGGAGCATGTGGAGTTACACGGAAAGACAGACTGGCAAATGAGGAAGTGAAGGAGCATTGTGGTGTGGATGTGGATGTGACAGAAAGTGCTGGGAGAAATACATTGAGGTGGTTTGGCCACATGGAGAGGATGGAGAATGACAGAGTGACAAGGAGAGTGTATGTGAGTGAGGTGCAGGGGGCAGAGGGAAGGAGGAGACCGAGGATGAGATGGAAGGATGGAGAGGTATGAGAGAGAGGGGGTGTGAGGTGGGGGGAGGGAAACAAAATGGCAGGGGACAGGGAGACATAGAGGAGATTTGTTTGTGGCCACCCCTTATGGGATTGAGGCACCTGGCTATAGACAGATAGATAAATAGACTGTTTGCTTACTGAGACAACTTGAAGTAAACTTGTATATAAAACAATGGCAAAACACAAAAGGAACTTACTACAGATTGCACTGCTACCTTCTGAAGTATCTTTCCCTCATTCTTTTTCTACACGGCTTTCTTAGTTTTCATGAATACTCTGAAGGTTACAAACTCACCCAAAAACACCTGTGAAAGCATGCATGCACCCACCCACAAACACACAGACACGCATGCACACAAGAACACACAAACAAACAATTGAGGCGTCAGAGAGACAACACGTCATATCACCTCGCTCCAAGCTGGCCACCCTTTGCCAAGACGGACCATACATAAATAATACTTTTATATGAGTTAAGCTCTGTACTAGGTTTAACTAAATAGTGTTCTAAAATAACAGAGCAAGTTTGAGCAAAAATGTTGCCCAAATAACAGAATACAGCCAATTAGTGCAGGAATGTGCTGATCAAGTCCCAGATGTTTTGACTATGGTACCACAGGCGAGTAAGAGATGCATACTCGTAATTTAAAAACTTTTTTTCTTCTCAGTAATAACACAAGAGGACCACCATATTTAGTAAAGTGAATATGAAAGGAATTAAGAAGAGGGATAAAGGTAGAATATAGGATGATTTCTACCAGGAATTGGTTGAAAGAGAACCATACAACAAAATTAGTATAATGTGTGAACACATTGAAAAGGGCATTTCAAAGTGAAATGGATGAAATTAAGAAGCAATTGCATAGCAGAAATAGGAAAAAAAATTAGTAAAGGAATTAAACAAGAAAGACAAAAATAGATGAGCTGTCAGTTGTGGTGGGTTCACTTGAAAGGAAGATTGGTGAAATGGTAAGTACAGTTGTCAATCATGAAAGTACTATGGAGGAGTTCAGAAATGATACAGAGACAATCAGGCAAGCAAGCAGTCTGATAGACCAAAACAGTGATACTGAAGAGAAGATAACCCAGGTGAATGCAATGATGCAGTGTTACAAAGATGATGCGGAAACTACGTATGCTGAAATGGTGAAAGTAAGGAAAGACTAAGAAACAAGAGTTGAAGAAAAATGCATAAGGAAGTGAAAAAATTAATCCAAAACAACCCAAAATTGGTCAAAGATTCAGCAGATATCAACTTAATCCAAATCAACCCCAATTTGGTCCAAGATTCAGCAGATATCAACAAATCTATAGTAATCACTGATATACTGTAGAGGAGGAAGAAAAAAAAACAGACAAAAAGAGGATGGCAAATATAATGAGCATATTGAAGGAAGTATCAGAGGAAATCTGTAATAAAGACATAGAGGATCAAAAAAGGCTAGGGAAATATGAAAGAAATAAGTCAAGGCCCCTGAAAGTAACCTTCCATAGTGTGAACACTGTGGAGGAAATATTAAAAAGTGCAAACTCATGGAAAAAGAGGAATTTTAAAAAGTATGGGTAAAAAGATGCCTAACTCAAGAGGAATTGGGAACAGTAAAAGAGAAGGAGGAGGAGACAATAACAAAGAATGAGGGAAGATCACATTAGGACGAGAGTACTTTTTTTCTTAAGTAACTGGATTGCAGGTACGAAAATGGTACATAACAAATAAGGAACAAAGAGGAGGAAGGTACTAGACTCAAGTTATGGCAAATATGTAAACAAGATGGTTAGGCTGATGTACTCAAATGTAGATGGAATGGTGTTTAAACTGTCAGAGACAGAAAACTACATCAAAGAAAAGGAACCTCATATTATTTGCCTGCTTGAAACAAATTTAACCCCAAAGATTCTTTCCTTCCATCCTCTTCTGTCTTTCTTTCCTTCATTCTTTCCTTGTCCTTCTGCCTACGGGTGACTTTACACTCCCTCTTCTGACTTTATTTCCTTCATTCTTTCTTTTTCCTTCTGCCTGTGGGTGACTCTACAATGAATGACAAGCCAAATGGTTTCCTGTACACCAGGAAACCATTTACTACGCTGGGTGGTAACCATATAACCAAATTTTGACGCCTGGTGGTTTAGTGGGTAATCATTGCACTCCGATCGGATTGAGCCAGTGAAGGTTTATATCCATGGGGTGGTTGGGGTTCATTGCTCAAGTAATGCCACTCAGGGATGAGTGAGGCTGGTCACTCTCATCCTAAATGTCGAGACCACCTGCCTAGCCCCGGGCTCCTACACTCCTCATGGGGCAATGTAGGATTGGATGATGGATGGATGGATAGATATCAAACGATACCCTAAACTTTGAGGAATACAATATATGAAGAAGAGACAGAAATTTAAGAAAGAGAGGAGGAATTATAATCTTAACAAAGAAAAATCCACAAGTCAAAAAAATAAAATCAGATATACCCTCACAAGCAGAAGTTATTGCATTAGAAATTAACACATCTGAAGGGAAATTAATTGTGGCAAACTTATACATGCCACCCAAAACAAACACTTGGAGAGAGACGAATATGAAGACCTGGCAGAAAGTATAATTCAAAGTTTAAGAACATTAATACATAGAATGGAAGAGAAATCTGAAAGAATTTATTAAGTGAAGACTTCATTTCAAATATCAATTGGAATATTCTACATGTAAAAAGATATGAAAGCTGTTGGGATCAAATGCTCCTGGATCTTGTGCAGGAGTTTTTCCTAACTCAGCATGTAAAGGAAAACACCTGAAAAAGTGGACTTGATGATCCATCAGTACTAGATCTTATATTTACCAGGCAAGAAAATGAAACTGACAATATAATGTATGAACCCCCATTCGTCAAAAATGACCATGCAGTATTAAATTGTAACTTCTGGATTGCATATGATGTGACTAGTAATGAAAGTTACAAAACGATTATAATTACAAAAAGGGCAATTATCATGACCTGAAGAAGTACTTCTTAGAAACATATTGGGAAAAGGCACTTGGAGGACAAGATTTAAATCTTATATATAGAAAATTCAGTGATATTTATGAAATAGGAGTCCAAAATTACATCCCACAGCACAAAGCAACAATGCAAGAAATGATTATACAAAGATACGAAGGAAGGTTCAGAGACAGTTTGAGGAACATATTATAAATAAAAATAGTGATAAACTTAAGTTTTTTTACAACCACATCTGAAGAAAAACCAAAGTTAAACATAAAATACAGCCTATTACGAAGGAGGGGATCATCTACACACAAAAGAAAGATATTTGTGAACCACTAGCCAAAAATTTCTGATCACTTATACAAAAGAAAGAAGTTTTGAAAGAGATTATATGGAACATGCATGCCAAAACGTGTTACCAAATATACAAATACAGAATCAGAAAAAGATGTACAGGAAGAGTTAAGTAAATTGGACAAAGGAAAAGCAAATGGTCCTGACAGAATTTCAGGTTGGATGCTACATGAATGTGCAGAAGAGATAAGCAGACCATTGTATTTCATATTCAAGGAATCCTTAGGTCAAGGTAAATTACCAGATGTTTGGAAGAAAGTAAACACTGTTCCCCTATTCAAGAAAGGGAATGGACAAAATCCACTCAACTACCGAACAGTATCACTGACAAGTGTTGTAATAAGATGCTAGAAAAGCTGATAACAAAAGTTTGGGTAAAACATCTAGAACAACACAGTATGATAACAGATAGGCAGTTAGGTATTAAAAAGGGAAAATCATGTGTTCCTAATCTATTAAGCTACTATGGTAGAGTTACAGAAACATTACAGAAAAGAGAGATGGGTGGACAGTATCTATTTAGAATATAAGAAAGCATTTGATTGATCCACAGGTATACATGGCATGTGATGAGGGTGGTGAACTGAATGAAAGGAAGGCAATGATTGATTATGTGTGTGTGGATGAAAGGATGCGAAAATGTGGAATGGATGCAAGAGCTTATAGAGGTTGGGGGAGTGGACTTTCTGACCACTACTTGGTGGTGGCCAGAATCAAGGTCCAATTAGGATGGAGAAATAGAAGGGAAGGATGGGAAGATGGAGTATTTGTAAGCAAAGTGGAAAGGTTACAAGAGGATGAGAAAAAGGCAGAGTATAAGATAGAAGCGGAGGAACGATTGGGCAAATATGAATTGGAGCAGATGGGGGACGTGGAAGATGTGTGCAGGATATTTACAGAAGAAATATGTGCAGCATGTGATGTGGTGTGTGGGGTGAAGAGAAGATGGAGGGGTGTGCAAGGAACAGCGTGGTGGGAGGACGAGGTGAGACAGGCTGTGGCACAAAAGAAGAAAGCATACAATGAATGGATGAGAAATAGGGGCGTGGAAGAAGTTGAGAGGCGGAAGAGAGAGTTATATGTAGAAAGAAAGAGAGAGGTGAAAAGATTAGTAAGAAGAGAGCAGATGAGGAATTTAGAAGGAACTTGAGTGTAAAGTGGAGAGACTGTAAGAAAATGTTCTGCAAAGAGGTGAAGAAAGTAAGACAGGGTGGAAGTGAAGTTAGCAGGGAAGTGAAAGATAAAAATGGCAGATTACTAGTGGAGAAGGGAGAAGTAGTGAGCAGATGGAGATAACGCTTTAAGGAATTGTTGAACATATAGGATGGAAGTAATGTGAGTATAAGTGGCTAGGGAATGGCTGGGAGTAGGAGGGAGGTGAGAAGACAGGAAGAAATCAGTAGGATAGAAGTTGTGGAAGCAGTGAAGAAAGTTAAATTGGGGAAAGCCCCAGGAATTGATGGAGTGTGTGGTGAAATGCTGAAGTATGGGGGAGAGATAGTAGTAGAATGGATGTGGAAAATGTGCAGATTGGCCTGGGAGGAAGGTAGAGTCCCAAAGGATTGGAAGTCGGGTATAATTATTCCCTTGTACAAAGGAAAAGGGGAAAATGAAGTGTGCGGTAATCATAGGGGCATCTGTCTTCTTAGTATAATAGGAAAAGTGTATGGTAGGATACTTATTGACAGAGTTAGAGAAATAACAGAGGAATTAGTTGGAGAAGAACAGGAAGGCTTTAGGAAGGGAAGAGGTTGTGTAGATCAGATATTCATTCTTAGATCTTTAATGGAAAAGATTCTAGAGAAGGGAAAGAAGTTGTATGCGGCTTTCATGGATTTGGAGAAACCGTATGACAGAGTGGATAGACAAGGATTGTGGAAAGTATTAAGAACATATGGAGTAGATGGGAAGTTGTTGAATGCTGTGAAGAGTATGTATGATGGTGCTAAGGCTGCAGTGCGTGTGGATGGTGAACTGAGTGAATTTTTCTATCTGAAGGGTGGGTTGAAACAGGGATGTGTCATGTCCCCATGGTTGTTCAATCTGTACATGGATGGGGCGATAAAAGAGATACATGGTAGGGTAGTGGATGTTGGAGTGGCCCTGGCGAGAGAGGGTAGTGTTTGGAAACTCCCTGTACTGTTGTTTGCAGATGATACTGTGTTGTTGAGTGAAGACAAAGGAGAGCTGCAAGGCTTGGTGGATGAGTTTGGGAGAGTGTGTAAGAAATGGAATCTAAAGGTGAATGTAGGGAAGAGCAAAATGATGGTCTTTGAGAGAGGTGAAATCAGTGAATGTACAGCGAGGTTGGATGGTGAGGAATTGGAAAATGTGAGTACGTTTAAGTACTTGGGTAGTGTGATGAGTAAGGATGGAGGTTTGGAGAGTGAAGTGCTTGAAAGGGTACTGCAGGGAAGAAAGGTTGCTGGTTCCTTGAAAGCAGTGATAAGAAGCAGGGAAGTGAGCATGGAAGTGAAAAAGTTACTACATGACAGTATTGTGATACCAACTCTAACGTATGGAATTGAAGATTGGACGTTGCTGGAAGGACACAAGTCAAGAGTGAGAGCAGTGGAAATGAGTTATTTAAGAGGAGCCTGTGGAGTCACATGGAGGGACAGGCTGACAAATGAGAATATAAAGGAGCGTTGTGGTGTGGATGTGGATGTGGATGTGATAGGAAGCGTTAGGAGGAATACACTGAGGTGGTTTGGCCACGTGGAGAGGATGGAGGGTGAAAGACTGACGAAGAGAGTGTATGTGAGCGAGGTGGAGAGGGGACGAGGGAGGGGGAGGCCGAGGATGAGATGGAGGGATGGGGTGGAGAGGTATATGAGAGAGGGGGGTGTGAGTTGGGATGGGGGTGTGAGTTGGGAGCGGGGCAGTGAAATGGCAGGGGACAGGGCGATGTGGAGGCGATTTGTTTGTGGCCACCCCGAATGGGATTGAGGCATCTGGCAATAGATAGACAGATAGACAGATTTGACTGAGTACCATCCGAAAGACTTTTAAGGACACTGTCCCATCGTGGAGGTATCCAAGGCAATCTGTACGGTTGGATGCATGATTTTCTAAAAAAAAAAAAAGGGGAAATAAGAACAGTATTATGGGGAAATTACTCATCATGGAGGGAAGTGCCTAGCAGAGTTCCACAGGGCTCAGTGCTGGCACCAATTATGTTTTTAGTACTGTATATGTAAATGACAGAGACAGTAACCCTGGAAATGGAAGCTATCTAAATATGTTTGTGGATGATGCAAAAATACAAAGGAAAATTACTAACACAGATTCTTGCAAAGAGCTGTGAGAGGAATTAAATAAGCTTCATAAATGGAGCAATAAATGGCAAATGGAATTTAATGTGGACCAGTGTCATGTAATTAGGATTGGTAAAAGTGAGAAAAGACCACACTGGGATTATAAGTTAGGAAAGATCGACCCATCATATCATAAAGGGAGAATGACCTAGGAGTGATTATCAATAACAGACTATGTCGAAATGACCACATCAGTGAGACAGTACATAACATGTATATAATGCTTGCTAATGAGAATACCATTCACATACATAAATGAAGACATGCTGAGAAAGAAAATAACATCATTCAACAGACCAACCCTGAAGTATGCATCAGCATTCTGGAATCCTCATCTCAAAAAACACATAAATAAGACTGAAAAAGTACAAAGGGCAGCTACATGATGGGTACTAAGCTTAAGGGATCTAAGCTACGAAGAAAGAGTAAAAAAACTGAATCTACCAACACTACAGAAGAGATGGAATTGAGGAGATATGATTATGCTATATAAATGCATCCCAGGGAAAGAGAAAATAGATATAAATGAATATATAACCTATACGGAAGCATCAGCATGAGGACGCTGCAAAAAACTACATAGAGGCGATAAAGACGTAAGGAAATTCAGTTTCCCAAATAGGGCAACTGATCAGTGGAATGCACTACCAAATGAAATAGTGTGTCCCAAACCAATTCACAAATTTAAGGATATGTATGATAAAAATGGTTTAACACATTTCCCGCATTTCAGCAATATGAGTTCTCTACCAAGCTGAATTTCACTTCAGAACTCTCTCCCACCAGTCTGCAAGGAGCTATCACAGCGAGAGGATTTACGTCGCTTTACTGAGTACCAATGAGGGATATGCCTTCATAAAAGTAGTGCGTCACTGGTGGCCCAACACGTGGTAACCTGAAATTTTCTTCTCATATTGCATGATGCACCACCGGTGGATCACTGAGGTAGTGTACTACTTTGGCCCAGGTAGCACAGTCTCCACTCACCCTTACCTGGCGCTTCCATTTTCTCTGGTTTGTTACCATTTCATTCTCTGTTGTGAAGTGCCAGGTGGCACTTAGCTATTTAGGTAGTTGAAGGAAATTCAGGCAAAGGTCCAACACTACTTTTTTTTATTATTATATTGTTTCTTGTTCATTTTTCCTCCTTCTGATCTCTTCACCAGCCTTCTAAAATTTTTTTTTGCATTGCTGAAGACAGTGTTTCTTGCAACCAAGCATAATGATAGCTGGGTACATTGAATCCCGTAATAGGAATCATCAGTATCCAGCCTATTACAAGTTTTGATAATAATTAATCATTTATAATTATAAAAAAAAGTCTAATAACCAGAACATCCAGCACTTATCTTTTTTGTTGTCGTTTTCTAACAAAGTAAATGTAGAACTGTTCGATACAAGAGTGGTTACCCCATTTTTTCTTCCAGTAAAAAATCACAAATATTTATCATTAATAAATTCACTCTTTGTTTGTTTCTTTCTTTCAAGAAAAGTGTATTTCCATCTCATGGCCCTAGTTCTGCAACACGGAGTTGTTTTTCAATGTTTTTGTGCAATTAATAGTATTGTAGCTGTGGCTCAGTGGGTTAGAGCGCTCTGCTCTGACCAAAGGGTCGGAGGATCGAATCCACCCAAGGGTCATTGGTAGACATCAGGAAGGGCATCCGGTCATAAAATGCTACGCGCTCCAAACCAAAGTCCTCTACCCAGGGGCAACGCCTTAGCCCTTATTCAAAAAAGGGGTACCTGGCGTAAAACTCACTTTTTTTAAATGAAACGTAATAGTCACTACTGGAAGTCTGATATATTATATTCTCTAACTAAATAGGCATCTCTCTAATCTTATACCATTATCCTATTCAACATGTCTTCTACTGTAGAAGCAGCAACAAAAAATCTGCCCAGCCAATATTCATGAAGGTGAAATACATGAAAAAGTGAAAACAAATTATTACTCATTATTGTACCATCAGTGTATCAACATGCTAGGAAACAAGACATCAAATGGTACACCAGTGGCTCAGCACATGGGTAAAGTGTTAATACACAGGAAACTACGACCTTAACTCATTCCTGTAAGGATCTAATTAGATAAGAACAATTAGGTAAGAACACACACACCTGGCAGAAAGTGCATTTCAGAGTTTAAGAGCATTACTACTGCACACAGAATGAAAGAGGAATCTAAAAGAATTATATTAAATGGAGATTTCAATACAAATATAAATTGGAATGCTCTAGATGTGTGAAGCCATGAAAGATGTTGGGATCAAAAGTTCCTGCTTCTTGTGTAAGAGTTTTTCCTAACACAGCATGTAAAGGAAAACACCAGAAAAAGAGGACTTCATGATCCATCATTGCTAGATCTCATATTTACTAAGCATGAAAATGATACTGACAATATAATGAATCACCTCGGCAAATGCGACCATGGAATATTAAATTGTAACTTCAGGATTGCATATGACATAGTTAACACTAATGAGAGTTACAGAAAGAGTCTAAACTACAAAAAGGGGAACTTCCATGACCTGATGAAGTACTTCTTAGAAAGAAATTGGGAAAAGCAGTTTAGAGGACAAGATTTAAAAGTTAAACAGTATACAGAAAATTCTGTGATTTTTATAAAATAGGAGTCCAGAATTACATCCCTCAGCACAAAGAAGCAGAAATGAAACAAAATAATGTTTTAATACAGAATGAAAAAAATCAAAATAAAAGAGAGATTTGCTTTGGAACAGATGCAGATGAAACAATAGTGAGAGGGCATGTAACAACTATAAACAGGCAAGAAATTATTATACAAGGATAAGGAGAGAAGCTCAAAGACATTTTGAGGAAGATATTACAAATAACAGTAGTGATCAACCTAAGCTATTTTACAGCTACATCCGAAGCAAAACCAAATTTAAAGATAAAATACAGTCCACTACAGATGAGGGGATCATCTATACACAAGAGAAAGATATTTGTGAATCACTAAATAAAAATTTCCAATCAGTTTTTGCAGAAGAAAATAATTTTGAAATATGATATGCAACATGCATGCTCACATATATAACCAGATATACAAACACCAGAAAAAGCAGTACAGGAAGGGTTAAGTAAATTAGATAAAGGAAAAGCATATGGTCCTGAAGAAATTTCAGGTTGGGTGCTACATGAATGTGTAGAGGAGTTAAGCAGACCATTATATTTAATACTCAAGGAATCTTTATGTCAAGGTAAACTACCAGATATTTGGAAGAAAGCAAACACTGTTCCCCTGTTCAAGAAAGAGAACAGACAGAAACCACTCAACTACCAACTGTATCACTGACCAGTGTTGTAAGAAAGTTACTATAAAAGCTCGTAAGAAAAGCTTGGGTAAACCATCTAGAAGAACACAGTATGAAACAGAAAGGCAGTTCAGTTATAGAAAGGGAAAATCATGTGTTACTAATCTATTAAGCAACTATGATAGAGTTACAGAAACATTACAGAAATGAGATGGATGGGTGGACAGTATCTATTTAGATTTCAAGAAAGCATTTGACAGAGCACCGCACCAGAGACTTTTATGGAAACTGTACCATCATGGAGGTATCCAAGGCAACGTGTACCGTTGGATGAAGGATCTTCTCAGAAAAAGGGAAATGAGAACAGTACTAAGGGGAAATTACTAATCATGGAAGGAGGTGACTAGTGGAGTTCCACAAGGCTCAGTGCTGGCACCAATTATGCATTTAGTACATATAAATGACACAGACAGTAATACTGGAAATGGAAGCTGTCTAAATACGTTTGCTGATGCTGCAAATATACAAAGGAAAATTAGCAACACAGATTCTTCCAGAGCTACAAGAAGACTTAAATAAACTTCATGAATGAAGCAATAAATGGGAAATGGAATTTAATGCAGACAAGTGTCATGTAATAAAGTTTGGTAAAAGTGAAAAAGACCAGACTGGGACTATAAGTTAGGAAGTTCAACCCTACTGTATCAGAAAGGGAGAAGGACCTAGGAGTGATTATCCATAACAGACCATCTCCGGCTGACCATATCAGTGAGACGATATGTAACACGTATACAATGTTTGCTAATATGAGAATAGCATTCATATATATGAATGAAGACATGCTGAGAAAGTTAATAACATCATTCATCAGACCAATCCTGGAGTATGCTCCAGCTGTCTGGAATCCTCATCTCAAAAAACACTGATAAGATTGAAAAGTACAAAGGGCTGCTACAAGATGGGTACCAAGCTTAAGGGATCTAAGCTATGAAGAAAGACTAGAAAAACTGAATCTACCAACACTATAGGAGAGATGGAAAAGAGGAGACATGATTATTCCATATAAATGCATTTCAGGAAAAGAGAAAATAGACATAAATGAATATATAACCTATTGGGAAGCATCAACATGAGGACACTGCAAAAAATTACATAAAAAGAGAGGCAATAAAGACATAAGTAAATTCAGTTCCCCAAATAGGGCAACTGATTAGTGGAATGCTCTACCGAATGAAATACTGTAGTATGTGCCAAAACTATTCATAAATTTAAGGATATGTATGATAAAAATGGTTTAATACACAGGACAGTAAGAGCTTGACTCATTCCTGCAAAGACAGAATTAGGTAAGAACATACACTAAGAGAGTTAGGTGTGGCAGGGAGGTTTTGAAAGTGAGTTGGATAAAAGACAGAAAATGATGGAGTATCAGGAGAAATTAAAAGATGAATCAAACGCAGTGAAAGATCAGGAGAATGGCAGTGTGGAGGAGGAATGGCAGTTGTTTTAAGAGTGCTGTGGTGGGGCATGAGGAAGAGGTGTGTGGTGTGAGACGAGTGGGTGATGGTGTAAGAAAGAGAAGTGAATGGAGGTTGTCACGAATCAAATTCGCGACATTTCCCTTTTGTGAGAAACCACGAACTATTAGTGGAAAACTCACTGTGTATCGCTCAGTTAACCGTTTCTCTCTCCATTTCGGTGGTATACTTTTCAAAACATTCGTCACTGTTTCAAAAGTGACAAATCTAATGCACGTCACTAAGTGCTCTACTGAGTGATACTATTGTTTCATTATTGTTCGCCCCTGCTTGCCTCAACCGTTAGCCACGCCTTCTTCCAGTGGCTTGTGCGTCCTACCCATACATCGTATTTGAATGCAGAGTCCAGTGTTTGCGGTGACGGAGAGAGGTTCTGTGCTCCAGAAGTGTGAGAGAGAGAGGTCACCTAGCACCCAGACTGAACCCCAGCAACAAGGCCATTCTCAGAATAATGGCCAAGGTCCAAAACCGCAGTGGAAGGACCAGGGGCAAAACACTCAGAGACCTGAATGGAAGCGGTACAACAAGTATCCTAACCAGCAGCAGTATCAGCCACGCAACCGACCGTCGGAACAAACTTTTTCACCACCAGCTCAAAAGAGGCAGAAAGCGAACACAGCCTTCATTCCTCAGCAGCAGCACGGTGGTCACGTCCCTACCAGTATGGGTACTCCCCCACAGTTCACTAGTCCCACAGTGACAGTGAACTCCCTCCACAGATGGCCAATGTTCCATCTCCACAGGCAGTGAGTACGACCCCTCAAGTATATAATTCTCAAGGCACAATATTTGCCGCATCAATTCAGCAGCCTCATGAGTGGCTAGCTGCTTCCTCCACAGGCCCTCCCACAGGTGACAGTACCTTCCTTGTTCAGGCAGGGTTTGTGGGAGGCATTCCTGTGAAGGTCCTGAGAGATAATGGATCCTCAGGTTGCTCTGTCAAGCAGAGTTTAGTTCGGCCTGAGCAGTATACAGGTCGACAGATCCATGCAAACCTTATTGATGGATCAGTGAGACTGTTCCCTGAGGCATGTATCCAGGTGGCATCTCCATTTTATACTGGTACGACACTCGCAGTTGTCATGCCAGAATCCTTATTTGACCTCATTATCGGCAACATTTCCGGTGTCAAGGATAATTGCACCGAACATGACGCTACTCAGACTTCAGCTGCGGTAACACGAGCCATGGCTGAGGCTCCAGACTGTGTCACCCCAGTGATCATTGAATCGCCGCAAGATCTGTTGTGTAGTCAACTTGTTGTACAAGAACAACATTCTGACCCGACACTTGCTGCCGTGCGGAACAAACAAAAGGGTCGAGTGATTAAGTATTCACGGAGAGGTCGAGCCAAGTTCCTTTGCAAACAAGGACGGCTCTACCGTGAGTCACGAACACCCGAGGGCGAGGTTCGACTGCAGTTTGTCGTTCCCGCCAAGTACCGCCAAGCAGTGTTAGAATGGGGTCATTGTTCAGCCTCAGGAGGTCCCACGGGCAAAAGGAAGACCCAGGGCCGTATCCGAGCTGACTTTTTCTGGCCAGGGATGGGACGAGACATAGATAGTTTTGTGCGTTCCTGCAGTGTGTGTCAAAGTAACACCACTAATCAGGGACATGTCCTTCCTGTGCCGTTCATAACCACACCCGTAATCTCTGAGACAGTTGAGAGACAGGATAGTGGTGAAGTGGGTGCAGACCTGACGTCTCGTCCATTGGCCCCACAGGACACATCATGTCCAGGGCCTGTACATACATATTATGTACCGTAGGTTAAAGGGGAAGTTCGAGAGAGAACTCCGCAGAGGCGACTCGAGGCTATGGAAGCCCGAGTTTGCACAAGGATTCTCAGCTCCCCGATATTAATATAAGTACTCTAGGTTAAGGGGGAAGTTCGAGAGAGAACTCCGCAGAGGCGACTCGAGGCTATGGAAGCCCAAGTTTGCACAAGGATTCTCAGCTCCCCGATATTAATATAAGTACTGTAGGTTAAGGGGGATGAGAGAACTCCGCAGAGGCGACTCGAGGCTATGGAAGCCCGAGTTTGCACAAGGATTCTCAGCTCCCCGATATTAATATAAGTACTGTAGGTTAAGGGGGATGAGAGAACTCCGCAGAGGCGACTCGAGGCTACGGAAGCCCGAGTTTGCACAAGGATTCTCAGCTCCCCGATATTAATATAGGCACTAGGTTAAGGCACAGGTTAAGGACCTGTGTGCAGTTCGAGGCTACGGAAACCCAAGTTTGCACAAGGATTCTCAACTTGCCGACAATAATCGTAAGTGTAGAGTTAAGTTAACCAGTAAGCTACACGAGTCCTCGAGACAACGGCGTCCAGGGACTACGTTTCCTGGTTAATAATCTACCTAATAAATTAATGGCGACCTCGAATGTACGAAGCTTAGGCTGTCACCCGTATTTTTCAGCCAGAGCGTACTTTTCGTAGCATGTACTGATTGCTAGGCAGAGAGAGTAATTGTAACTTAATAAGAGTTTTTGTCTCATTGACACTTTTGATGCTCCACCTTAATTGATTTTGCAGGTACAGCAATGGGTGTAGCAGTTTTGCCGTGCGGGCCAGCTGATCGTCTGCCGCACGCTGCCGCCTCTTCTCCTCTGCCTTCGTCGTCGCCATATTATTAATATTTACTGTGTCATTTTACACGTAGGTACAGTTACACCACAAATGTTACACCTACTGTACACCATGTATTACATACATCACGCTACACAACAATTAGTTGTCAGTGTAAATGTAGCAACTTTTCGCTCAGTTTGACCTGAGTACAGGATTTTCACCGTTGTCACGGAGTTTTTTCCCTCAAGCTTGCCTCTATTAATGTAAATACGAGGTTTTTACGCTCATTGGCGATAGTGATTTTCTCCTGTAGCAGGATAGCACACACACCACAGTGTGAATCTTGTGTGACTGAGTTAGGATGTGTACATATATATATATATATATCCACAAATTTTTTCCCATAAGGAAAAAATTCATTTTGTAAGGGTGTAATGTCACGAATCAAATTCACAACATTTCCCTTTTGTGAGAAACCACGAACTATTAGTGGAAAACTCACTGTGTATCGCTCAGTTAACCGTTTCTCTCTCCATTTCGGTGGTATACTTTTCAAAACATTCGTCACTGTTTCAAAAGTGACCAATCTAATGCACGTCACTAAGTGCTCTACTGAGCGATACTATTGTTTCTTTATTGTTTGCCCCTGCTTGCCTCAACCGTTAGCCACGCCTTCTTCTAGTGGCTTGTGCGTCCTACCCATACATCGTATTTGAATGCAGAGTCCAGCGTTTGCGGTGACGGAGAGAGGTTCTGTGCTCCAGAAGTGTGAGAGAGAGAGGTCAGCTAGCACTCAGACTCCACTAGACTACAGTTCTCCAGTGCTCCCACCCTTCTTTGGGTGATACACCACATTCATTGACCAGTATTTCCTTTTTGCATTTTCCTAGGTTTAAGAGTTTAGTTAAGGTGTTTTTCCTAGGCGTAAGAATTTAGCTTTTGAGTGAGTGAGTGAGTGCAATCTCATTAATTTGATTTTGAAATGTAACGTTAAATTTATTTTGTAATCAATAAATTTAACAGTTCTTTTTCTTGAGCTTAATGTAATGTAAACTCTTGTTTCATTTCTCCGCAATTAAGCTTATTTCTCTTATAGCTCCTAGCTTGCATAAACATTTGCCATTCATAACTGGTACTTAGGCCAGTCTTGTTGTATTAAGCTTAAAATCCGTTGTGCCTCCTAGGAGTTAAGCATCAGCAAGAACCTGATATTATTAATAGTATTAGTTATTTATTGTCAGGGGTGAAGTAATTTTCTCCAGAGGCTAACAGTACTAATAAACAGCAATTGAGTAATTAGTCTCTGCTGTGTACTGTTGAGAAAGTTTATAAATTCTCGTTCTTAGAGAATCGTGCGAAGCATGCCAACGTAAAGTAATCGTTGCTTGATTTAGCAAAGACAATCATTGTCCCTGCTCTTCAATATTACTGAACATTATTATCAATTAAATAATATTTGCATTTATTTTAAAAACCCCATGACAGAGGTGTATGGAAGTAAATATGGCTGTGGCTGAGAAGAGAGTGCATATGAAGTGTAGCTGCAGAGGAAGGATGCAGTGTCATATGAGATGTACAAGGAAAAGAGTAATAGGGAAAGAAGGGTTGTGCGTTATGTAAAGTGGCAGTAGATGAGAGGTCAGGTAGGTGGTTGACTGAGAATTCTCAACAGAATAAGAACAAGTTTTGGAAGGAGGTGAAAAGAGTGTGAAAGGGAGAGTCTTGGAAGGAAGAGCAAGTAAAAACAGAGGATGGAAGGATGTTAATTGAGATGGATGCAGTAGGGAAGAGATGGGCAGAGTATTGTGAAAGATTGTTATATGTACAGGATGAAAGGGAGGCTGAGACTGTGCCAGATGGATGGATGCAAGGAATAAAGTGTAGGGAGAGTTGAATGATTCTTTTACTACGACGGAAGAAATGCTGGAAGCAGTAAAGATGAACACAGGGAAAGCTGCAGGTATGGATGGGTGTGCTGTGGAATGCCTGCAAAGTGCTGGTGCAACTATTGTTGAGTGGTTAGGAAGATTGTTGAATGTGTGTTTTGTGAGAGGTATGGTGCCAATTGACTGGGCAAGTGCATGTGTGGTCCTGTTGTATAAAGGTAAAGATGATAAGTATGAATGTACTAGCTTTATGTGTATAAGTCTGTTGTGTGTTGTAGGTAAGGTGTATGGCAGAGTGTTAATTAAGAGAGTTAGAGAGGGTACAGAGGAGTGATTAGTGATGAGCAGTGTGGCTTTGGGAGAGGGAGGGGATGCGTGGATCAGGTGTTTGCTGTGAGGCAGGTGTGTGAAAAGTATTTCGCTAAAGGTAAGGATGTGTTTTAAGCGCTCATGGATTTAGAGAAAGCATATGATAGAATTGATAGGGAGGCTTTGTGGACTGTTTTAGATTGTATGGCCTTCATGGTAGGTTGCAAAAAGGAGTGAAAAGTTTTTATGTAAGCAGTAGTGTGTGTGTAAGGGTGGGAAACACTGTGAGTGATTGGCTTCACTTGAGAGTTGGGCTGCGGCAGGGATGTGTATGTCGCCTTGGTTGTTTAATATTTATATGGATGGTATTGTAAGGGAAGTGAATGCAGGAGTGTTAGGTGGAGGTCTGAGACTGGTGAATGTTGATGGTTGAGAGTGGAATCTGAAGCAGCTGCTGTTTGTGGATGATAATGTACTGGTGGATGATTCAGAGGAGGGACTGAGACAGTTGGTAGGGGAGTTTGGAAGGGTGTGTGAAAAGAGGAAACTGAGAGTAAATGAGAATAAGAGTAAAGTGATGAAGTGTCCGAGGTTGGTAGATGGTAGGTGGATGAACAGTGTTTTGAATGGTGAGTTGCTTGAGGAAGTAGAGTGTTTTAAGTATTTAGGGTCACATGTTGCTCTGGATGGAAGAATAGATGCAGAAGTGAAGTTTAGAATGAATGAAGTAGGAAAGGTGTTGGGAGGAATGAAAAAAGTGCTTAGATGTCGTTCGCTTAGAATGGAAGTAAAGAGAAGGCTGTATGAGGGTGCTGTTGTACAGACTGCATTATATGGGGCTGAAATGTGAATATGGGTGTAGCAGAGAGGAATGTCTGAGGAGTATGTATGGAGTGACATGTATGGATGGCGTGAGAAATAATGAAGTGTGAAGGAGAACAGGAGTTGTCTGGGTGATGGCTGATCAAGTTGAGCAGAGGGTGTTGCCATGGTTTGGGCATATGGAGAGAATGGATGATAAGCGATTGGTGAAAAGATAACTGGATCGTATGTGAGAGGTGTAAGGCTGAAAGGAAGACCACGAATTGGATGGATGGACAGTGTGAAGAGACCGTTGGATGCGAATGGGATGTCTGTTGAGCAAGGAAGAGTGGCTGTGCATGATAGGAATGACTGGAGAGAAATTGTGAATGAATAAATGATGACGCAGCCCTGATAGGATATTCTCCCGCATTTGGTCTGATCAGCTGATCAGGTCAGGTGTAGGTAAGGGGATGGGTCCATTATGATGTGGCAGAGGTAAACCAGCTATGCTCGGCCCATGCTGTGGACGCTGCTGATTGCACTGCACAGTTGACCCTCATGCAGTGTGGTGCGGTGAGGATCTGTCCCCTCTCCCCTTGAGGCTAAGATGCGAATGAATGAATGAATGTGTGTGTGTGTGTGTGTGTGTGTGTGTGTGTGTGTGTGTGTGTCATCCTGTCTTGGCTACCTCCCTTTCTTTGAGGGAAGCAGCCTAGGTATATAGATAAACAGAAGAACACACACACACACACACACACACACACACACACACACACACACACACACACAGTCTATCTATTGCCAGACGCCTTAATCCCGTAAGGGGTGGCCACAAACAAATTGCCTCCATGTCATCCTGTCCCCCACCACTTCACCACCCTGCTCCCAGCTCACATCCCCCAGTAAAAAAAATTAATAATAATAAATGAAAAATGACAGGTGAGAAAATGAAAACATCTTAGGAAATACTGTGTTCGACCAAATCCTCCCTGGCAAGGTGTAAACACACTGGTGTGAACCTGGACTAACAATGGTTTTACTCCCTTGGGATCAAAGACTTCACATTTCCAAGCGTCGTTGGGATAAGTCTGAGAATGCCAATGTGTCATAACTTTCTACACCTTCTTTGTTTCTTCCTCAGAGGATCTGGGCAACTCCACCACATGTAGCTGACACATTCTTGAACCTTAGGGTGGGCAGATACAGACTCATCATCAGCATTTCCTTTAACATAAAAGCAAGAATCAACAGGAAGTAGTACCAAGGCACAGTGAACCCGTCCCCAGCAGTCATTTTAGTGCTGACGTATAAACACAACAGGATATCTAGTCAAAGATGTCACATATCAAATTTTTAGTAAATCAGGTGAAATTTTTTGGCCTGACCCACCTAACACTAATCCCCCTACCACTAACTGGGAGGTAACCCCCCTGATGTAAAGAGGCATGTTATAGGATGCAGATTTGAAAGATGCCCCTTTAGGTTTTGGTTTCATGTTGATATGACAACTTTGTAAGAGTTAGGGAGTTTTTTTTTTTTTGGGGGGGAGGGGTCCTACACCCTAGGCCTTGGCCCAATTTGGCCCAAAATTTAATCAGGTGATCAGAAGGTCATAGCCCATCAACTCTGTAATTTTAGCCAAAATTACACTGGTAGTTTTCACATAAAATTGTTAACAGACAGACAGACAGACAAACAGAGTGAAAACAGTACCGTCCCCAAGCCCCACCCAGGTGGGGATGGGTAATAACCTATGGCCATACAGCTGTCCCAAGAAGTGGTTGGACTCAACTGTATGTACATTACCACTGCACAAAAACCTGGATACTCTACAATCACTTTTTGAGGCAACTGAACATTATGACAGCCATTGTTGTTCTTAACATTTTTTTACATGTTCCACCAAAAGTACAGACAATGACAGATATTCAGGGGTGCAACCAGCAGGGGGGGCCACCGGGCCTGGGCCCCCCCCTTAGCTCTGTGGGTCCTTTAAAAATTTATGTATACAGTATTTATTTCGATAGCAGCAAAACATGCAAACAAAGAGTAACACATGAGCCAGCAGCTCTCTGACTCTAAACCTGCATGTGACCTCCGGGTAATTATCGGATTACCTGACCTCACCTCACTACGGTACCTCCTTTAGAACATTTCTGGGTGCACCCCAGCAGATATTCACACAGAAATTCAGTTCTCTTTGACTGATATTACATTCACAGGAAGAAACTTCATCAAAACTATGTTTTTCAGAAGCAAAATTCACTACCATGTTTGCATTTCCTGGATTTTTCACTCTTTCCCAAAAATTATCTTTTTTTGTTAAAAGTAACTACACCAACTTTACACATAATACACATTCATCGTTGTTCTTCATGAATGTTAACCAAAATCCTACCCCCCGCCAAATACGGTAATTCTCGAAGGTATCATTAATGATTAAAATATCCCAGTCCAATCTGCCGAATGGCCCATATGATCCAATTCGCCACAGCTCGCAATAACACAACAATAAGGTGAATATGCTCCTTGATCAGCTTTAAGTACAGTACCTTTCTTTCCTTCAATTACAAACAGAAACACCCCGTCTACCAGCCAGGTCGTGTAATGCCCTCCGCATTTGGTAACACTGCTAAGTATGAAACTTCACCAGGTTTCTTTTGGTCGCTAGGATGAACAGGACAAGGTGATTATTGCCGCTGTGCACAGTTATTGGCGGTAATATAATATATAACCAAAGTTCTGCCAGAAAATATACATATACTGTAACAGCATGTCACAATTATGGTAAGATTTAAAAATTGTCACACAATACACTCTGTACATAATGGCAATTATTATGAATGACACAGATTTCATGAGTAGTTTGGTTTCGAGTCATGAACCATGCAGCAGTTAACAATTCATCATATAAGTCATAAGTTATCAGCTTCCCCACAACTATCTATGAACACAAAATTGTCGTGACACCCATCCTCACTACCATAAACCTGGCATTGGTAGACCTTTTAAATCGAAGCAAGTTCACTACATATAGGAAGTGGCGCCACAGTAGGTTGCAAGATGGGGGTGGGGGACCTGGGAGATGGAAGAAGGGCAGTGGGTGTGGAAGGGATGGAAGGGGGCAATGTCTTTATCTAATTGTACTATTTGTATTTACCTATTTGTAGTATACAGGAATTGAGCAATGATCGTGTTGTCCTGTCTCCATATCCACATTTATCAAGTCTACCTTTACACACATGAATGTTTTTCTCATGCACCACCTCTTTGTCTAAGTCGTTCCAAATATTTATGCATTTACCTAATATACCTAATTGTGATATACACGGAATGTGCTATGCTCGTGGGTTTCCGTCACTGTTTCTCAGTAAATCAAATTTAGCTTTAAACTCGTTTAAGTTTTTAGACTGGACGATCTCTTTGTCCAGGCTATTCCATAAGTCTATACTTCTGAAAGGAAAGCTATATTTCTTGATATCCTTCAAGCAGCTTGACTTTTTCAATTTCATTCCGTGTCCTCTTCTTGCTCTCTTATCCCATACAAACAGATCTTCTTTGTCAATTTTATCTACTCCCACCATGGTCCTGAACACTGCAATCATGTCTCCCCTCTTTCTCCTTTCCTCTAAGGAAGGCAAATCCAGCTTTGCCAGCCTCTCTCTATATGACAGGTCTGCCAGACTGGGGACCATCATGGTTGCTGTTCTTTGTATTCTCTCAGTCTTATTTATATCTTTCTTTTTGTGTGAGGACCACACTACCACTGCATATTCTAACCTGGGGTGGATCATGGCCACTATCAATTTTTTCATCATCTCCTCATCCATATAATGAAATGCTACTCTTATGTTAATCAAGAGTTTATAAGTCTCTCCAACTATCTTGTTAATGTGTTTTTCTGGTGACATACTATCTTGACCAGCACTCTCAAATCTTTCTCTTCTCTCATTATTGTGATTAATTCATTACCCAACAAATAATTCAGTGATGGCCTCCTGGTACTTTTACCCATTTCCAATATTTTACGTTTCTTTACATTAAATTTCATTTCCCACGTCCGGCTCCAATCGTGTATCCTATCCAAATCCTCCTGCAATATTTTACAATTCCTCAAGATCTTTACATCATCAGCAAACAGACTTGCATAACTGTTCACTCCATCTACCATATCATTTATGTAAATCAGGAACATTACTGGCGCCCCCAACACCGAGCCTTGAGGGACTCCACTTGTTACTTCCCTCCATCCAGACATCCTATCCTTTATTACTGTCCTCATTTGTCTGTCTCTCAAAAAGTCTCTCATCCATTCCAGAAGTTTCCCCTTCAGTCCTCCTATATATTCTAGTTTCCACATTAGTCTCTTATGAGGTACCTTGTCAAAGGCCTTCTCTAAGTCTAAGTACACACAATCCACCCAACCATCTCTCTCCTGTACCACGTCAATTGCTCTTGAGTAAAAGCTCAACAAGTTAGAAACACATGACCTTCCACTTCTGAATCCAAACTTACATTCAGCCAAAATATTCATCTCTTCCAGATATTTTATCCATCTGTATTTCAGGATTCTCTCGCACAATTTTGCGACCATGCTGGTTAGAGACACTGGTCTATAATTCAGGGGTTCTTCCCTGTTTCCTCCCTTATAAATTGGTACCACATTTGCCCTCTTCCATTCTTGTGGCACTTTCCCCTCTTCCAGAGAACACATGATTAAACTGTGAATTTTATCCGCCAGTTGTTCTCTGCATTCCTTCAGTACCCAATTAGAAATTCCATCAGGCCCTGGGCCTTTCCTTACATCTTGAGTTTCCAGTAATTTATACACTTCCTGTACCTCCACTTTTATATCTTTCATCACCGGCATATTTCTAATCACTCCCTCCCATTCCACAAGCTCCTTTTCATTAATGAAAACAGACTGGAAACGTTTGTTCATTATTTCTGCTTGCATTGCCGCATCCTTATAGACCTTCCCTTCTACTTTCAGTTTGGTGATTCCTTCCTTTTGTTTCAGTTTGCCATTAACAAATCTATCAAACAGTTTGGGTTCATCCTTGCATTTGACTATTATACCTTTTTCAAAATTCCTTTCTGCTTCTCTACGTATTCTTGTGTATTCGTTTCTAATTCTTTTATATTCTTCCTTTGTTCTGTTGTTACCTCTCTTTCTCCAACTGTTCCACGCCTTATCTCTCTCTTTTTTTGCTATCATACACCTTCTATTAAACCACTCCTTTTTCCTGTTTTCTTTCCCTCTTACTCTTGGTACAAATTTTTCCACTCCCAAATTATTGAGGTCTAGAAAGATACCCCACTTCCTCTATATCTCTCCTGTTTCCCTGAATTTTCTCCAATCCGCGTTTTCAAAAAAAGTTTCTCAATCCTGTAAAATTTGCTTTCCCAAAGTTGTATCTTCCTTGTCTATGAAGCTCGTCTCTTGGCTCGATGTTCCCTGTTAAAATTTGGAACTCAATGACCACATGATCACTTTTTCCTAAAGGACAGAGATATTTCAATGATTCTATTACATCTGGTTCTTTGGTAAACAGTAACTCTAACCTTGCCGGTGTGTGTCCTCGCCTCGAAACTGTCTCTCTTCTTTGATCCATTGCATCATCACATTATTCATTATTATATTTAATAACATAGTGCCCCACGAATCCTCACCGCCTCCCGAGTACCATTCCTCCCAGTTCACCTCTTTACAGTTAAAGTCACCCACCAAAATTATATTATTGCTTTTCTCAATTATTTTTTGTAAATAGCTAGCCATATCTGACAACATCTCCTGGTAATCGTCATCCTTCCATGCTCTCGTCTTAGGGGGAACATACACTATCGCCATATCTCTCTTAACATTCTCTCCAGTTTCTAATTTCATATATATCACTTCAGCCCTGCCTTCTCCCATTTCCACGGTATCTACCTTTATGTTGTTCTTCACTGCTATCATCACTCCTCCTCCCGTTTTTTCTTTTCTGTCTTTCCTCCACAGTTTGTATTTACCATCTCCCAAATGAACATCAATATCTTCTCTTAATTTGGTCTCTACAAGGCACATGACATCAGGTTCATGTTCTCTCAAGAAATCATTAATTTCGAGCCTCGTCGATATGAAACCATCAACATTAGTATATATCACCTTCAAATCATTTTTGATATTTTTTATACCCTCATCTCTCCTACTCTCCGTCAGTACCACTTCCTCAACTTCTGATCTTTCATAGCCATCCCCCTTAGTTTCCTTCACTTCTATTTCCTTAAATACCACTTCCTTACTTTCATATCCATTACTCTCCAAAAAAAAGTATTACATTCTTCCTCAGTCCTCTTATCATTTTTTTCCTTTACTTCTTCCTTCAATGATTTTAAAACTTCTCTTTCTTCTTCATTCAAATCTTTTCTTATTATAATATTTTCCATCCCTGCCTCTTTGCGTAATTTCCAGGTCACTTTAAGTATATCATTTACTATACCTTCTGATGTAAACTTGACTCTCATTGGTCTTGTTTCCCCTTTCTTATAAGGCCTTATCCTCCTTACTTCTTCAATTTCTTTTACCCACTATCAATCTTGCCTAATATTTACCTAGTTGTGACATACAGGAAATGAGCTATGCTTGTGGGGTCCCGTCTCTTTTTCTCAATAGGTCAAATTTTGCTTTGAACTCGGTGAAGTTTTTAGACTGGACAATCTCTTTGTCCAGGCTATTCCACAGGTCTATGCATCTATATGGAAAACTATATTTCTTGATATTCTTCAAGCAACTTGGCTTTTTCAGTTTCATTCCATGTCCTCTTGTTACTCATTCATCACATATTAACAGATCTTTTCTATCAATTTTATCTACTCCCATCATGGCCCTGAACACTGCAATCATGTCACCCCTCTCTCTCCATTCTTCTAGGGAAGGCAGATCCAGCTTTTCCAGCCTCTCCCTGTATGACAGATGTGCCAGGCTAGGGACCATCTTGGTTGCTGTTCTCTGTATTTTCTCGATCTTGTCGCATATTCCAACCTGGCGTGGATCAATGACCACTATCAATTTTTTCATCATCTCATCATCCACGTAATGAAATGCCACTCTTATGTTAGTCAAGAGATTATACGTCTCTCTAACTATCATGTTAATGTGTTTTTGCAGTGACAAACTATCCAGGACTAGCACTCACAAATCCTTCTCTTCTCTCGCTTAGGTGATTGGTTCATTACCCATCAAATAATTTGGTGATGGCCTCTTGGTACTTTTACCCATTTCCAATTGTGTGTGTGTGTGTGTGTGTGTGTGTGTGTGTGTGTGTGTGTGTGTGTGTGTGTGTGTGTGTGTGTGTTTTGGTATGTAGTTACACAGGGGGTGGCAGAGTGCTACACAAGGCAGAAATTATGTGAAATGCATCCCTACAGTTCCCATCGTCTGCTGATGCATCCATGTTGTTCTCCCTCGGTTTCCATACACATTCCTGTATTTTATTTGTGGCACTTGGATTAATTGTTTTTCAATCTTTTTCAGCTTCTGCGCAATGCTCTTCATTATGCAACCGTCACCTGACTCTGATGTGGATGCCTACAGTAAATTCTCATTTTTCGCAGCTTGGATGCTTTGCCAAAACCAAGTGAAATGCGAAATATCGAATTGTTGAAGTTAAGAATCAATGGGAAAAATAGAGGGGCATTCCGGTGGGGCACGTACCTACCCTATCAGAAAATACTATAATGCCAAACAGGCCCTACCCAAAATTAAATGAAGAGTGTATTTTGTTTTTGTTGATTTGGAAAAGGCCTTTCACAGAGTCCCTAGAGAGGTGATGAAGTGGGCAATGAGAAAGCTTGGCTTGGAGGAGTGGTTGGTTAGGGTGGTTATGACTATGTATGTAGGTGCTCGCACTCAGGTAAGAGTGAATGGAGATTTGAGTGATGAGTTTTCCGTGAATTTGGCGTGCATCAGGGGTCAGTTTTGAGTCCCATGTTGTTTATCATGGTACCTGAAGCCCTCTCACATGACTTTAGAAACGGACTCCCGTGAGAGATGTATGCTGATGATTTGGTGTTGATTGCAGAGAACGAAAGGGAGGCGGAGGAAAGGTTTAGGAAGTGGAGAGATGGTATGGGGCACAAGGGCTTAAGGGTAAATGCAGATAAAACAAAAATGATGATATCTAGGGTTGGTGGCGGTACTGTCAAAGACGAGGGAGAGTGGCCACGTGCAGTTTGCCACAAGGGGGTGGGAAGCAATTCCACATTGTGTGGTCTATCTATCTATCTATTGCCAGATGCCTCAATCCCGTTTGGGGTGGCCACAAACAAATCGCCTCCACATCGTCCTGTCCCCCGCCATTTCACTGCCCTGCTCCCTACTCACACCCCCCTCTCTCATATACCTCTCCACTCCATCCCTCCATCTCATTCTCGGCCTCCCCCTCCCTCTTCCCCCCTCCACCTCACTCACATACACTCTCTTCGTCAGTCTTTCACCCTCCATCCTCTCCACATGGCTAAACCACCTCAGTGTGTTCCTCATAACACTTCCTATCACATCCACATCCACACCACAATGCTCCTTTATATCCTCATTCGTCAGTCTGTCTCTCCATGTGACTCCACGGGCTCCTCTCAAATAACTCATTTCCACTGCTCTCACTCTTGACTTGTGTCCCTCCAACAACATCCAAGCTTCACTTCCATACATTAAGAGTTGGTATCACAATACTGTCATTCAGTAACTTTTTCACTTCCATGCTCACTTCCCTGTTTCTTATCACTGCTTTCAAAGAACAAGCAACCTTTCTTCCCTGCTGTACCCTTTCAAGCACTTCACCCTTCAAACCTCCATCCTTACTCATCACACTACCCAAGTACTTAAACGTACTCACATTTTCCAATTCCTCACCATCCAACCTCGCTGTACATTCACTGACTTCACCTCTCTCAAAGTCCATCACTTTACTCTTCCCTACATTCACCTTTAGATTCCGTTTCTTGCACACTTTCCCAAACTCATCCACCAAGCCTTGCAGCTCCCCTTCGTCTTCACTCAACAACACAGTATCATCTGCAAACAACAGTACAAGGAGTTTCCAAACACTATCCTCTCTCACCAGGGCCACTCCAACATCCACTACCCTACCTTGTGCCTCTTTTATTACCCCATCCATGAACAGATTGAACAACCATAGAGACATGACACATCCCTGTTTCAACCCAACCTTCAAAGAGAAAAATTCACTTAGTTCACCATCCACACGCACTGCAGCCTTAGCACCATCATACATACTCTTCACAGCATTCAACAACTTTCCATCTACTCCATATATTCTTAATACTTTCCACAATCCTTGTCTATCCACCCTGTCATGTGCTTTCTCCAAATCCATGAAAGCCGCATACAACTGCTTTCCCTTCTCTAGAAACTTTTCCACTAAATATCTAAGAATGAAAATCTGATCTACACAACCTCTTCCTTCCTAAAGCCTCCCTGTTCTTTTCCAACTAATTCCTCTGTTCTTTCTCTAACTCTGTCAATAAGTATCCTACCATAAACTTTTCCTATTATACTAAGAAGACAAATGCCCCTATGATTACCACACACTTCTTTTTCTCCTTTTCCTTTGTACAAGGGAATAATTATTCCTGACTTCCAATCCTCTGGGACTCTACCTTCCTCCCAGGCCAATCTGCACATCTTCCACATCCATTCTACTACTATCTCTCCCCCATGCTTCAGCATTTCACCACACACTCCACCAATTCCTGGGGCTTTCCCCAATTTAACATTCTTCATTGCTTCCACAACTTCTATCCTACTGATTTCTTCCTGTCTTCTCACCTCCCTCCTTCTCCTAGCCATTCCCCAGCCACATATACTCGCATTACTTCCATCCTGTATGTTCAACAATTCCTTAAAGAGTTCTCTCCATCTGCTCACTCTTTCTCCCTTCTCCACTAATAATCTACCATTTTTATCTTTCACTCCCCTGCTAAACTCACTTCCACCCTGTCTTACTCTCTTCACCTCTTTCCAGAACATTTTCTTCCAGTCCCTCCACTATACACTCAAATTCCTTCCAAATTCCCCATCCACTCTCTTCTTACTCTCTCTTACTAATCGTTTCACCTCTCTCTTTCTTTCTACATATAACTCTCTCTTCTGCCTCTCAGCTTCTTCCACACCCCTATTTCTCATCCATTCATTGTATGCTCTCTTCTTTTGTGCCACAGCCTGTCTCACCTCTTCAGTCCACCACACTGTTCCTTGCACCCCCCTCCATCTTCTCTTCCTCCCACACACCACATCACATGCTGCACATATTTCTTCTGTGAATATTCTGCACACACCTTCCACGTCCCCCATCTGCTCCAATTCATATTTGCCCAATCGTTCCTCCACTTCTCTCTTATACTCTGCCTTTTTCTCATCCTCTTGTAACCTTTCCACTCTCCTTGCAACTACTCCTTCCTCTCGTCTTTCCCTTCTTCTATTCCTCCATCTTACTTGTATCCTAATTCTGGCCACCACCAAGTAGTGGTCAGAAAGTCCACTCCCCCAACCTCTATAAGCTCTTGCATCCATTACACATCTTCGCATCCCTTCATCCACACACACATAATCAATCATTGCCTTCTTTTCATTCAGTTCACCACCCACCCTTCTCGTCACTCACCATGTATACCTGTGGATCATTTTATGCCTGAAGTTGGTATTGGCTATCACCAACCCCCTCGCAGCACAAATGTCCACTAATGCACTGCCATTCTCATCTATCCCAGCAGGCACACCCCACTCACCAACTATTCCATCCACCTTCACATTCCCTACTTTACCATTCATATCACCGATCAAAAACACTCTCTCATTCCTTCCAAACTTTTCCATGCACACTTCCACATTTGTCCAGAACTCTTCTCTAACTCTGCTAGCACGATCTTGCATTGGCGCATACACACACACAATCGCCCACATTTGTATTCCAACTTTCAACTTTACCCACACAATCCTTGACCCAACTGATCCATACTGTCTTATGCTCTTCTTCCATCTTTTACTCACAACTATACATACTCCTTCCTTTGCCCTCTCATTCTCACCTACTCCTGCACATATACCCCATCCATACTCCCATTCTCTCACACTTTCTCCTTTCCATTTTGTTTCAGTCATTCCACAGACATCCACTTTTCCACCCTCAAGCACCTGGACAATCTCTCTCTCTTTCACCTCATCATTTGCTCCTCTTACATTCCAAGTAGCCATTACCAAGTCCTTTGTCCGGTCCTGGGTCGTCATCGTTTGGTCAGTCCTTGTTCGAGGCTTCTTGTTTGTTTTTTTTAGTTAGTCGTTTTCCGGGGAGGGGTACTAACCCTCCGCCAACCCTTTTAGTCGCCTTTACGACAAGCAGGGATACTGGGGGAGTATTCTTGAAAAAAAACCCTACCCCCAGGGGGAGGTGTTTGTGATAAATGGGTGCACAAGAAATGTAGTGGTATCAGAGGTAGACTGCAAAATAATAATGATTTTATGTGTATGGCGTGTCGGGAAGAGCAGGTGGAGATTATCAGGCGTAAAAGGATTGAACCTGCTGGTGAATCTCTTGAGTGTGTGGAAGAGTTTTGTTATTTGGGAGACATGTGTGCTGGAGGTGGCACAGGAGCTAGCTCTGTGGCTAGGGTGATAAGTGGTTGGAAGATGTTCAGGGAGCTCTTGCCTCTCCTCACATTGAGAGGACTCTCCCTATGTGCTAAGGGGTCTTTGTATGCAGCATGTTTTATGAGTTGTAATGCTGTATGGTAGTGAAACCTGGGCAGTAAAGGAGGAGGATATTCGCTGGCTCAGACTAATGACAATCATTAAGTGGATGTGTAGTGCGCCCCTGCGTGCAAGGTCTGGGGGGGCTGGGTTTGCGATGGAAGAGTTGAGAGGTAGGATGGGACTGGAGTGTATTGGTGTTGTGATTAGGAGAGGTAGATTGAGATGGTTTGGACATGTGGAGAGGATGGAGGATGATAACTGGGTGAGGATGGTGAGAAGTGTTAATATTGGGGGTGGGGTTATGAGGGGCAGACCGAGAAAGACATGAGATGAGGTCATTAAGTGTGACCTCAGGGTTAAGGGACTGAACAGGGAGGCTGCAATGGATCGTGCAGCATGGAGAGGCGCCATTAGGTGACCAAGGCCGATGCATGCAAGCATGTTGGAGCCTTTCAAAACAAAACGAAACAAAGTGTTTACTAGCGCTAAAACAGCATAGCACAATAAACATGTACCTGAAAAGACATTAAAGCTGTTACAGAGCTGCAATACCAAAAATCCTTACCAGAAATAAAGTGAAGACTGGCTTGAGTCGCAGGTGAAGGTGTGTTGAAGGTAGATGGGCTGGTTACTAGGTGACATGGGCCTCTCTAGGGAAGCCCCATCACCTATGCCAAAGCCTTCGAAGTTGAACTCAGGCTCCAGCACCTCCACATCCTCTCTGTCCACTTCTCCTCCTTCATCCACCCCTGCTGGCACGTCCAAGTCTTGCAGAATAGCAGTCACATTCTGTCTCTCATGAAAATATTGTGTGATTCTAACCTGTCTCTGTTCCTTTATGTTTCTGTTGTAGAAGGCCATCACCTGAGACTTCAGGTCACTCAAGATCGATAGGATGTTGGTAGCCTCAGGCATAGTCCTGGTGTATGCATCGAAGGTGGTTGCCATGTCGGTTATGGTGGACAGGGTGGAATGAGCATTGATATGCGTTGTCGGCTGCCGGCTGGGAGCATCGAACTGGGGGGAAATTCGCGAATTGTGAGACAACTCGGAAACTTTTTTCTTGCGCGAAAAACGAGGCGTCGAAGTAAAATGGTCCAAATACGAGGACTTACTGTACATCATAAAAGCTGACTTGGCTCCAATACTCATATTTATCTTTATCCCGTCAGTTTCATGCAATGTGTCGCTACTCAATTATTTAGCATAACAAAACACACTGCAGATAATATGTGTGTCTGCATTTAATCCAAGCGGCTTCTGTAACTAATGGCATGGTTGATATAATATGCATGTGTCCACACTTGATAACTGCAGATAATACAACCTCTTTTTCACCATTACTGGCTTGAGGATTTGTGAAGGAATGCTTGGGGTATACGACTGTTGCTCAGTATGAACCTAAATATAACTAACAGCCACTGGCAATGTGTAATATCAACAGCCAAACACGGCATACAGAAAACGGTAACATAAGCCTGGGTTAAGCAAATCTACCTTTATTTTACATCAGTGCCATACAGATATTAACCGCCCCCCCCATCCCGACGTTTTCTGGGCAGTGGTACGCCCCAGTCCCGACATTTTTGGACCTTTTTTTTTTTTTTTGGCTCAAACATCCACTTTTGGTGAGAAACATCGAAAATTCATAGAGAAATCGCTCACCTGAGGTTTAAAATACTCGATCCAGGTAGGAGTACCTCCTCACCTTACAGGGTTTTCTATCAGGCTGGCTGCAAAGAAAACAAGTTCTATGGGAGGATAACTATTCCACACCACTCATAAACGGTATTTATTTATTTATTTGGTATGAATTTATATGTAGTACGCGAGTATATTGGTTTTCAAACGGTAATATAGGCATTATAAGCATTGTTTCACTCACTAACTCATCACCATTCCTGACCTTTTTTTGCCACATTACCTGATCATCATTTCTGACTGTTTCTTCCTCTAATGTTTGTCCTCCACATTGTCATCGATTGGGGAATCACTCTGGCCCTGAATTTCGTACCGTGGCATGACATGGCTTTACTGGCCAGGTCACTCATAACAGGTGAATTGCTGAGAAAAGGTCATGCAGGGGGGGGGAGGTCATGCTGGGTAAGGCATTGTCCCTGCCTGGCATCTTGTAGAGGAAGGTGTCCCGCGTATACGTGCCAAAAATCACTCGCAAAAATTGAAAATTGTGCAAATTAGGGACCTTGCAATGTTGCCGCATTAATTTACGTCTCCGGGATATGAGTGCACATCATGTGAGGACGTGAATTCACGTCTCCGGGACGGGGCGGGTTAATGAGAACCATTCAAACCATAATTACTGTCAGACTGTTCCTATTTTTAGTGATAAAGGAAAAATCTACATTAGCCTGTCCCTACTCTGTCTGCGATATCGGTTGTCAACCACAATGATACTATGTAGGCTACATGAATAATTCCCAATCACTATGACAACAGCTGGAATATCTGACAAACTGTAGGGATGTGTCATATATCTGATGTTAACAAACAGTTACCATACTTATAATACAGGGGTACTGAGCCAGCCAGTGGAAAGCGTCGATAATTTCATGGCCTGACTGTTAAATTCCATATTCTCCATGAAACTATGATTTGGCCCAGTCATCACCTTGTATCTATCCCTCCCACTGTAGCTCCTGTCCCCTACCCCATCACCCCTCTCCTCTAGCCCCCAGTTTGACCACTGTTCACACCCACCGTCCTCCTCCTGTCTCCCAGATCCCCCACCCTCATCCTGCATCCTACCATGGTGCCACTTCCTGTATGTAGTGAACTTGCTCTGATTTCAAAGGCCTACCAATATCAGATCCATAGTAGGGAGGATGGGCGTCATGATATTTTTTTTAGGTGCGAGGAAGCTGATAACTATGACATAACAATTCATCATACTACGATGAATTGTTAACCGTTGCATGGTTCATAGCTTGAAACTACTGTAAACCAATCATGAAATCCATGTCATTCATGACAACTGCCATTACGTAGAGAGTGTATTGTGTAACTTAAAAAATTACCATAATCATGACATGCAAATATACGTATATTTTCTGGTGAAACAATTGCTGTATATTATATTACCATCAACAACTGCTCAAAACAGCAATGATCACTGTGTTCGGTTCATCCTGGCGACTGAACAAAACCTGGTGAAGTTCCATACCAATCAGCAGTACCAGATGTGGTGTGCATTACCTCAACCGCTGGTGGATGGGGTGTTTCTGTTTGATATGTCTGCAACTGTACATGGTAGGTATTTCCAATATCCCAGTCTTGTCCATATTAGAGGCACAGGCTAATCTGCAGCCATCTTCTTCTACGGTATCCTTTCTTTAAAACAGAAGGAAAGGAGGCAGCTGCTTTGGTATCTACCCAAGAAGCCTCACCATGCATCCTTCCTCAGTGAACCCCATGCTGCTGCACAAACCAGTTCAACTACCCATTGCTCGGACAAAACACAGGTATTTTCAACCTTCATCACTCTAGCCACTCTGGCATATATCTATTAATCTTAATACACAATGCAACACTGTGTAATGGCAAGTTATGCTTATGCTGTACACATATAGATACTTCACGGGAATTTTCTCAGTCTTTATGAGAACACTGTCCTTCACTAAATTTCTGCCAGCACCTCCTTACAATCCAACTTCTCAGGACACTCAGCATGCTCAATTTTTCACTGTTCTTTCTCACAACTAATCCTTTTGCTTACACTGTTAATCTTTTCTCTCCGTTGGGCTCCTCTGATCACAACCTTATCACCTTAACCTGTACTATCACTCCGGTACGGCCTGTGGACCCTCCAGGGAAACGTCGTCTGTGGCATTTTGAAGCCGCGAATTGGGAGCCCCTCAGGCAGTACTTCTTTGATTATCCCTGGAATGATTATTGCTTCCATGGCCGGGAGCCATCTGAGTGTGCCTTGTGCATTACGGAGGTTATTCTCTCGGGTATGGAAGCATACATTCCTTTCTCATATCCTTTGACTAATGCAAGAAAGCCTTGGTTTAATCACGCTTGTTCTAATGCTGTCCGCAACAAGGAGAGGGCCTACAAAAGGTACCAGAGCCAACCCACCCCTGAATCACATTATCATTACGTTTCTGCCCGGAATCGTGCTAAGTCTGTTCTTCGCTCAGCTAAAAATAATTTCATCCGTACTAAATGCTCTCAACTCTCCAACTGAAATTCTTCCCGCTCCTTCTGGCACCTTGCCAAAAACCTTTCTAACAACTTTATCTCATCATCCTTCCCTCCAAAAATCTTTTCTACTCTGATGGTTCTGTAGCTATTTCTTCTACTGATAAAGCAGATCTCGTCGCACAGACTTTCTCCTCCAATTCCACCTTAGACGATTCCGGTGCTGTTCCTCCATCACTTCCCGCCTCTGACTTCCTCATGGCTGACATTAAAGTTTCTTCAGCTGATGTATTTTCTGCCATCACTGGCCTCAATACTAACAAGGCATATAGGCCTGATGGAGTCCCTCCTGTTGTTCTCAAGAACTGTGCTTCTGTGCTTACACCCTGCCTAGGCAAACTCTTTCGCCTTTGTCTGTCAACTTGTACCTTTCCTTCTTGCTGGAAGTCTGCTCTCATTCAGCCAGTCCCAAAGAAGGGTGACCACTCCCAACCCTCCAACTATTGTCCAATTGCTTAAATGTCCTGTATTTCAAAAGTTTTCAAGTCAATTCTCAACAGAAAAATTTTAAGGCATCTTTCCTATCACAACCTTCTTTCTGATTGTCAGTACAGGTTCCGTCAGGGACGCTCCACTGGCAATCTTCTCACTTACCTTTCTGACTTCTGGTCATCCTCCTTTCGGGACTTTGGCGAAAGCTTTGCCATTGCACTTGACATCTCAAAGGCTTTCGATCAAGTCTGGCATAAATCTTTAATTGCCCTCTTACGGTTTCTATCCTTCTATCTGTGCCTTCATCGCTCGCTTCCTTTCTGGTCGTTCTATAGCCGCTGTTGTAGACGGCCATCATTCTTCTCCTAGATCTATCAACAGTGGTGTTCCTCAGGGCTCTGTTCTATCACCAACTCTTCCTTTTATTCATCAATGACCTTCTAAGCTGTACATCTAACCCTATCCACTCATACGCTGATGACTCCACCTTTCACCTTTCCATTCGGTTCCCGGAACACCCATCTCAGCAGTTACTTCAACAAACAAGGGATGAGGGTATGGCACACCTAATGTCTGACTTGGCTCGTATCTCTGACCGGGGTACAAATAATCTGGTTGTTTTTAATGCATCTAAGACTCAGTTCTTACACCTATCAACCCGTCAAAATCTTCAACAGGTATACCCACTAATGTTTAATAATATTCAGCTTAATCCTGCATCATCCTTGAACATGCTTGGGGTTTCATTTACTCGGAACTTATCTTGGAAAGATCATATTACATCTCTTGTAAAATCTGCTTCCAAGAGATTGGGTATGCTAAGCCGACTCTGTTCTTTCTTTACCCCTGCACAATTGCTAACTCTATACAGGGGTTTTATCCACCCCTGTGTGAAGTACAACTCTCATGTGTGGGGAGGTTCCCCACATACAGCTCTTCTCAATAGGGTGAAGTCAAAGGCTTCTCGTCTCATTAACTCTCCTCCTCTCACTAACTCCCTTCAACCTCTGTCTCTTCGCCGCACTGCTGCATCTTTATCTCTTTTCTATCTCTACTTTAATGGTCACTGCTCCTCTGAACTGTCTGCATGCATTCCTCCACCTTTACGACAGGCGCGTAGCACCCGTCTAGCAGCAACTCTCATCCCTTTTCTGTCCAACTCTCTAATGCAAGAGTTAACTGTTACTCCCAGTCCTTCATTTATGCAACAAGTCAATTCTGGAACTGTCTCCCTCTGTCTGTATTTCCTGCTCCTTATGATCTCCAGTCTTTCAAACGCAGTGTGTCCAGGCATCTCGAAATGTGTGGATCTTGAATTTGGCTCTCTCTTGTATTTTGTTTTTCTCTTGGATGGAACTGTTATTGCAGTCTCATGGCCTTTGGTTCCTTCTTCCTTGCATAAAAAAAAAAAAAACTACTGAGACTGTTGACTTCCTAATCGAAATGCCTGAGTCACTCTGACAACTTTTCCACAGCTGCTGAGGTGCCACAACATTTCCTTTTCTGTGGCAATAGTTAGGGTTACATGTCTCTGAGATGGTTCTGAACCTGCCTGGACCACTATCCATAAAAAGAAACACAGTGAGAGACACTGTACATCAAGCAAACATGCAACAGGATGATTAGTGCAACATCACATGCTGGTTGAAACTGAAACAGAGGTGGCACAATGTGTTCTGGGCAAGGCATATACAGTAACATCACCATGCCTCAGATTAAAAGTGGTGGAGGGTTTTCAATTAGGTTCAGCCCTCACAACCTGGACTGGTGCCATGTAAGAGGGGTTTTGGTCATGGTTGAAATAGCTGCATATGAACAATCCACAAGTGTTTACTGTGTGCAACTTAGGGGGGTACTGAAGTGGAATTTCCCTCAACTGAAACCTGTCATGTCCTTATCCCTTCTCAGGAACATCTTCCTCAAATCTTTGAACAGTTTCCTCAAATTGTTCTCCCTGAATCCCTTTCTGAATCTGAGCCCTAGCTGGTGCTTCAACCCTTGTTAGTCGAAACAAGCTGGACTTCACAGCAGTTTATGAAAGGAGCCAAGGGTCTCATCCTAGATGAACCCAAGGTCCTTTTGCTCTTCCTAAGGTGTACAAGGGTTCGACAGGAGATGGATGTGTTTATGTTTTGTTTTTTCCCTGTTCTTGTCATGTTGTGGGTTAAGGTAAACACTGAATGTTGTGTGCTGTGGAGTATTTGTTTATTTTATCAGTGCCTGGCATACTAATAATATGAGATGGCTTTTATTTGTGGGTTTAACCCCTAGGGTATGCAATACTCCAGCTTCGACTACTCCCAGGATGCAAAAACAGGCCTATTTTTCGACTTTCTCAAAGGTTAAAAGTTTTATGCCCGATTTATAAAGCTTGAATTTACACACCTGGAATCCCAAACCCCACCCTCCTAGACCCAATAGTTACCGAGCTATGGCCCATCAAAGTTGATAATAATTACTCGTCATGGCCCCGGCATGAAAGAAAATACGCCGCTCACACCTGTTTTCTTCACAAAAAATATGTACAAAAATCACCAAAATCAATTTTTTGTGGTGAATAAAGATGTTATAAATCATTGTAATGTGCTTAGAAAAAAGTAAAATGGTGACAAACTCCCCCAATAAATATGATAAATGGTACAAATTATCCTCCCCTCCTCTCCCCTCTCCCCTTCACCCCACACATAACCTCCCTTCCCCTCCCCACCAAGCTGTCATATCTAGCTAGGAAAAATGGTCGTGAACCCCCAAATAAAAATATGATAAACAGTAAAAATTATCTTCCTCTCCTCTCCCCTCCCCATACCTCCACTCCCTTCCCTCCCCTCCTCTCTCCTCCCCTTCCCTCCCTTTCCCCCATTCCCCTTCCCCCTCCCCTCCCCTCCGAGCTGTCAAATCTAGCTAGGGAAAATCAAATTTCTTTTTCAAGTGGGTTTCGAATAAAGACAGCTAAAATCATTGTGGTGTGCACATCTGTATGCAAAGACATGAATAAATTACAGGTAATGATTCAAAAACACGCCATAAAGCGTAAAAAGCACGCAAAATATTCGAGGCCGGGGAGGTAAAGGTACTGCGTAATAGGGGGTGGGGGTGGTGGGTGGGGGGTGGGGGTGGGGGGGTGGGGGGAGGTGGTAAGGCCAGGAGAGGGTGTATGGGGATGGAGGGATGGGAGGAGACCACCACCAGACACAAAGGAAGGGCCCCAGTGGAGTACAGGGACATGGAGGGAGGGTAGGGGGGAAATACTCTCCCCCCAGATGACTAGGAGGGGGACATGGGGGGGATCCACATGGGAGGAGGGGATGCATGAGGAGGGTGCAGGAGGGGGTGGTGGTCATGGTGGGAAGAACGGTGGGAGGTAGGGTAGTAACAAGGTAGTGGGGTAGAGGGACATGGTAAAGGGGAGGTGGGGGGTACACTCCCCACCACCTGGGTTCGGGCCTGGGTCCCCCCTCTGGTGTATCCAACACTTAGTTCTGATTGGTTAGAAGCCATCTACATCACAGCTGGGGTGGAGCCAGCTGCTGCCAGTTTTTAGTGGATGTTGCATGATAGGTGTTGCTCGTCCTTTCAAGAAATTGCCCCAAATCGATCGACGAGCTTAGTACTTTAGGGGTTAAATCTGCAAGGGAATTTATGTGTTATCTGAGAGGAGCATGTGGAGTTACAAGGAGAGACAGACACACAGACACATAAGGATGTGAAGGAGTGTGATGTGGATGTGACAGAAAATGTTAGGAGAAATACACTGAGGTGATATGGCTATGTGGAGAGGATGAAAAATGAGAGACTAACTGGAGAGTGTATGTGAGTGAGGTGGATGGGAGGGGGGGGTGAGATGGAGGGCTTGAGTGGAGAGGTATATCAGAGAAGGGGGTGTAAGCTGGGGGAAAGGTACCAGAATAGTTGGGGACAGGGCGACATAGAGGCAACCTGCTTGTAGCCACCCCTTACAGAATTAAGACATCTGGCTATAGACAGACAGACAGACAGAAATCTGCCTTGCTTTATCACATTACCTGTCTCATGATGTAACCTTCAAACCACCATTAAGTACATCCCCTGGACCACTCATGGTTCACAAATCCTCACAATAAATGTTAACTGTGGCAGGCAGGGATGTTATAAACCTAAGTAAAAAACAAATGCATTATGGGTATTTGATGTAGCTACATAAAATCCCACGATAGTAACAGACTGTATCTCAAGTATTTGGGTAAATGATGTAACTACATGAAACACTCTTAAGAGGAACAGCCTGTACCTGAAGTATTTTTCACAGTAGGCACATTTGTAGGGTCGTGTGTCTGTGTGAATATGCTCATGCTTACGAAGTACTTCTCGACGGATGAATTCCTTCCCACAGTACTGACATTTATGTGGTCTCACCCCTGCATGATTCTTCCGATGCATTGTCAGTTGCCCTTGGCGAGAATAGCTGAAAAATGTGATCATCAGCATCATAATTCTATTTATTACTTAATGAACTGGGTGAGGGAAAATGGGGATGGAAGAGAGGTAATACAACTATCAACACATTTCCCAGTGAAATTAATAGCACAATAATTTATTAATCATTCAAACCTGCAAATTTTTTGCTCTACCACACAAGTATGAGAGAGAGAGAGAGAGAGAGAGAGAGAGTGTGTGTGTGTGTGTGTGTGTGTGTGTGTGTGTGTGTGTGTGTGTGTGTGTGTGTGTTCTTACCTAATTGTTCTTACCTAATTATAGCTTTACAGGAATGAGTCAAGCTCATACTGTCCCGTGTTTTAAACCATTTTTATCGCACATATCCTTAAATTTCTGAATTGTTTTAGCACACAATAATTCATTCGGTAATGCATTCCACTGATCAATTGCTCTATTTGGGAAACTAAATTTCCTTATGTCTTTATCATCTCTCTTTTTATGCAGCTTTTTGCAGTGTCCTCTTGCTGATGCATACCCGTAGGATATGACTAATTTATGTCTATTTTCTCCTACCCTGGTATGCATTTATATAGCATAATCATGTCACCTCTTTTCCTTCTCCCCTGTAGTGATGGTAGATTCAGTTTTTTAGTCTTTCTTCGTAGCTTAGATCCCTTAAGCTTGGTACCCATCTTGTAGTGGCCCTTTGTACTTTTTCAATCATGTCAATGTGTTTTTTGGGATAAGGACTCCAGACTACTGATGCATACCCCAGGGTTGGTCTGATGAATGATGTTATTATCTTTCTTAGCATGTCTTCATTTATGTATGTAAACGCTGTTCTCATATTTGCAAGCAGTATATATATGTTACGTACCTTCTCACTGATGTGGTCAACCAGAGATAGTCTGTTATTGATAATCACACCTAGGTCCTTCTCTCTTTCTGATGTGTGTAGGATATTATTTCCTAACTTATAATCCCAATCAGGTCTTTTTCCACTTTTACCAAACTTGATTACATGACCCTTGTCCATATTGAATTCCATATGCCATGTATTGCTCCATTCACGAAGTTTATTTAATTCTTCTTGTAGCTCTTTATAAGAGTCTGTTAGTAATTCTCCTTTGTATATTTGCATCACCAGCAAATATATTTAGATAGCTTTCATTTCCAGTGTTATCTATATCATTTATATACACTAAAAACATGATTGGTGCCAGCATTGAGCCCTGTGGAACTCTGCTAGTCACTTCTCTCCATCGTTTTCGTTTTCGTTTTTAAAGGCTCCAACATGCTTGCATGTGTCGGCCTTGGTCACCTAATGGCGGCTCTCCATGCTGCACGATCCATTGCAGCCTCCCTGTTCAGTCCCTTAACCCTAAGGTCACACTTAATGACCTCGTCCCATGTCTTTCTCGGTCTACCCCTCATAACCCCACCCCCAATATTAACACTTCTCACCTTCCTCACCCAACTATCATCCCCCATCCTCTCCACATGTCCAAACCACCTCAATCTACCTCTCCTCATCACAACACCAATACACTCCAGTCCCATCCTACCTCTCAACTCTTCCATTGTAAACCCAGCCCCTCCAGGCCTTGGACGCAGGGACGCACTGCACATCCACCTAATCATTGTCATTTCTGTACGTCTGAGCCGGCGAATGTCTTCCTCCTTCACTGCCCAGGTCTCACTGCCATACAGCATTACACTCCTAACACACGCTGCATACAAAGACCCCTTAGCACGTAGGGAGAGCCCCCTCAATGTCAGGAGAGGCAAGAGCTCCCTGAACTTCTTCCAACCACTTCTCACCCTAGCCACAGAGCTAGCTCCAGCCCCACCTCCAGCACACAACATGTCTCCTAAATAACAAAACTCTTCCACACACTCAAGAGATTCACCAGCAAGTTCAATTCTTTCACGTCTGACGATCTCCACCTGCTCACCCCGGCACGACGTACACATAAAATCAGCATTATCTCGCAGTCTACCTCTGATACCACTACATCTCTTATGCACCCATTTATCACACACACCGCACAAGATGGAATTACTTCCCACGCCCTTGTGGCAAACTGCACATGGCCACTCTCCCTCGTCTTTGACAGTACCGCCACCAACCCTAGATATCATCACTTTTGTTTTATCTGCATTTACCCTTAAACCCTTTTGCCCCATACCATCTCTCCACTTCCTAAACCTTTCCTCCGCCTCCCTTTCATTCTCTGCAATCAACACCATATCATCAGCATACAACAACTCCCACGGGAGTCCGTTTCTAAAGTCACGTGAAAGGGCTTCAAGTACCATGATAAACAACATGGGACTCAAGACTGACCCCTGATGCACACCAACATTCACGGAAAACTCATCACTCAAATCTCCATTCACTCTCACCTGGGTGTGAGCACCCACATACATGGCCATAACCACCCTAACCAGCCACTCCTCCAAGCCAAGCTTTCTCATTGCCCACTTCACCACCTCTCTAGGGACTCTGTCAAAGGCCTTTTCCAAATCAACAAAAACAAAATAAAGATTCCTTCTCCTACCAATATATTTTTCCTGAAGCTGTCGAACAATGAATATGGCATCAGTGGTCCCCCTACCTGGCATAAACCCAAACTGCATCTCATCAATATTCACTCTTTCTCTAATCATACCTTCTAAAGCTCTCTCCATTACCTTCATTATCTGATCTAAAAGCTTTATACCTCTATAATTCCCTCTTTCCAGGGCATCACCCTTCCCTTTATACACATTTACAATTACACTCTTCAGCCAATCATCTGGGACAACACACTCATAAATAATCCTACTTATCAGGTCAGTGACTAAACTCACCCCTATATCGCCTGAGGCCTTCAACATTTCGGCAGTCAACCCAGACACACCTGCTGCCTTCCCCACCCTCATCCTGCCTATTGCCTCACTCACAGTAGCAGTATCAATCAAAGGCCAAGGGCCAGACACTGGATCTGCTGGCTCCAAACCTTCCCTGTCCCAGTCAAACTCCTCATTCAACAACCGGTTATAATGCTCTCTCCATGCATCTTTAATATCCTCACTGTTCACCACTACCCTTCCTTCATCATTCTTCACACACTGCTCACCTATGATATCCCGATTATCCCTCTTCACCTGACCTGCCACCCTAAATATATTTTTCCTTTCCCCATGATTTAGGTTATCAAGTAATTGTCTCTGTGACTCAGACTTTGCCCTGTATACCTCTCTCCTAGCCCTACACTTGGCAGCCAAATATTCCTCTTTGCTACCACCCTTCTTCCATTCCCGGAAAAGCCTTCTTTTCTCCTTAATTGCAGCTTCTACACCCTCATCCCACCACCAAGTTACTTTATGTCTTGGTGGTCCTCTTGTCCAGCTGCATGTTACATCAGTAACTCTCAAGAAATTGTTCTTGAGGGCTCTGTACTGTTCATTAACGCCTCTGTCTACAGCTCCCTGTTCAGCCACCACTCTCCTCAACTCGCTATAGAAGGCATCCCTTACTACTTGGTTTTTCAGCTTCCATATTTTCCTCCTAGGTACATAAGTCCTCTTTTTCATCATTTGTTCTTTAAGCACCATATCACAAATCAATAGTTTGTGCTGCTGCACACTCCTCACTTCCTATAACTTTAACATCCCTCACTAACCTCCTATCGGCCCTCCTAACCAGAAAATAATCTATCTGACTGCTATTTCCCCCAGACTCATACGTAATTAACCTACTGTCTCTTTTCCTAAAATATGTGTTGCACACAATCATGTCCGTTGCCTCCCCAAACTCGAGTATCCTTTCCCCTTCTGCATTCCTTAGACCATATGCACATCCCCCATGCACTCCTTCATAACCTTGGGCTGCTTCACCTACATGACCATTTAAGTCCCCTCCCAAAATCACTATCTCATCATCCCGCATACCACCCACTACACGTATTAAATCATCCCAAAATCTATCTTTCTCTGATTCATCCAATCCTGCCTGTGGAGCATATGCCGATATAATCACACCTATCTTTCTTCCCAACAGAATTTTCACAACCAATATCCTATCGCTTACTCTCAAAACATTCATAACATATTCCACCCATTTCTCCGCAACCATCACACCAACACCTCCATATCCGTCTGTCCTCCCCTGCCAAAACAACTTATAGCAACAGTCCTTCCCAACAATCTTTCTGGCTGATCCACCCCTGTACCGGACTTCCTGCAAACACGCCACGTCCACCCACCTCCTACTGAATGCCTCAACGACTTCCCCTGCTCTTCCCCTCAAACTTCCCACATTCCATGAACCCACCCTCATCCCCATGGGTGATTTACTGTCCTCAGGCTTGCTTTGAAACCTTTTTTGTTTTGTCATCTTCAGTATTAATAAATGGGGACAGACACAGCACAGGTCCCACTCACCGCACAATCCCAGGTCCAGGCAATGGATCTGGGACCCCTAGCCCACCAGCTTAACAGTGGCTGTGGTAGTGGCCTCGGGGCACCCTGCCAGGACAGCTGCAGGGACACCCTCCAAGCGCGTCTTGACACTGCAACTATCCCGCCATTATACACCCACTGATAGGGCAGCCTCCTGGGACGCTACTCCCAGGTTCGGGCCCCTCTCTATTGGGCGGAAGCGGCAGCCTGGGAACCACAATGCCCTGTACCCTCTAGCACAGGCCCGAGCCCCATCTCGCCCTGGACCCATGATCTATGCCGGCGGAACCCCCGCCACGCCTACCCCCAGAAGTCCGCCACTAGGTAGCGGGGGCAAAGTTTTCTGGCCGCATGCCCTTGCTGGCGCCAACCCCTGTAACGTAGTGGGATACGTTGTGTGAAATGTAAAGTGCATGTGGTGTAGTGCATAGATAGTTAGAGGAAATGTTTGGGAGAGTATGCAGGTCTACTCTCCATGTTACTGTCACACTGAAAAGGTCAGCAAAGGGGGATGGTTAGATAGCTAGTGAAACAGGAGCTCCAGCTCTCCCTATCACCAGCATTCCCATTCCCCTCGGGAGTACTACCCTGTTCGGCCCGTGCTACGGCCTCCTCCTAACTCCATGATGAGTAATTTCCCCTTAGTACTGTTCTCATTTCTCTTTTTCTGAGAAAATCTTGCATCCAACAATACAGTTTGCCTCGGATTCCTCCTTGATGGTATAGTTTCCATAAACGTCTTTGGTGTGGTACTCTGTCAAATGCTTTCTTGAAATCTAAATAGATACTGTCCACCCATCCTTCTCTTTTCCGTAATGTGTCTGTAACTCTGTCATAGTAGCTCAACAGATTAGTAACACATGATTTTCCTTTCTGAAACCAAACTGTCATTCTGTTATCATATTGTGTTCTTCTAGATGATTTACCCAAGCTTTTCTTATAAGCTTTTCTAATACCTTGCTTACAACACTGGTTAGTGATACTGGTCGGTAGTTGAGTGGATTTTGTCTATTCCCTTTCTTGAATAAGGGAACAATGTTTGCTTTCTTCCAAATATCAGGTAGTTTACCTTGTCTCAAGGATTTCTTGAAAATTAAAGATAATGGTTTACTTAACTCCTTTGCACATTCATGTAGCACCCAACATGAAATTTCATCAGGACCATTTGCTTTTCCTTTGTCTAATTTACTTAACTCCTCCTGTATTTCTTTTTCTGATATTTGTATACCTGGTAGCATATGTGGGCATGCATGTTCCACATAATCCCTCTCAATTTTTTTTTTTTTTTTTCTGTAAAAACTGATTGGAAATTCTTATTTAGTGCCTCACAAATATCCTTCTCTTGTGTATAGGTGATTCCCTCATCCATAATGGATTGTATTTTATCTTTTACTTTGGTTTTGCTTCTGATGTAGCTTTAAAATACCTTCAGTTGATGACTACTTTTATTTACAATATCCTCCTTAAACTGTTTTTGGGCTTCCCTCCTAATTCTTGTACAGTACCCTCGCATCCAGCACGGTAATATTGTCATGCATGGGTCACGTGTTGGACCAAAAACGTGTTGGACTAACAATAGAGCTTATGGGGAAAAATGAATTATGTCAGCAACCCTCGGAAAAGTCACCCTAAATACCTACCATATACCTATACATATATTGGTACTATTGTAATTATAATAAATGGTACTGTGCTATGAATGATAACAAACCTTTTAGGATAGTGTTGGTGGGCTTGCTGGGAATGGAAGGTGGTATCCAAGGCTGTAGGTAGTCCTACTGGGTCCCCGGAGGATGGCTGCTGGCATCACTAGCGGGTAATGGCTGTTGCTCCTCAACCTCCCTCATAAATCCTTCGAAATCAAACCTCCCTCATAAATCCTTCGAAATCACACTCAGAATCACTATCTTCATCCACAGCCATGGAAGGTCCTGCTTCTGCCTGTCCTAGCCCTGTAATCCTCGGCAAAGTGCATGCTTCTCACACAGTTGCCAGAGCCCCGTCTCGTGACTGTGGAAAGTGATCGCTGTCGCTGACTCGGTAGAGAATAAGGAGAAGCAACTTTGTTTATATGAGAGAGGGGGGTGTGAGTTAGGAGCAGGGCAGTGAAATGGCGGGGGACAGGGTGACTTGGAGGCGATTTGTTTGTGGCCACCCCAAACGGGATTGAGGTGTCTGGCAATAGATAGATAGATAGATAGAACTTTGTTTATAAACTGTTACGCACGCCGATGAGAAAGGTTTCAAAACGATTGATATTTATTCTAAAATATTAATATGTATTCAGTGTCAGGCTAAATGTTCAATGCTGTAGTACGATACATTCTCTGTCGAGTCACCTGGGTTTTGGTCACACTGTTTTCCCCATCGTATGCTCGGCAGGAATCCATCCAGATGAATTCCAAATGCCTGTGGTATCGTCGGCAATTTTACCACGTTACCGTTCCGATTTACCATCGTATCCTCAGCAAACCTGGTATGAAGTGCCGTGTGATAGCCTCCGGCTGCCAGGATCTTGTCTTAAGTTTTTTATTATGATCACGTTGGCTTCATTCGTGTTGTAGGCCTTGGCAATGTCAACTTTCCTCTCCCCTTTCTTCTTCCTCTCGATGCTTTCTAGCTTGGTGGCCTGAGGGAGGTGCCGACGCTTCTTGGGGTTCTCAGAAGGCTTCCTAGGCATCGTGAGCAGGGTAAAATGCAGTAACAAGGGCAGAAAATGCAGCAAGAAAAAAGCAACTTTCAATGCAATTATGCGACTGAGTGGCTCTGTGGCGGGAGAAATGTAAACAAAACATCACGTGACACCAGAAGCGTTTTTAATTGGGCGGCATCACGATCACGTCACGATAGCGGGCGGGGAAGGCTACTTGATCAGAAGTTTTTCATTGGCTATCATCATCATGGGAATGTCCAGTATGGCCGTGTTGGACCGGGGGTGATCGTGCTAGAGTGAACTCTGCGGATTTGGCCCACTTCTCGGAGCTCTGTGCATGTTATGCTAACACACTCGTGTTGCAGTAATTACATTGTATTAAATAATACTAATTAATTGCTCACCGTGCTGGACTAACGTGTGCTGGACGCGAGGGTACTGTATAATCGTTTCTTGCCTATTTATAGTTGTTACATGCCCTTTCACTATTGTGTTTTCTGTATCTATTCCACAACAAATAACTTTTTTCTTTTGATTTTTTACATTCTGTATTGATCCATTTCTTTATTTTTTTTTCTGCTTCTTTGTGCTGTGGGATGTACTTCTGGACTCCTATTTCATAAAGTTCACAGAATTTTTTATATAAACCATTTAAATCTTTTCCTCTAAGCTCCTTGTCCCAATCAATTTCTAAGAAGTATTTCTTTAGGTCATGATAGTTTCCCTTTTTATAGTTTAGGCTCTTTTTGTAACTTTCATTGCTGTTAACTATGTCATATGCAATCCTGAAGTTGCAATTTAGTACTGGATGGTCGCTTTTGCCGAATGGAGGGTGATATATTAAATTGTCAATAGCGTTTTCTTGCCTAGTAAATATCAGATCTAGCATTGAGGGTATATTGAGTGTGTGTGTGTGTTCTTACCTAATTGTTCTTACCTAATTGTATCTTTACAGCAATGAGTCAAGTTCGTACTGTCCCATGTCTTAAACCATATTTATCGTACATATCCTTAAATTTGTGAATTGTTTTGGCACACACTATTTCATTCGGCACTGCATTCCATTCATCAATTGCTCTGTTTGGGAAACTGAATTTCCTTATGTCTTTATCACCTCTCTTCTAATGCAGTTTTTTGCAGTGTCCTCTTCCTGATGCTTCTCCATATGTTAAGTAATCATTTATGTTTATTTTCTCCTTCCCTGATACGCACTTATATAGCATTATCATGTCATCTCTTTTCGTTCTCTCCTGTAGTGTTGGTAGATTCAGTTTATTTAGTCTTTCTTCGTAGCTTAGGTCCCTTAAGCTTGGTATCCATCTTGTAGCGGCCCTTTGAACTTTTTCAATCTTGTCTATATGCTTTTTGAGATGAGGACTCCAGACTACTGATGCATATTCCAGGGTTGGTCTAATGAATGATGTTATTATCTTTCTTAGCATGTCTTCATTTATGTACGTGAACGCTATTCTCATATTTGCAAGCAGTGTATACATGTTCCGTACCTTCTCGCTGATGTGGTCAGCCGGAGATAGTCTGTTATTGATAATCACACCTAGGTCTTTCTCTCTTTCTGATGTGTATAGGGTTTTATTTCCTAACTTATATTCCCAATCAGGTCTTTTTCCACTTTTACCAAACTTGATTACATGACACTTGTCAACACTGAATTCCATTTGCCATGTACTACTCCATTCATTAAGTTTATTTAATTCTTCTCATAGGTCTTTACAAGAGTCTGTGTTAGTAATTCTCCTTTGTATTTTTGCATCATCTGCAAACATATTCAGATAGCTCTCATTTCCAGTGTTACTGTTCATATCATTTATATACACTAAAAACATGATTGGTGCCAGCACTGAACCCTGTGGTACTCCACTAGTCACTTCTTTCCATGATGAGTAGTTTCCTCTTAGTACTGTCCTCATTTCTCGTTTCATGAGAAAGTCTTGCATCCAACAAAACAGTTTGCCTCGAATTCCTCCTTGATGGTACAGTTTCCATAAAAGTCTTTGGTGTGGTACTGTGTCAAAAGCTTTCTTGAAATATAAATAGATACTGTCCACCCATCCTTCCCTTTCCTGTATTGTGTTTGTTACTCTGTCATAGTAGCTCAACAGATTAGTAACACATGATTTTCCTTTCCTGAAACCAAACTGTCTTTCTGTTATCATACTGTGTTCTTCTAGATGATTTACCCAAGCTTTTCTTATAAGCTTTTCTAATACCTTGCTTACAACACTGGTCAGTGATACTGGTCGGTAGTTGAGTGGATTTTGTCTATTTCCTTTCTTGAATAAGGGGACAATATTTGCTTTTTTCTAAATATCAGGTAGTTTACCTTGACTCAAGGATTTCTTGAAAATTAAAAATAATGGTTTACTTAACTCCTTTGCACATTCTCGTAATACCCAACATGAAATTTCATCAGGACCACTTGCTTTTCCTCTGTCTAATCTACTTAACTCCTCCTGTATTACTTTTTCTGCTATTTGTATATCTGGTAGTATGTGTGGACATGCGTGTTCCACACAGTCCCTCTCAAAATTTTTTTCTTCTGTAAAAACTAATTGGAAATTCTTCTTTAGTGCTTCACAGATATCTTTTTCTTGTGTATAAGTGATTCCCTCGTCCGTAATGGATTGTATTATATCTTTTACTTTGGTTTTGCTTTTGATATAGCTGTAAAACAGCTTTGGTTGATCACTACTTTTATTTATTATATCCTCCTCAAACTGTTTTTGGGCTTCCCTCCTTATTCTTGTATAGTCGTTTCTTGCCTGTTTGTAATTATTATACGCCCTTTCACTATTGTGTCTTCTGTATCTATTCCACAACAAATCTCTCCTTTCTTTTGATTTTTTACATTCTGTATTGAACCATTTCTGTATTTTCTTATCTGCTTCTTTGTGCTGTGGGATGTACTTCTGGACTCCTATTTCATAAAATTCACATAATTTTTTATATTCATCATTTCATTGTCAGACGCCATGTATCCCAAACGGAGTGGGCAAGGGCTTAGAGTTAATTGTTTTACAGGGAGGGGCACTAATCCTCCACCAACCCATATACAGCATTTAAATCTTGTCCTCTAAGCTCATTTTCCCAATCAACTTCTAAGAAATACTTCTTTAGGTCTTGATAATTTCCCTTTTTATAGTTTAGGCTCTTTTTGTAACTGTCGTTGCTGTTTACTATGTCATATGCTATCCTGAAGTTATAATTTAGTACTGCATGATCGCTTTTGTCGAGTGGAGGGTGATATATTAAACTGTCAATATCATTTTCTTGCCTAGTAAATATTAGATCTAGCACTGAAGGTACATCAAGTCCTCTTTTTCTGGTGGTTTCCCTCACATGTTGCATTAGGAAAAACTCTTGTATGAGATCCAGGAGCTTTTGGTCAACAGTGTTCTTGGCTAATTATATCTAGAGTACAGAGTATTCCAATTTATATTTGTATTGAAATCCCCAGTCAGTATAATTCTTTCCGATTTCTCTTCCATTTTATGTAGTAATGATCTTATACTATGAATTGTACTCTCTGCCAGGTCCTCATATTCGTCTCTTTCCCATGTATTTGATCTGGGTGACATGTACAAACTGGCTACAATTACTTTACCTTCAGATGTGTTGATCTCTACTGCAATCAGTTCTACTTATGATGGTACATCTAGTTTTATTTCCTTGAGTTTTAGATTTTTCTTAGTTAATATTAGAATTCCTCCTCTTATTTTTAAATTTCTGTCTCTTCTCCATATATTGTATTCTTCTAAGTTTAGTATGTCATTGGATATCCTTGGTGTTAATTTTGTTTCAGTTAGGCATATTATTTGTCGTTCATTTTCTCTGACATAATCATTCATCTCTAGTAATTTAGATACCATTCCATCCACATTTGAGTACATCAACTTTATCATCTTGTTTATATACTTGTCATGACATGGTTCTACTACCTTCCTCCTTTTTCTTCCATCCTGTTTGTGTACCACTTTCGTACCTGCAATCCTATTACTTTTTAAAATTTCTTCTTCTCCTCTTCTGATCTTCCCTCATTTTTTGTTTTTGCTTCCTCCCTTTCCTCTTTCAGTAATTCCAGTTCCTCTTGTGTTAGGCATCTTTTTATTTATGTGTGTGTGTGTGTGTGTGTGTGTGTGTGTGTGTGTGTGTGTGTGTGTGTGTGTGTGTGTGTGTGTGTGTGTGTGTGTGTGTGTGTCTGTCTGTCTGTGTGTCTGTGTATTTACCTATTTGTATTTACCTACTTGTAGTATACAGGAATTGAGCAATGCTCGTGTTGTCCTGTCTCCATATCCACATTTATCTAGTCTACTTTTACATACATGAATTTTTTCTCCTGCAGCACCTCTTTGTCTAAGTCGTCCCAAATATCTATGTATTTACCTAATATACCTAATTGTGATACACACGAAATGTGTTATGCTCGTGAGTTTCTGTCACTGTTTCTCAGTAAGTCAAATTTAGCTTTAAACTCGTTTACCTTTTTAGACTGGACGATCTCTTTGTCCAGGCTATTCCATAAGTCTATACTTCTATAAGGAAAGCTATATTTCTTGATATCCTTCAAGCAGCTTGACTTTTTCAATTTCATTCCATCTCCTATTGTTGTTCTCTTATCCCATATAAAATATCTTCTCGGTCAATTTTATCTACTCCTATCATGGTCCTGAACTCTGCAATCATGTCTGCCCTCTCTCCTTTCCTCTAAGGAAGGCAAATCCAGCTTTTCTAGCCTCTCTCTGTATGACAGATCTGCCAGACTGGGGACCATCTTGGTTGCTGTTCTTTGTATTCTCTCAATCTTGTTAATATCTTTCTTTTTGTGTGGAGACCACACTACTGCTGCATATTCTAACCTAGAGCGGATCATGCCCACTATCAATTTTTTCATCATCTCCTCACCCACATAACGAAATGCTACTCTTATGTTAGTCAAGAGTTTATGTGTCTCTCTAACTATCTTCTTAATGTGTTTTTCAGGTGACAAACTATCTTGGACCAGCATTCCCAAATCTTTCTCTTCTCTCATTTTTGTGATTAATTCATCACCCAACAAATAATTCAGTGATGCCCTTCTGGTACTTATACCCATTTCCAATATTTTACATTTCCTTATATTAAATTTCATTTCCCACATCCAGCTCCAATCATATATCCTATCCAGATCCTCCTACAGCATTTTACAATCCTCCTCAACCTCTACCTTCCTCAAGATCTTTACATCATCAGCAAACAGACTTGCATAACTGTTCACTCCATCTACCATATCATTTACACCAAGCCTTGAGGGACTCCACTTGTTACTTCCCTCCATGCAGACATCTTATCCTGTCCTCATTTGTCTATCTCTCAAAAAGTCTCTCATCCATTCCAGGAGTTTCCCCTTCAGTCCTCCTATATACTCTAGTTTCCACATTAGTCTCTTATGAGGTACCTTCTCGAAGGCCTTCTTTTATAAGAGGTACCTTGTCAAAGGCCTTCTCTAAGTCCAAGTACACACAATCCACCCAACTGTCTCTTTCCTGTACCACATCAATCACTCTTGAGTAAAAGCTCAACAAGTTAGAAACACCGCTCGCTGGTGCAGTGGTAACGCTCTCGCTTTGCCAACTGGTGGACGGGAGTTCGCGCCTCGCTCAGGTTGCGAAAAGTTTCACTGACGAAGTGGGTGGTTACTGTCCCCCTTGAGCAAGGGGACGGGAGTGTGCGTGTGTGAAGGTCACAGCCTTGCCCTTAGATCGGACTATATGAGCTCTCAGCTCCCTTCCGGGAGGGTAAAAAGCTAACGATCACGACCATCCAGTGATCCTGACCGACCCGGTGAATTACATGACCTTCCACTTCCGAATCCAAAGTGACATTTAGCCAAAATATTCATCTCTTCCAGATATTTTATCCATCTGTCTTTCATAATTCTCTCACACAATTTTTCGACCATTCTGGTTAGAGACATTGGTCTATAATTCAGGGGTTCTTCCCTGTTTCCTCCCTTATAAATTGGTATCACATTTGCCCACTTTGTGTGTGTGTGTGTGTGTGTGTGTGTGTGTGTGTGTGTGTGTGTGTGTGTGTGTGTGTGTGTGTGTTCTTACCTAATTGTATCTTTACACGAATGAGTCAAGCTCGTACTGTCCCAAGTCTTAAACCATATTTATCGTACATATCCTTAAGTTTCTCAAATGTTTTGGCACACACTATTTCATTCGGTAGTGCATTCCACTGATCAATTGCTCTATTTGGGAAACTAAATTTCCTTATGTCTTTATCATCTCTCTTTTTATGCAGTTTTTAGCAGTGTCCTCTTGCTGATGCATCCCCATATGTTATGTAATCATTTATGTCTATTTTCTCCTTCCCTGATATTCATTTATATAGCATAATCATGTATCCTCTTTTCCTTCTCTCCTGTAGTGTTGGTAGATTCAGTTTTTTTAGTCTTTCTTTGTAGCTTAGATCCCTTAAGCTTGGTACCCATCTTGTAGTGGACCTTTGAACTTTTTGAATCTTGTCTATGTGTTTTTTGAGATAAGGACTCCAGACTACTGATGCATACTCCAGGGTTGGTCTGATGAATGATGTTATTATCTTTCTTAGCATGTCTTCATTTATGCATGTGAATGCTATTCTCATATCTGCAAGCAGTGAATACATGTTTTGTGGTAGGTGGTGGCGACCATCATCCACTCACTTGATGTAGTGCTGCCTACTTCTTCCTTAGCCTTTATCATTCTTTTTCTGTGCCTGCCCTCCTCTCTTCCTATTTCTCCCATCTTTCCTGTCACTTCTTGTTGCTGTTCTTTCCTTTACAGGTGGCTTTACAATGAGTGAGAGGCCAAATGGTTTCCTGTAAGCCACGAAACCATTTACAACGCTGAGTGGTAACCATATAATCAAATCATACGTGCTCCCTACGTGTCAACAAGAGGGTTGGTGGAGGGTTAGTGTCCCTCCCTGTAAAGCAAATAAAGTCAAATGGCCACCCCTTATGGGATTATGGCGTCTGGCAATAGATAGATATAGTATACATGTTCCGTACCTTCTCACTGATGTGGTCAGCCATAGAGAGTCTGTTATTGATAATCACACCTAGGTCCTTCTCTCTTTCTGATGTGTGTATAGGGTTTTATTTCCTAACTTATAATCCCAATCAGGTCTTTTTCCACTTTTACCAAACTTGATTACATGACACTTGTCAACATTGAATTCCATTTGCCATGTATTACTCCATCCATGAAGTTTATTTAATTCTTCTTGTAGCTCTTTACACAAGTCTGTGTTAGTAATTCTCCTTTGTATTTTTGCATTATCTGCAAACGTATTAATATAGCTTTCACTTTCAGTGTATCATTTATCATTTATATACACTAAAAACATTTATATACACTAAAAACATGATTGGTGCCAGCACTGAGCCCTGTGGAACTCCGCTGGTCACTTCTCTCCATGATGAGTAATTTCCCCTTAGTACTGTTCTCATTTCTCTTTTTCTGAGAAAATCTTGCATCAAACAATACAGTTTGCTGCGGATTCCTCCTTGATGGTACAGTTTCCATAAACGTCTTTGGTGTGGTACTCTGTCAAATGCTTTCTTGAAATCTAAATAGATACAGTCCACCCCTCCTTCTCTTTTCCGTAATATGTGGAGAGGATGTAGGGTGAAAGACTGACGAAGAGAGTGTGAGTAAGGTGGAGAGGGGAAGAGGGAGGGGGAGGTCGAGGATGAGATGGAGGGATGGGGTGGAGAGGTATATGAGAGAGGGGGGGGTGAGTTGGGAGCGGGACAGTGAAATGGCAGGGGACAGGGCGACGTGGAGGCGATTTGTTTGTGGCCACCCCGAACGGGATTGAGGCGTCTGGCAATAGATAGATAGATAGATAGATGTTGCTCTATCATAGTAGCTCAACAGATTAGTAACACATGATTTTCCTTTTCTGAAACCACACTGTCTTTCTGTTATCATATTGTGTTCTTCTTGATGATTTGCCTAAGCTTTTCTTATAAGTTTTCTAATACCTTGCTTACAACACTGGTTAGTGATACTGGTCGGTAGTTGAGTGGATTTTGTCTATTCCCTTTCTTGAATAAGAGAACAATGTTTGCTTTCTTCCAAATATCAGGTAGTTTACCTTGTCTCAAGGATTTCTTGAAAATTAAAGATAATAGTTTACTTAACTCCTTTGCACATTCATGTAGCACCCAACATGAAATTTCATCAGGACCATTTGCTTTTCCTTTGTCTAATTTATTTAACTCCTCCTGTATTACTTTTTCTGATATTTGTATACCTGGTTGCATATGTGGCCATGAATGTTCCACATAATCCCTCTTAAATTTTTTTTCTTCTGTAAAAACTGATTCAAAATTCTTATTTACTGCTTCACAAATATCCTTCTCTTGTGCATAGGTGATTCCCTCGTCTGTAATGGATTGTATTTTATCTTTAATTTTGGTTTTCCTTCTGATGTAGCTGTGAAATAGCTTCGGTTGATCACTACTTTTATTTTTTATATCCTCCCTGGGGGTAGGGGGGTTTTTCAAGAGTACTCCCCCAGTATCCCTGTTTGTCGTAAAAGGCGACTGAAAGGGTTGGCGGAGGGTTAGTGCCCCTCCCCGGAAAACAACTAACTAAAAAAACAAACAAGAAGCCTCGGACAAGGACTGACCAAACGATGACGACCCAGGACCGGACAAAGGACTTGATAATGAGTACATGGAATGTATGAGGAGCGAATGATGAGATGAAAGAGAGAGAGATTGTCCAGGTGCTTGAGGGTGCGAAAGTGGATGTATGTGGAATAACTGAAACAAAATGGAGAGGAGAAAGTGTGAGAGAATGGGAGTATGGATGGGGTATATGTGCAGGAGTAGATGACAATGAGAGGGCAAAGGAAGGAGTGTGTATAGTTGTGAGTAAAAGATGGAAGAAGAGCATAAGACAGTATGGATCAGTTGGGTCAAGGATTGTGTGGGTAAAGTTGAAAGTTGGAATACAGATGTGGGCGATTGTGTGTGTGTATGCGCCAACGCAAGATCGTGCTAGAAGAGTGAGAGAAGAGTTCTGGACAAATGTGAAAGTGTGCATGGAAAAGTTTGGAAGGAATGAGAGAGTGTTTTTGATTGGTGATATGAATGGTAAAGTTGGTAATGTGAAGGTGGATGGAATAGTTGGTGAGTGGGGTGTGCCTGCCGAGATAGATGAGAATGGGAGTGCATTAGTGGACATTTGTGCTGGGAGGGGGTTGGTGATAGCCAATACCCTCTTCAGGCATAAAATGATCCACAGGTATACATGGCAAGTGATGAGAAGGGTGGGTGGTGAACTGAATGAAAGGAAGGCAATGATTGATTATATGTGTGTGGATGAAAGGATGCGAAGATGTGTAAAGGATGCAAGAGTGTATAGAGGTTGGGGGAGTGGACTTTCTGACCACTACTTGGTGGTGGCCAGAATTAGGATGCAAGTGAGATGGAGGAATAGAAGAAGGGAAAGACGAGAGAAAGGAGTAGTTGCAAGGAGATTGGAAAGGTTACAAGAGGATGAGAAAAAGGCAGAGTATAAGAGAGAAGTGGAGGAACGATTGGGCAAATATGAATTGGAGCAGATGGGAGACGTGGAAGGTGTGTGTAAGATATTTACAGAAGAAATATGTGCAGCATGTGATGTGGTGTGTGGAAGGAAGAGAAGGAGGGGGGGGGGTGCAAGGAACAGCGTGGTGGACTGAAGAGGTGAAACAGGCTGTGGCACAAAAGAAGAAAGCATACAATGAATGGGTGAGAAATAGGGGCGTGGAAGAAGTTGAGAGGCGGAAGAGAGAGTTATATGTGGAAAGGAAGAGAGAGGTGAAAAGATTAGTAAGAGAGAGTAAGAAGAGAGTGGATGAGGAATTTGGAAGGAATTTGAGTGTAAAGTGGAGGGACTGTAAGAAAATGTTCTGGAGAGAAGTGAAAAGAGTAAGACAGGGTGGAAGTGAAGTTAGCAGGGGAGTGAAAGATAAAAATGGTAGATTACTAGTGGAGAAGGGAGAAAAAGTGAGCAGATGGAGAGAACACTTTAAGGAATTGTTGAACGTAGAGGATGGAAGTAATGTGAGTATAAGTGGCTGGGGAATGGCTGGGAGAAGGAGGGAGGTGAGAAGACAGGAAGAAATCAGTAGGATAGAAGTTGTGGAAGCAATGAAGAAAGTTAAATCAGGGAAAGCCCCAGGAATTGATGGAGTGTGTGGTGAAATGCTGAAGCATGGGGGAGAGATAGTAGTAGAATGGATGTGGAAGACGTGCAGATTGGCCTGGGAGGAAGGTAGAGTCCCGGAGGATTGGAAGTCAGGTATAACTATTCCCTTGTACAAAGGAAAAGGGGAAAAAGAAGTGTGTGGTAATCATAGGGGCATTTGTCTTCTTAGTATAATAGGAAAAGTGTATGGTAGGATACTTATAGACAGAGTTAGAGAAAGAACAGAGAAATTAGTTGGAGAAGAACAGGGAGGCTTAAGGAAGGGAAGAGGTTGTGTAGATCAGATATTCATTCTTAGATCTTTAGTGGAAAAGTTTCTAGAGAAGGGAAAGAAGTTGTATGCGGCTTTCATGGATTTGGAGAAAGCATATGACAGGGTGGATAGACAAGGATTGTGGAAAGTGTTAAGAATATATGGAGTAGATGGGAAGTTGTTGAATGCTGTGAAGAGTATGTACGATGGTGCGAAGGCTGCAGTGCTTGTGGATGGTGAACTAAGTGAATTTTTCTCTTTGAAAGTTGGTTTGAAACAGGGATGTGTCATGTCTCCATGGTTGTTCAATCTGTACATGGATGGGGTAATAAAAGAGGTACAAGGTAGGGTAGTGGATGTTGGAGTGGCCCTGGTGAGAGAGGATAGTGTTTGGAAACTCCCTGTACTGTTGTTTGCAGATGATACTGTGTTGTTGAGTGAAGACGAAGGGGAGCTGCAAGGCTTGATGGATGAGTTTGAGAGAGTGTGTAAGAAACGGAACCTAAAGGTGAATGTAGGGAAGAGTAAAGTGATGGTCTTTGAGAAAGGTGAAGTTAGTGAATGTACAGCGAGGTTAGATGGTGAGGAATTGGAAAATGTGAGTACGTTTAAGTATTTGGGTAGTGTGATGAGTAAGGATGGAGGTTTGGAGGGTGAAGTGCTTGAAAGGGTACAGCAGGGAAGAAAGGTTGCTGGTTCCTTGAAAGCAGTGATAAGAAACAGGGAAGTGAGCATGGAAGTGAAAAAGTTACTACATGACAGTATTGTGATACCAACTCTAACGTACGGAAGTGAAGCTTGGACATTGTTGGAAGGACACAAGTCAAGAGTGAGAGCAGTGGAAATGAGTTATTTAAGAGGAGCCTGTGGAGTCACGTGGAGAGACAGGCTGACGAATGAGGATATAAAGGAGCGTTGTGGTGTGGATGTGGATGTGATAGGAAGCGTTATGAGGAACATACTGAGGTGGTTTGGCCATGTGGAGAGGATGGAGGGTGAAAGACTGACGAAGAGAGTGTATGTGAGTGAGGTGGAGGGGGGAAGAGGGAGGTGGAGGCCGAGGATGAGATGGAGGGATGGGTTGGAGAGGTATATGAGAGAGGGGGGTGTGAGTTGGGAGCAGGGCAGTGAAATGGCGGGGGACAGGGCGACTTGGAGGCGATTTGTTTGTGGCCACCCCAAACGGGATTGAGGTGTCTGGCAATAGATAGATAGATAGATAGATATCCTCCTCAAACTGTTTTTGGGCTTCCCTCCTTATTCTTGTATAATCGTTTCTTGCCTATTTATAGTTGTTATATGCCCTTTCACTACTGTATCTTATGTATGTATTCCACAACAAATCTCTTTTTTCTTTTGATTTTTTACATTCTGTATTGAACCATTTCTTGATTTTCTTTTCTGCTTCTTTGTGCTGTGGGATGTACTTCTGGACTCCTATTTCATAAAGTTCACAGAATTTTTTATATATAGCATTTCAATCTTGTCCTCTAAGCTCCTTTTCCCAATCAATTTCTAAGAAGTACTTCTTTAGGTCATGATACTTTCCCTTTTTATAGTTTAGGCTCTTTTTGTAACTTTCATTGCTGTTAACTATGTCATATGCAATCCTGAAGTTGCAATTTAGTACTGCATGGTCGCTTTGCCGAATGGAGGGTGATGTATTAAATTGTCAATATCGTTTTCTTGCCTAGTAAATATAAGATCTAGCATTGAGAGTACATTGAGTCCTCTTTTTCTGGTGCTTTCCCTTACATGTTGCGTTAGGAAAAATTCTTGCCCAAGATCCAGGAGCTTTTGGTCCCAACAGCTTACTTAGCTTATTATATCTAGAGTATTCCAATTTTCATTCATTTTCATTCATTGCCAGACGCCATGTATCCCAAACGGGGTCCTCATATTCGCCTCTTTCCCATGTGTTTGATCTGGGTGGCATGTACAAATTGGCTACAATTACTTTCCCTTCAGATGTAGTGATCTCTACTGCAATCAGTTCTACTTGTGAGGGTATACCTATTTCTATTTCTTTGACTTTTAGATTTTTCTTAGTTAATATTATAATTCCTCCTCCCTTTTTTAAGTTCCTATCTCTTTGCCATATATTGTATTCCTCTAAGTTTAGGATGTCATTTGATATCCTTGGTGTTAAATTTGTTTCAGTTAGGCATATAATATGTGGTTCACTTTCTCTGATATAATCATTCATCTCTAATAATTTAGATACCATTCCACCCACATTTGAGTACATCAACTTAATCATCTTGTTTATATACTTGTCATGACATGCTTCTACTACCTTCCTCCTTTTTATTCCCTCCTGTTTATGCACCACTTTCGTACCTGCAATCCAATTACTTTGTAAAAAAATGTATTCTTCTCCTCCTCTGGTCTTCCCTCATTTTTTTTTTTTGCTTCCTTCCTCTTCTCTCAGTAAGTCCAGTTCCTCTTGTGTTAGGCATCTTTTTATCCATACATTTTTGAACTTCTCTTTTTCCATAAGATTCTTTGAATTTTTTAGTATCTCCTCCACGGTGTTTACACTCTGGAAGGTTAACTTTAAGGGCCTTGACTTGTTGCTCTCGTATTTCCCCAACCTTTTGTGTTCCTCTATGTCTTTACTACAGATTTCCTCTGATACTTCCTTCAGTATACTCATTACATTTGCCATCTCCTTTTTGTCTCTTGAGATCTTGTTTCTTAGTTCTTCCTCTTCTATACCATTGATTACAATAGATTTGTTGATATCTGCTGAATCTCTGACTAATTTAGGATTGTTTTGGATTATTCTTTTCACTTCCTTTTTAAAGCTTTTTGTTCCACCCTTGTTTCTAAGTCTTTCTTTACTTTCACCAATTCAGCATAAGAGGTTTCCACATCTTTTTTGTAGCTTTGCACTGCTTCATTCACCTGTGTTATCTTCTCCTCAGTATCACTGCTCTGATCTATCAGACTGTTCTTACCTAATTGTTCTCACCTAATTGTATCTTTACAGGAATGAGTCAAGCTCGTACTGTCCCGTGTCTTAAACCAAATTTATCGTACATATCCTTAAATTTGTGAATTGTTTTGGCACACACTATTTCATTCGGTTGTGCATTCCACTGATCAATTGCTCTATTTGGGAAACTAAATTTCCTTACGTCTTTATCACCTCTCTTTTTATGCAGTTTTTTGCAGTGTCCTCTTGCTGATGCTTCCACATACATTAAGTAATCATTTTGTCCATTTTCTCCTTCCCTGATATGCATTTATATAGCAAAATCATGTCACCTCTTTTCCTTCTTTCCTCTAGTGTTGGTAGATTCAGTTTATTTAGTCTTTCTTCGTAACTTAGATCCCTTGAGCTTGGTACCCATCTTGTAGTGGACCTTTGAATTTTTTCAATCTTGTCTATGTGTTTTTTGAGATAAGGACTCCAGACTACTGATGCATACTCCAGGGTTGGTCTGATGAATAATGAAAAATTATTTAGTCTAACCTGGTACAGAGCTTGACTCATATAAAGATACTAATTTAGGTAATGCCACTGGCCGTGTTGGTTCGGTACGGAGCGCCGATGTCGCACGTCTGCCTCCTTTGACTCCCTCTGTGTGTGTGTGTGTGTGTGTGTGTGTGTGTGTGTGTGTGTGTGTGTGTGTGTGTGTAATTCACCGGGCCGGTCAGGATCACGTGATGGTTTTGTGATCATCGGCATTTTACCCTCCCAGAAGAGAGCTGAGAGCTCATATAGTCCGATCTAAGGGCAAAGCCTTGACCTTCACACACACACACACCCATCCTCTTGCTCAAGGAGGACAGTGACCACCCGGTTTGTCAGTGAAACTTTCTCACATCCCGGGCAAGGCGCGAACCCCTGTCTTAGCAGATGCTAGGCGAGAGCGTTACCACTGCACCAGCGAGCGGTGTGTGTGTGTGTGTGTGTGTGTGTGTGTGTGTGTGTGTGTGTGTGTGTGTGTGTGTGTGTGTGTGTGAGGACACCAGGCTGGTCGGTGTTTACCGGAAATCCATTCTTTTACCGAACAAAATTCGATAAATTCCACCAGCTCAAGGTTGTAGCTAAAACTGAAATTCATTAAAAGAGGATTCAGTATATCAAGGGTATATCAAGGGTGAATGAAGTGCATGAAAGGGAACAGCAGGGTAGAAAAGTTGCTGGTTCACTGAAAGCAGCGATGAGAAGCAGAAAAGTGAGCATGGGAAAAGAGAGAGAGAGAGAGAGAGTGTATTATGATCCCTACTGTAATGTATGCATGTAAAACTTGGACCCTGTTGGCAGGACTAAAGTCAAAAGTGATAGCAGTGGAATTAGTTGTCTGTGAGGAGTATGTGTAGATATGAGAACAGACAGACAGACAAATGAGAAAGTGATGGAGCATTGCAATGATAACGTGGATATGACTAAAAGTATTAGAAAAAATACTTTGAGATGGCTTGGCCATATGGAGAGGATGAAGAATGAGAGACTGGTGAACAAAGTATGTGTGGGTGAGGTGGGATGGGGGGGCGATGGGAGGGGCTGACTGAGGATGAGGAGTGATGGGACAGAGATATATGAGAGGGGGTGCAAGATGGAGAAAGGGCAGCCTGACGGCAGAGGAAAGGGTGACATGGAGGGGAATTTTTGCAGCCACGCCTTATGGGTTTAAGGCATCTGGATCTAGACTAACAGGAAGACAGAATAATGAGTGGGGAAACTAATCCCTACAGTCCTTTCCCTTTTTTGTCCTCACATTTGCAGAGATTTGGGGGCCAATACTGTATTCTTTATTTCCTACCCCAGGGATTCATTATAAAGCTACCGCACAATATAACAGTTGTAATACTTGGCACCTTTTTGATTATCACTCAGTATACCCTCAATATAAAAAGTATAAGCACCCTTTCAGTGTGATACATTACGATACACGGACTATGACTCATGGGAAATGACACGGTAATATCGCTGTATCCTTCATCTGTGTTGTTATCTTACATTTTACAGGTATTTAGCTGAATTTGTCATAGTAACATTGTACTACATGGCAACTCAACCATTTCTTTGAATTAAACAGGCATGCTAACACTACCTACTGAACCAGAGACATAACATTTCACATCATATCCAACCCCAGGGTGTTGATACTTTCTTTATCGAGGGTACAGTCACCTGAAGGTAGACTACATCAAGTGAGTGGATGATGAGTACCATCCACTACAGTCAATCCCTGAGTAACGCATTTTTGTTCTAACCCAGTCAGAATAATGCAGCAGGTCATACTCAACACGGGGAAAATTTTGGGTTTACGCAGGAAATGTCACCTGGTCAGGCAACACAACTTGAAAGTCACATGCGATGACATCACCCACCAGACTCACCATGATTGGCTAGCTTACATCTGGGTACATCCACCTCCAATGACAAGGTCAACTCTGTTGTTTCACCCCTGCTCAACTTAGATGCTGAAGAAGGAAGTGCAGGAGCAGCAACATCTTAACACTGACAACAACAACACTGGTGGTGGGGAGCAGGGGCAGAGCACCAGGGAGCCATGCATCAACACACAGGTACCCAGCCCAATTTTTGGTATTTATTATGTACGACGGTAATGCGGTATTCTTAATCTTCCTATTGGAATGTGTTGACAGGATCCTCTGTGATTATTTTACAGATTAGCATATGTAGTGCACTTTTTTTAATCTTTGGTTTTCAAACATGTTCATGAACAGAAGGTTCCATTATTATTTTTCATACAGCATATACTGTATCTTGATTTTACTTATGAAGCATTCTGCTTTAATCACTATGCACTATTTTGATAACCAGTATCATATCTTAATGGATATCTCCTCTGTGATGTATATAAAGAATTGTTTCATGCATGGTCGTGTGACGACTGACAAACGCACCACGATTAATGAAAGCTTTTAATGCAGTATACTGTTTTGGCGCAAGTTTTCCCTAATGCACATCTCAGTTTGCATGCTGCAAGGTAGGTTATAATCACCAGGGAATATGGGGAGCAAAATCTCCCAGTTAGCTTTCAATGACTACAGTCTGCTATTTATGGTTGTTAATTGTATACATCTGAGTTTGTTTGGTATGCTGAAGTCATATCCAGTTGGTGAGATCGGCAATAACCAAGCTATCAGGCATTCAGGTGGTTTTCTGTAATGTCGCTAAGTAGGTGCGGTATATTTCGTTTCTATCTATCAATTATCAAATGCCTCAATCACGTGAGGGGTGGCCACAAAAAAAATCGCCTCCATGATCATGTGGGTGAAACAGTTCAGGGATATGAAAGAGTACATGGGGGATGTGCATATGGTACAAGAAATGAGGAAGGGGAAAGGATACTCAAGTTTGGGGAGGAAATGAACATGATTGTGTGCAACACACTTTTTTGGGAAAAGAGAGAGTAAGTTGATTATGTACGAGGCTGGGGGATAATAGCAGCCAGACAGACTACCTTCTAGTCAGAAGGGCTGATAGGAGGTTAGTGAGGGATGTTAAGTTACAGGGAATGAGGAGTGTGTACAGCAACCCAAATTATTGATATGTGACATGGTGCTTAAGGAGTGGGTGACAAATAAGAGGACCTATGCACCTAGGAGGAAAAAAAGGAAGTTGAAAAACCAAACAGTAAGAGATGGCTTCTATAACGAAATTAGGAGTGGTGGCTGAACAGGGAGATGTTGACAGAAGTGTTAATGAATGGTGAAGAGCCCTCAAGACCAACCTCTTGTGAGTTACTGATTCAGTATGGGGATGGAAAAGAGGCCCACCAAGACATACAATGACTTGGTGGTGGGATGAGGGTGTAGAAACTGCAGTTAAGGAGAAAAGAAGGCTTTTCTGGGAATGGAAGAAGGGTGGTAACAAAGAGGAATACTTGGTTGCCAACCGTAGGGCTAGAAAAGAGGTTTACAGGGCGAAGTTTGAGTCACAGAGACTTTTACCTGATAACCTAAATCGTGTGGAAGGGAAAAATATGATTTTTAAAGTGGCAAATCAGATGATGAGGAAGAATGGGAACACCACAGGTGAGCAGTGTGTGAAGAATGATGAAGGAAGGGTTGTGGTGAATAGTGGGGATACTGTATTAAAGACGCAAGGAGTTAGCATCATAGCCGGCTGTTGAATGAGGAGTTTGACTGGGACAGAGAAGGTTTGGTGCCTGCAGATCCACTGTCTGGCCCATGGCCTTTGAATGATGCTGCTACTGTGAGTTAGGTGACAGGCAGAATGCTGGTGGGGAAGGCAGCAGGTGTGTCTGGGTTGACTACTGAAATGCTGAAAGCCTCATGAGATACAGGAGTGAGGTTAGTCACTAACCTGAAAAATACGATTATATATGAGTGTGTTATCCCAGATGATTGGCAGAGGGGTGTAATTGTAAATGAGTACAAGGAGAAGGGTGATGACCTGGAAAGAGGAAATTATTGAGGCAAGAAAGTCTTGGTTTAATCACGCTTGTTCTAATCCTGTCCACAACAAGGAGAAGGCCTATAAAAGGTACCAGAGCCAACCCACCCCTGAATCACATCTTTTTTATGTTTCTGCCCAGAATCGAGTTAAGTCTGTTCTTCGCTCTGCTAAAAATAATTTCATCCATACTAAATGCTCTCTTGTGATAGGTGGGGGCGCTCACGATCCATTCACTCGATGCAGTTTTGCTTTGGGTGTCTGCCCTTTCCTCTCTTCCTTACATCCTCTTCTTTCTTTACTTCATTCATTCCCCATCCTTCTGCCTACAGGCAACTTTACACTCCCTCTTCTGTCTTTCTTTCCTTCATTCTTTCCTCTTCCTTCTGGCTATGAGTGACTCTACACTGAGTGACGAGGCAAACGGTTTCCTGTACACCAGGAAACCATTTACTATGCTGGGTGGTAACCATATAACCAAATTATGGCACCTGGTGGTTTAGTGGGTAATTATGGTGCTCCAATCGGATTGAGCCTATGTAGGTTTATATCCAAAGGGTGGTTGGGGTTTACTGTTCACGTAATGCCATTCAGGGATTAGTGAGGCTGGTCACTCTCATCTTAAATGTCAGGACCAACTTGCCTAGCCTCGGGCTCCTATGCTCCTCATGGGATAACACAGCATTGGATAATGGACAGATGGATGGATGGACTAAATGCTCTCAACTCTCCAACTCGAATTCTTCCCGCCCCTGGCACCTTGCCAAAAACCGTTCTAACAACTTTACCTCATCATCCATCCCTCCTCTTTTTTTACTCTGATGGCTCTGTAGCTATTTCTTCTACTGATAAAGCAGATCTTTTGGCTCAGATTCTCTCCTCCAATTCCATCTTAGACGATTCCAGTGCTGTTCCTCCATCACTTGCCCCCTCTGACTTCCTCATGGCTGACACTAAAATTTCTTCAGCTGATGTATTTCCTGCCATCACTGGCCTCAATACTAACAAGGCATACAGGCCTGATGGAGTCGCTCCTGCTGTCCTCAAGAACTGTGCTTCTGTGCTTACACCCTGCCTAGGTAAACTCTTTTGCCTTTGTCTATCAACTTGTACCTTTCCTTCTTGCAGGAAGTTTCTTCTCATTCAGCCAGTCCCAAAGAAGGGTGACCATTCCCAACCCTCTAACTATAGTACAACTGCTTTAACATCCTGTGTCTCTAAAGTTTTTGAGCCAATTCTTAACAGAAAAATGTTCAAGCATCTTTCCTATCACAAACTTCTTTCTGATGTTCTGTCAGAGACGCTCCACTGGTGAACTTCTAACCTACCTTTCAGACTCTTGGTCATCCTCCTTTTCAGGACTTTGGAGAAAGCTTTGCCATTGCACTTGACATCTCAAAGGCTTTCAATCGAGTCTGACATAAATCTATAATTTCCAAACTGCCCTCTTACAGTTTCTATCCTTCTATCTGTGCCTTCATTTATAGCTTCCTTTCTGGTTGTTCTGCAGCCGCTGTTGTAGATGGCCACCATTCTTCTCCTAGATCTATCAACAGTAGTGTTCCTCAGGGCTCTGTCCTATCACCAACTCTTTTCCTTTTATTCATCAATGACCTTCTAAGCTAAGCTGTACATCTAACCCTATCCACTCGTGCACTGATGATTCCACCCTTCACCTTTCCATTCAGTTCCTGCAACATCCATCTCAGCAGATACTTCAACAAACAAGGGATGAGGCAATAGCACACCTAATGTCTGACTTGGCTCATATCTCCGACTGGAGTAAAAATAATCTCACTGTTTTCATTGCATCAAAGACTCAGTTCTTACACCTATCAACCCGACACAATCTTCCACAGGAGTGCCCACTAATGTTTAATAATATCCAGCTCAATCCTGCATCATCCTTGAACATGCTTGGGGTTTCATTCACTCGCAACTTATCTTGGAAAGATCATATTACATCTCTTGTAAAATCTGCTTCCAAGAGACTGGGTGTGCTAAGCTGACTCTGTGTCTTATTTACTCCTGCACAGTTGTTGACTTTATGCACAGGCTTTATTCGCCCCTGTGTAGAGTACAACTCTCACGTGTGAGGAGGCTCCCCACATACAGCTCTTCTCAATAGGATGAAGTCAACAGCTTTTCGTCTCATTAACTCTCCTCCTCTTACTGGCTTCCATCAACCTCTATCTCTTCGCCGCACTGTTGCATCTTTATCTCTTTTCTACCGCTACTTCAATGGTCACTGCTCCTCTGAACTGTCTGCTTGCATCCCTCCACCTCTACGACGGGCGCATAGCATTTGTTTAGCAACAAAATCTCATCCCTTTTCTGTCCAACTCTCTAATGCAAGAGTTAACCATTACTCCCAGTTCATCATTTATGCAACTGGTCAACTCTGGAACTGTCTCCCTCTGTCTGCATTTCCTACTTCCTATGATCTCCAGTCTTTTAAACGCAGTGTGTCCAGGCATCTCAAAATGAACGGATCTTGAATTTGGCTCTCTTTTGTACTTTTTTTTTTTTTTCTTGGAAGAAACAGTTTGCGGGCTCCTCGCCTTTGCTTCATTCTTCCTTGCATTAAAAAAAAAAAAAAAAGATACTTAAAGTACAGGAGAGAGTTCTAGAAGGTATGATTAGAGAAAGACAGAATATTGATGAGATTGCAGTTTAGGTTTTATGCCAGGCAAAGGGACCACTGATGTCATATTCACTGTTCGACAGCTTCAGGAAAAATATATAGAAAAGAAAAGAAAAATTTACTTTGTTTTTGTTGATTTGGAGAAGGCCTTTGACAGAGTCCCTAGAGAGGTGATTTGGTGGGCAATGAGAAAACCTGGGATCGAGAAGTGTTGGTCAGGATCAGTATGGCCATGTATGTGGGTGCTCACGCCCTGGTAAGGGTGAATGGAGATTTGAGTGATGAGTTTTCCATGAATGTTGGTATGCATCAGGAGTCAGTCTTGAGCCTCTTGTTGTTTATCATGGTACTTGAAGCCCTCTCATATGCCTTCAGATATGGACTCTCATGGGAGATGCTGTATGCTGATGATTTGGTGTTGGATGCTGAGAATGAAAGGAGGTGGAGGAAAGATTTAGAAAATGAAGGGAAGGTATGGGGCACAAGGGCTTAAGAGTAAATGCAGATGGAACAAAAGTGATGGTACCTAGGGATGAGGGTGGTACTGTCAAAGAAGGAGAGTGGTCATGTGTGATTTGTCACAAGGGCATGGGAAATAATTCCATCCTGTGCAGTGTTTGTGATAAGTGGGCACATAAGAGATGTAGTGGTATTAGAGGTAAATGCTGATTTCATGTGTGCAGTATGTCAGGGGGAGCAGGTGGATATTGCCATGCATGAATGGATTGAACTTGCTGGTGAGAGTGCACGGAAGAGTTTTGTTACACGGGAGACGTTAAGTGGTGAAGGTGGGGCTGGAGCTAGCTCTATGGCTAGAGTGAGGAGTGGTTAGTAAAAGTTCATGGAGCTGTTGCCTCTCCTGACAATCAGAGGGCTCTCCCTCCATGCTAAGGGATCTTTGTATGCAGCATGTGTTAGGAAAGTAATGCTGTATGGTAGTGAGACCTGGGCAGTAAAGGAAATGGATATTCACTGGCTCAAATGTTCAAAAATGGCAATGATTAGGTGGATGTATAGTGCATTCTTGAGTGCAAGGCCTGTGTAGGCTGGGTTTACAATAGAAGAGTTGAGAGGTAGGATGGTACTGGAATGTATTGGTGTTGTGATGAGGGGAGGTAGACTGAGATGGTTTGGGCGTGTGGAGAGGATGGGGGATGATAACTGGGTGCAGAAAGTGAGAAGTGTTAACCCTTTCATACATGGGGGCCCGGTGAAGAATCCAACCGCTCACACTCTTTTGACCCAGGATTTGTCCAAGAGAAATCAACCACTCACACTCTTTCAACGTAGGTTGAGTCCAACCATATAATTTGCTGTATTTTTTTCACAACAATTTGTTGTTGTGAAAAAAATAGTGTGTGAGTACTGTATATACATCAGTGAGTAAATGAATACATTACTGAACGATAAAGTATGGTGTTCTATATTCTTTATTTATTTATTTATTTTTCATTCATTAGGAAGATCATTTATTCATTTGTAACATGTATCAGTTTCATAACAATACAGTTAAAAAATAGGGCAGAGGGATGAACTGATTGTAATCATTTTTTGATGCTGCACAAATCACTGAGTGAGGAATGTGGGGAGTGTGAGGTCTGTGCAGACGAGAATGAAATGATAGGAAACAGTTCACTCAGAGCAGCCAGGCATGATGAACGAATACTGTTATTTCGTATGCCATAAAAAATATTCTAGTATACCTGGAAGTGTAATTTTTTTACAAAATGGATAGCAGATAAATGCTCTACAATATTCTATAATCAATGCCGAAATGTTTATATGTCTGTGAGTAAATAAGCATTGAATAAATAGGTGAATGATATGATATGGTAATTCTTTTTTTTTTTTTAATTTTTTTCGTTCATTGGAAGATCATTCAATAATTTATAACATAAACCAGTTTCAAAACAATATAGTTATAATAAGGGTGGGGAAATGAAATGATTGAAATCAGTTTCTGATACCAAACGAATCGCTGAGTGAGGAGCATAGGAAGCGTGAGGTCTGGGCTGGCGAGAGATTGTCACTCAGTACTTGGAAGTGGTCGGACTCAGGTGGCATCGAAAGAGTGCGAGAGGGTTAATGACGGGGATAGGGTAGTGAGAGGTAGACCAAAAAAAAGTCCTGGGACGAGGTCACTGAGTGTGACTTCAGGGTTAAGGGACCACATAGGGAAGCTGCGAAAGATCAAGCAGTATAGAGAGCTGCCATTAAGTGGCCAAGGCCGACGCATCCAAGCATGTTGGAGCCTTCAAAAATGAAAATAAAACGAAAATGATGTCACCCTGCCCAACGCCATTTCACTGCCCTGCTCCCGGCTCACACCCCCCTCTCTCAAATACCTCCCCACTCCATCCCTCCATCACGTCCTTGGCCTCCCCCTCCCTCTTCCCCCCCTCCACCTCACTTGCACACACTCTCCTCATTAGTCTCTCGCTCGCCATCCTCTCCTCTCCACATGGCCAAGCCACCTCAATGTATTTCTCCTAAGGCTTTCTATGACATCCACATCCACACCACCATGCTCCTTCACTTCCTCATTTGTAAGTCTGTCTCTCTACGTAACTCCACATGTTCATCTCAAACAACTCTTTTCCTCTGCTCTCACTCTTGACTTGTGTCCTTCCAACAAGGTTCAAGCTTCACTTCTACACGTTTGGATTGGTATTACAATACTGTCATGCAGTGGCATTTTTACTTCAATGTTCACTTCCCTGTTCCTTATTAATCATTTGTAAGTCTGTCTCTCCACATAACTCCACAAGTTCATCTCAAATGACTCACTTCCTCTGCTCTCACTCTTGACTTGTGTCCTTCCAACAAGGTTCAAGCATCACTTCCATACAATACAGTTGGTATCACAATACTGTCATGCAGCGACTTTTTTACTTCCATGCTCACTTCCCTGTTTCTTATCACTGCTTTCAAAGACCCGGCAACCTTTCATCCCTGTTGTACCCTTTCAAGAACTTCACCCTCTAAACTTCCATCCTGACTCATCACACTACCCAAATCCTTAAACATACTCACAATTTCCATTTCCTCCTCATCCAGCCTCACTGTACATTCAGTGGCTTCATTTCTCTCGAAGACCCTAACTTTACTCTTCCCTACATTCATCTTTAGTTCCTGTTTTTTAAACACACTCCCAAAATCATTCACCAAGCCTTCCAGTTCCCCTTCGTCTTCACTTAACACACAGTATCATCTGCAAACAACAGTACAGGGAGTTTCCAAACACTGTCCTATCTCATTAGGGCTGCTTCAACATCCACTGCCCTACCTTGTATCTCTTTCATAACCCCATCCATATACAGATTGAACAACCATGAGAACATGACACATCCTTGTTTCAATCCAACATTCAAACAGAAAAATTAACTCAGTTTATTGTCTACACACACTGCAGCCTTTGCACCCTCATACATACTCTTCACAGACATCATCAACTTCCCATTTCCTCCATATATTCTTAATACTTTCCACATTCCTTGTCTGTCTACCCTGTCATATGCTTCTCCAAATCCATGATGGCCAGACACAACTTCTTTCCCTTCTCTAGATGCTTTGCCACTAAAGACCTTTGAATATCTGATCTACACAATCTCTTCTCTTCTTAAAGCCTCCCTGCTCTTCTCCAACTAATTCCTCTGTTTCTTCCCTACCTTTGTCAATAAGTATCCTACCATATACTTTTCCTATTAACGTATGAAGACAAATGACTCATGATTACCACACACTTTTTTTTCCCCTTTTCCTTTGTACAGGGGAATAATTATACCTGACTTCTGTTCCTCCGGGACTCTACCTTCCTCCAAGGCCAATCTGCATATCTTCCATATCAATTCTAATACTATCTTTCCCTCATGTTTCAGTACTTCACCATATACTCCATCAATTCCTGGGGCTTTCCCCATTTTGACTTTCTTCACTACTTCCACTACTGCCGTCCTAAAGAGATCTTCCTCTCTTCTCACATCCCTCCGTCTCCCAACCATTCCCCAGCCACTTATACTAGCATTACTTTCATTCTCTATGTTCAACAATTCCTCAAAGTGTTCTCTCCACCTGTTCACTTTTTCTCCCTTCTGCACTGGCAATCTACCAATTTTATCTTTCACTCCCCAACTTACTTCTTTATCACCCTGTCTATCTGTCTTTACCTCTTTCCAGAACATTTTCTTACATTCCCTACACCCGGCACTCGAATCCCCTCCAAATTCCTCATCCACTCTTTTCTTACTCTCTCTTACTAATGTTTTCATCTCTCTCATCCTCTCTACATGTAACTCTCCTTCCATCTCTCAACTTCCTCTACACCCGTTTCCCATCCACTCACTATATGTTTTCTTCTTTTATGCCACAGCATGTCTCACCTCTTCACTCCACCATGCTGTTCTTTGCACTCACTTTCGTCTTCTCTTCACCCCACACACCACCTCACATGCTGCACAGGTTTCTTCTGTGAATATCTTGCACATACCTTCAACTTCCCTCATCTGCTCTAGATCATATATACCCAATCGCTCTTCAACTTCTCTGTTATATTCTGTCTTTCTTCCATCCTCCTGCAACCTTTCTACCCTCCTTGTATAGACTACTTTCTCCTGTTCTTCCCTTCTCCTACTCCTCCATTTCATTTGAACCTTGACTTTCACCACCACTATGTGGTGGTCAGAAAGTCAACCCCTCCAACCTCCGCATGCTCTTGCATCCATTACTCACCTTCTCATTCTATCATACACACACATAATCAATCATTGCCTTTCCCAAAAATGTTTTATCAAAAATCAAATGGTAATCACCTGAGATGTATCTAATACTAAAATTATTTTCCTTGAGATTGTAGGTCTATAAGAAAACAGCTCAAATCACTGCATCACCGTCATTTGTACTTACTCTCTTCTTTTATGTTAATACTATTTTAATACCATTCTTGTTCATAACTACAATACAGTTATGTCTCTTTCAGTGTTTTACCTGATGGTGGGTATAAGTTGGGGGTAATATTTATGTGGGGTAGGGTGGTAAGAAGGGGTAAATGTGGGAGTCTGGAAAAGTGTCCAGAACACATTGTTCCATTATACTTGCAAAGGATTTGAGTACCACAGTCCTTGTCCAGTCCATGTTGTCCGTGTTACTTGAAGACTAACTGTACTACAAATTCACAAAGTAGCCCTTAGCAGGATGGGTGCTATCCTCAGTTGAATAAAGTCAAGTGGTGGTAGCCACAAGAAAATTTGAAAGCCTTCCCACCTATGAATGCAATTAACCTCTTCCACACATTTTGAAAAAAAATAATAATAAAAAAAAATAATAATAAAGCTTTCAAGACTATGAATGCAACTAACCTCTTTCCACACAGCTCACAGACGAAGGGTTTTTCTCCTGTGTGAATCCGGCGATGTTCCTCCATGTTTCCGCGCTGGGAAAACCCTTTGCCACAAAATTCACATGAAAATGGACGCTCACCCGTGTGAAGTCTCAGGTGAGTGTCTAGATTTGCTTTTTGTGTAAATCTGAAATTTAATAATGACAATGAGACTAATGTTGATGATGATGAGGATTAGTAGTAGTAGTAGTAGTAAAAAAAAAAAAAAAAGTAGTAGTAGTACTAGTAGTAGTAGTAGTAGTAGCAGCAGGAGCAGCAGCAGCAGCAGTAGTAGTAGTAGTAGTAGTACAGTAGTAGTAGTAGTAGTAGTAGTAGTAGTAGTAGTGGTGGTAGTAGTAGTAGTAGCAGAAGTAGTAATAGTAATAATAATTTTAATAATAATAATTATTATTATTATTATTATTATTATTATTATTATCATTATTATTATTATTATAATAATAACCACAACAACAATAACAACAATAATAATCCATCCTCCCATCCATCCATCCAATCCTCTGTCACTCCATGAGAAGCGTAGGAACCCGGGGCTAGGCAAGGTGGTTCTGACATTATGTGTGAGAGTGACCAACCTCACTAATCCCTGAGTGGGATTTGTGAGCAATAAACTCCAACCATCCCTTGGATATAAACCTACACAGGCTCAATCTGATTGGAGCACATTAATTACCCACTAACCACCAGGCACCATAATTTGGTTATATGGTTACCACCCAGCATAGTAAATGGTTTCCTGGTGTACAGGAAACCATTTGGCTTGTCACTCAGTGTAGAGTTACCCATAGGCAGAAGGAAGAGGAAAGAATGAAGGAAAGAAAGACAGAAGAGGGAGTGTAGAGTTACCCTTAGGCAGAAGAAAGAGGAAAGTGTGAAGGAAAGACAGAAGAGGGAGTGTAAAGTCACCCGTAGGCAGAAGTAAGAGGAAAGTGTGAAGGAGAGAAAGATAGCAGGGGAAGGATGGAAGAAAGGAAAGGGCAGACACCCAAAGCAGGACTACATCAAGTGAGTGGATGATGATGATAATAATAATAATAATAATTATAATAATAATAACAATAACAACAACAACAATAATAATAACCTATCAATCTATCTACTGTATAGCCTGAGATCATAATCTCATAGGGAATGGCCATTTATCTTTAAGTTAGTGGATTTACTTGGAGTGGCACTAACTCTCCGCCAACCCACTTGCTGACATGTAGGGAACACGTGTGTTGGTTATGGGGTTATAACCTGGTGTTGTAAATGGCTTCCTGGCTTACAGGAAACCATTAGGCTCATCACTCAACATAACGCCAGCCAAAAAGGAAACAAGAGTAATAAGAAGTGACAGGAAAGATGGGACAATAGGAAGAGAGGGGGCAGAGACAGTAAAAGTGATAAAGGTGAAGGAAGAAGTAAACAGTGCTACATCAAGTGAGTGGATGATGGCTGCCACTAACTATCACAAACAATAATACTGTAATAATAATAATAATAATAATAATAATAATAATTATAATAATAATGATAATTTTGTTTTGCTTCATTAATATGGGCTCCCATGTGCTTGGATGCACTTGTCTTGGTACCTAATGATGATTCTCCACACTGCTCAATCTCTATTCAGTCCCCTATCAATGGGGTTGCACTCTATGACCTCATCCCAGGTATTTTTCAATCTGCTTCTTGCAAATCTACCCTTAACCCCTTAAGCCTGCAGTTATTTCAGGCAGGGTATGCCCCCCCCAACTGCAATTCAGGGGTGTTTTGGCAACTTTCACCAAAGTCAAACTGATTGTGTTTTGGCTAAAGAGGAAGAATTTACACACCTGACAATGCAATCCACACCCCTGTAGGCCTAATGGTTACTGCACAATAGCACATCAAAGTTCAAAAAAGTATATAATAGTTCTTTCTATCTATCTATAGCCCGACGCCCTAATCCCGCAAAGGGTGGCCGCAGAAAAAACGCCTCCAAGTCGCTCTGTCACCTACCATTTGACTACCCTCCCCCCAACTCACCCCCCCCCTCCCTCTTATACCTCTCAACTCCATCCCTCCACCTCATCCTCGGTCTACCTCTCCCTCTCTCTCCCTCCACCTCACCTACATACACCCTCTTAGTCAGTCTTTCATTCTCCATTCTCTTCACATGTCCAAACCACCTCAGTGTATTTCTCCTAATCTTCTCAACCACATCCACATCCACTCCACATCGTTCCTTCACTTCTTCATTCGTCAACCTGTCCCTCCACGTCACTCCACATGCTCCTCTCAAATAACTCATTTCCACTGCTCTCACTCTTGACTTGTTCCCCTCTTGCAAGGTCCATGCCTCGCTTCCATACGTCAGGGTAGGGATCACAATACTATATAATAGTTACCCCTTGAAAACAATCTAAAACGTGAAAATTTTAATAACTACAGTACAATCCCAGTTAACTGTGCGGCTTGGGGAATTCACCTTCCCGGTTACAGATTTTTCCCCTAGTTCTGATATTCAAATCTATACAAAGGCGATCATTATCACAGCAGTAAATACAATTCAGGTACTCACCACTCACATCAGGGGGCACACTAAGAGATTCCACCTGAAAAATTGCCTTGTAAACACACACCATGGTCATAATGCACGTGCATGTAATGCCTTGCAGTACTGGTACTGCAAAATGCACAAGTCCATTCTGTTAACTACCGAATAATTTCTTGTATGTACTGTACTCATGTGGAAAACTAAAGAAATAAAATCCTGAATATTTATTGGTAAATTATCACGACACCTGTGCCCCCACATCAGCTTTGTTTACGATCCCGGCCCCAACTGACCGCCACCATTCCGCCACTGTTTTGCGCCATTCTGTTAACTACCGAAGTATTCATTGTATGTACTGTACTCATAAAAGTGGAAAAATAAAAAAATAAAACCTTGAACATTTATTGGTGAACTGATGTTAAGACTGCACTGTAGAATTATCACACCTGTGCCCCCACACAAGCTTTGATTACGGTCCCGGCCCCGACTGACCTCCATCATTCCACCCATCACCTGCCGCCAATCAGCTGTTTTGCACAAAATAAAATACATGATGTACTTATGAAGTGCAAGCATATATATTTTTTTTTCTTCCAACAAAGTAAACCTTCATTCCTACTAACATTTTTTTTTTTCATCTCTGCCAGCACACATGCGTTCTAAGATGAATTTATGTGGTGCAAGTTAGAGTCGGTCCGTTAGGAAGAAAAACACCGGAGTTTGCTGATTTGCTCTCTCCCGAGATGTCTGGCTTACAAATTCCATGCCTGTCTTTGAAACGATTTAACCATCCAACACTGAAATCACATTCGACTTCTGTATTCATTTATTGTGAAACTCTCTTGCTTTTTCTTGGATAAGAGGACCAGAAATAGGTGCTCCCCTAGATCTTTCTAAGCAAAACCACTCGAACGATGAAGAGTATACCTTTTTTCAATGGACTTACTTGTCTCGCTTTTCATGAAAATTTCATTGAGCTTGGATGCTTGGGCCTTGATATAAATGGTTGGATTTCCTACATTATATTCGGTCATCAGTGTTTTATAATGTTTGCCTTTTTCAAGTCTATTGCATATGTCCAGCTTCTGTTTCAAGGTAAGCACAACACACTTACGTTTAGTTTGCTCTTTAGGCATTTTGGAGTGTTGAAATTACCGTCCATCAGAGCAACACAACAGCAAGAGAGCTTGTTTACTGTCTGGTGGTAAAAAGCAGACTGGTGATTTGTGGAAATTGTGGAGGGTGTGGAGGATGACTGAATTCAAGTAGGGGAAAGAGGGAGGAGGAGGGCTGGTTAAGAGGATTTACTAGGGATTTACATTAGCCAGAAAGGCCTTCACCTCGCTTAGTCCGACTTCACCCAGCCTCACATGACACGATAAAATGGCGGTTTGGCGGTCCATTCAAAATGGCGCACAGTTATAACTTACTGATGTTTTTACCAGCCCTTGAATTTTCCCGATTTTCTGAGTATTCCGTTTGTCTGGATACCGGATAGCAGGGATTGTACTGTACCTATTTTTCTTATTGAAACAGGATATTTCAGAGTGTTCTGTCACACCAACCATGAAAACACATGTATGTAGGTGTGGGGAGATTACTAGGCTGTGGGGAGTAGGCCTATAGGTAGGGAGGTTGGAAAAATAACCAACTTTTCGCATGAAATGAAAGCACTTCAGTGTGTTCCGTAACATCTTGGAGGCCTGGTACCTCTCAGGGGTCCGTAAGGGGTGGGAGGATAGTGAGGGACAGGGAAGGAGGGATGGGGTGGGGTTCGGGGGGGACACAAGGCTAGCAAAGTGGGGGGAGGAGGGGAGAGAGTGGGTGGAAAGGGACACAGGTGGTGGTGGGAGGAGAGACGCAGGTGCGTGGAGGGGTGGGAGGGTGATGGAGGACAAGGAGGAGTGAGGGAGTGGGGTAGAGGGTGGCACTGACACGGCCCAGAGGAGGGGTGCCACCCCACCACCCAGGTTGGTTCGATCCCCCCTCACGCCACGTCAGGGGTGAATTCTCATTGGCCTGAAGCCACATACGTCATAATCGGGGCGGAGGAAGTGCTCTGCAGTTTTTTACAGGCCCTGCTCAACTGATGCAATCAGGCTATTTGGCATAAAACTCTCATCACATCAATTGATGTGATTAGGCTTTAAGGGGTTAATAGTCACACGTGTCACTCACCACACCCAGTTGTCACCCCCTATCCTTTCCACATGCCCAAACCATCTCAATATACCCTTTCTCATCATAACACTATCACATTCAAGTCCCGTCCTTCCCATCATCTCTTCATTCCCAATCCTAAACCACCAGGCCTGTCATTCATGGATGAACTACACATCCACCTAATCATTATCATCTCTGTATGTCTGAGCCTATGAATAGGACGAGCGCTTCCTGAACCTATTTCAACTACAGCAGACCCTTGCTATAACAGACTAACTGAAAGAAATCCAGTTAAATTTGACTGTCCATTATATCCGAGGGTCCCCAAGGTGGGAGTTCATGCACATTTGAAAATAAACATGTAGAACAGCATATTCTAGTACTAAAAATGTAAACTATACCCATTTCACACTAACTTGGCCCATAATTTTGCTCTTTTGTTGCTTATTTCACATCTTTGCATAGCACTTCATGACTAGTACAGCATTATTATACTGTACTCTATTACAATTCAGCAATCACAATAAGAAGAGGGCAATTTCAGGTCAGGTTGGAGTAAACAGAGCAGGAAACACATGTACTGTGACCCACTGCACCTCATTCAATGGACATTGTTCGTTAAAGCCAATGAAAGTCTGATGGGCTTCATGAAGTCCATTAAATCCAATATCCATTTTACTGGGGTCTGTTATAGCAAGGGTCTACTGTACTTTTTTCCCTAGCCACAGGAAGAGCTCCAGTCTCACCTCCAGCACACATCCAGTCAACCTAATCAGAAAACTCCTCCATAGACTCCAGATACTCTCCAACATGGTCCATCAATCTCCAACTCTCTGTCTCTGCAGGCTCTCCCCCACTCACTCTACATATGAAATCAGCATTGCTTCACAGCCTACCTCTAATACCACTATATCTCTTATGCACCTAATAATCACAAACACTGCACAAGATTGAGGGACAATCCTCACCCTTGTGACAAGCTGCACATGACCATACTGCCATTGCTTTGAGGATGCCAGCACTAGCTCCAAATTTTGTCACTTCTGTTTCATGTGCATTTGCTCTCAAACCTTCATACCCAATTCCATCTCTCCAGTTCTTAAATCTTTCTTTGGCCATCCTCTCATTCTCTGTGATCAACACCAAGCCATCAGCTTACAACACTTCCTATGAGAGTCCAGCTTTGAAGTCACACGTGAGAGCTTCACACACCATGACAAACAATAAGGGTAGGCTTAAGCCCAAAAGTTCTATGATCGTCTATCAATGTGTTCAGGCCTTGGTGGGTAGAGTCCTAACATCATCAATCATACACAAGCTACAAAAAACTGGTGCGAGGTACAGGCAAACACTGATTTACAATGCCATTAGATGTGATACCCTGTAATAGTGATGGGGGTAGAAATACCACCCTACCCTGACTATCACGGGCCTACCCCCAGCTTTGCGATGAATTTTGATTTTTTTAACCAATTTTGATTATATTTTAGACTTAAAGTTTGTGTTTGATTTATAAACTGTTTTTAGACTTGGATTAATGTTTTAGCCCGTACAATCCCGCCATCGGCATGGTGCTGACAGTACAAAAGTCTCGATTAATCCTAGTGACGTGATGGTGACGACAGCAAAATTTGAGTGCTGTAGCACGTCTCAAACAGCTTTAATCTAGCTAATTTTTTGCTAAGGAGTAGCTTAATGTATTGGCAACACTGTGTCCAAGCAGTTGTAGTACTGAGCTTGGTTCTGCGTGGGTGGGTAACATCAGTGTGCCACTGTCCGTCACAGCATCAGAATGTTGTGAAAATCACGCCATTTTTCCACATCATTGGGCTGGAGGAGGCTGTTGACATTGTCACATGGACCCTTCTGTCCCTTCATTTCGTGATTCTTCAGAAGAGAAAGACCTGGATGCCTACTCTGGAAAGGAATATGAGCCAGTGGAGAACATTGAGAAAGGGGAATTTCCCATTCTCCTCCCCAAGTTCTCTCTCATCCCGCCCAGCTGGGTGGGAAAACATTGCTCAGGGCTTGGGAAACTGGGATAAAAACACAACGGACAGCCATCCTGCTCTTATTTCTCCTATAAGGAGTACTTTTTTTGGCTTTTCCTTGACTTATATGTCCTTTTGGATTGTTTTATACAAAAAGTTTTTTTTTCCGTTTTTGGTCCAGGATTACGTGGGTATAAAACTGCAAAGCTGCCTGGGATGGTACGGGTTAATCACAGGTGGAGCAAACACTGTCATTTGGGGTATGGATTCTCACCCATCATACAAGGTACAAAACAGTGTGGACAACTAGGCAACTCAACAAAGAATATTTCATGTTTGACCACTGAACTGTCATCTAACCTATCATGGAGTACATAATAATAACTTCAAATAATCATTAATAATTATGAAAACCTTAGAGAGTAAATACAGTAAATCCTCTAATATCCGAACACCCAATATCCGAACATCCCCACTAACCTGACATAATCGTCCCGGCATCCAACATTCCCAAAATGGTCCGAAAACCATTATATATAAAAAAAAAAAAAAAAAAAAAAAAAAAAAAATCCCGCCTGTCATTTGAACTTAGCGCGCACAGCGTGGGACAGCTTTGTTGTGGCGCGTCATTCCTCCGAAGTCCGATAGAGCGCCCCTGCATCCTCCCCACTCCGCCTGTCTCTCGTCGCAAGTGCACGCTCGTCGTCACGGCTGCCCACGTGCTCGCTTTTGTGGTGGTGCCGTACCTGCTGCAGGCACTCCTGCTGCTCTCGTGCCTCTTCTTCGTGTGTGTGACGATGGCCCCGCCGCCTGAGAAGAGGAAGAGAGTGGTGTTGACTCTGGAGAAGAAGAGAGAGATATTGGAGAAAGTAGATGCGTGGTGGTCTTCTTCCCACATCCTCTATGAGTTCAACCTGGCCCGATCTACTTTGTTCGATATTAAGAGATCCCGAGACAAACTCAAGCAGTACACGGCTGACTTCTCGTCAAGACGCAAACGCAACGTGGAGAGGAAGGTGATGTTTACTCCCACGTTTGCTGAAGTCGACTGCTCCACGTTGATTTGGTATTGACAGCAACATGCTGCTGGTGTGATGGTACGTAGTACGGAGCTGAAGGCTGCTGCTGAGAAGTTCGCCAGGCTTCACGATGCCCTAGACTTCAAGGCATCCGAGGGTTGGCTCTTCGCGTTCAAGTTACGGCATGGTCTTACCAACCGTAAAGCTCATGGCGAAGCTTTGGACGCTAACGAGGATGGAGATGACGAGTTTCGGCACAAGGTGAAGGGCTTGATCAACAGGGAGGGCCTCACTCTCGGTCAAGTCTACAATGCTGACAAAACTGGTTTATTCTATCGCTCTTTGCCAACGAACACTCTAGCCAAGGAGACGGAGAAGCGTGTACCTGGCCGCAAGCTCTCCAAGCAACGGATATCTGCTTTGTGTTGTGCCAATGCTAACGGCATGCACCAGCTTAAGCCCGTTATTGTTGGCCGTGCAAAGCAGCCTCGGTGTCTTCATGGGGTGATGGATGTCCTTCCTGTCGTCTAGTACCATTCTTTGAAGGCATGGTGTACAGCCCAGATCTTCAAAGACTGGTTCCACCGCCACTTCATCAAAGAGGTCATACATTACCAGTCGAAGACACTGGGAATCCCGCGCGACCAGGTAAAGGCCCTCCTTCTCCTCGACAATGCACCTGCCCACCCGTGCGACAAGGACTTGGTGGCTGAGAATGACCGAATTAGGTGCATGTTTCTGACACCTAATACGACTGCTCTCATCCAACCAATGGACCAAGGAGTGATTGTGGCAACAAAGCACCTATACTGAAGGAAGTTCCTGGACGAGGTGATGGTTGTTCTTGAGGACGAGGACGAGTGCAGGGAGGGACGGGACATGCGAGGCCAACAGACTTTGGAAAACCTTTGCCACTACAACATCAAGTCTGCAATCTACAACTGGGCCAGTGCATGGAAGGAAGTCCCTGTCAAGACTCTAGAAAATGGTTGGTCTCGTCTGCTTCTCGGAACGGATGTGGAGTACGATTTCCTAGGTTTTGACGTGGATGACTTCCATGCACGTCTACGTACGCATGGCGACGATATTGATGTGGACGATGTGCGTGGGTGGTTGGATGACAACAAGGGCGATCCTGGGTATCAGACATTGTCTGATATCGAGATCGCATCTTCAGTTGCAGGTGTCAGTACCCAGCTTGAAGATTCCGACAAGGACAGCGACGATGATGCGGACTCCTCTCAGCATGACACAACTCCAGCCATCCCCAAGCTGAGCGCACTCCGGGAACACCTAGAGTTCGTTCTCGACTACCTGGAACACCCGGACTGCGACAGGGAGATGGGGCCCTTGGGACTTGTGGAGGAAGTGCGTGCTTTCAGGCAGCGCATCATCAATTGTCAGAATCATCGTTCCTTGCGTCAATCAACGATTGACAGTTTTTTCAGGCCCGTGACCCCTGCTGTGCCCAGCCCTGGCTCCACTCCGTTGCCTCCCCAAGACAGGCCCTCATGCTCCGAGCCACAGCCCAGCACATCAGCCACAGTGGAGTCACCGCTTGACGTGAGTTTGTGTCTCTCTTCAGAGTCGTCTGCAGTGGGTACGCCATCACCACGACCCAGCGATGCACCCCTAGGTCACCTGTCAGTGATACTCTCGGACTCTGACAGTGATTAAACAGCAAGAACTTCTCCACAAGACCACACGGGAATTTACAGTGTTGTGCAGTGAAAAAAACAGTGTGTTGTGTTAAGGATTTACAGTTGTGAGTGAGAAGACAATTTTTGAATAAAATTTAACGTAAATAGACTTGTTTGTTTTTGCTTTAGAAAATGGTTAGAAAAGTAGGAAAAGTTAAAGTGCAGAGTGCAACACTTAGTAAGTTACAATGGAGCATAAGTTAGACAAGAGTGCGCACTGTGAAGAGAACAGACTTCAGAGTGCGATTGACTAAGTTCAATGCAAGACTTCATGAACAGTGTACTGCAAGTGCTTCAGGAAATCCTTCTTACTGTCAGAGTCCGAGAGGAGGCGGTTATTCATCGAGATGGCCATGGACTTCCTGTAAGTAGGCAGAATGTTTCATACTGTACTTTTTTCCATACTATACTTACCTCAAACACCTCATTTCACTCTTTAATGTCCTTTATTGGTGTGAATAGGGTGTTAGGAGCTATGCATGTGCAGTAGGAAGGTGTTTTTCTGAGTTAGGCTAGGTTAGGGTCCATAAGTACCAGTCCAGGAGCCAGGGACTTGTAAGTACCCAGAATGCTGAATATTGTATGAACCTACCTCAGAAACCTCATTTTACGCTTCTTTTGCATTTATTTCAGTCTTTTATGTGCCTTATTGGTGTGATTTGGGTCTTAAATAGGTCCTATGCATGTCCAGAGAGTTGTATAGGTGTTTCTCTGAGTTAGGGTCCATATGTACAAGTCCATAAGCTGGGGCCCAATATCCGGACAGGACCACTATCCGGACCGGGCTACGGCTCTATTACGTCGGATATTGGAGGGATTACTGTATTTCATTCAATGTTCAAAACTGTGACATCGATAAATCATATGTTTACATTCGGGCTGTTCAAGGAAAAATGGTCTGAAAATACAGAGGAATTTCAAGTAAATGTTGAAATATAAGAGAGAGGAAAATAAGGGAGCTCAGCAACCAGAACAGTAACAAAAATTCCATAAAAGAGGGGCCATTGAAAAGGCTGCCATGATCACATCATCGATGGACAAATCGTGTTGATATTCGGGCTGTTCACGGAAAAATGTTTGGAAAATACAAATAAATTTCTAAATTAACTTTGGAAAACAAGTGAGAAGAAAATAAAGGAGCTCAGCAACCAGAACAGTAACAAAAACGACATAAGGAGGGGTTGCTAAAATGGCCATCCCGATCGCATCGTTGATCGCATTCCCCATCAAGAGAATTCCCCATCAAAACATCAATGATTCTCCATCACAACAATTAGCACCTTGGATGATTCTGTGTCATTCATACATTATTATTATGCATGGCAGATGTTCATTTAACCCTTTCATGCAGAGACCCCAATCAAGTCATTAAATAACATCATGTACAACGCACCATGATGCACATCGTGTCAAACAAAGGAGGACACAAGTTTCCCGCCAATGTGTGTCATATTTTGGTACAGTGGAATCTCAAGTTTCAACAGTTTAGAATTCGATTAATCAAATTTCGATGCATTTTGGAGTGGTCTGCCTACCTTACTTTTCGATGCAAAGTCACATATTTCGATGCTCTCAGGGCCAGACTCCAACCAAAACAAGCAAAGATGATATTTTTGATGCAAACCAAAATGCTAGAAGTGAAGGACAATTATAAGAAAAAGTATGAGCCTAACCTAATATCGTATGTGATGTGTCAAGAAGAGAATGAAAATCAACATCATTTATTCATACAGTATATGAAGCATGCGATCATATGGTTCCGAGACAATTCACCGTCACGTCAATTCGCTGTCAGATAATTCCCCATCAAAACATGGACGATTTCTGGTCAGGACAATAGACATGTTGCCGGTTCTGGGTAAACATGGCCAGTGCACTCTGCCATGTACTTAAAAACTTGCGGTATATGTATCTTTTAATTTAATTTATCATTTGCACTGAACAAGACATGATAACTTTGATTCTTTGCGGCTGGAGGAAAGCAGCCGCCATGTTGGCGATGACGTCAGCATTCATACTGCAGACGACGCTCCAATTCATCACACAATACTTTACCAGTAACAGAGATAAAAATTGTACCTACATGGCCACTGTAGATGCAAACTACTCCCTTCAGGTATGTTGTGAGGGAATACTTTTCATGGTGTAGGTGGATGGTATATGTTAGGTAAGTAAATTGTGGTGAAATCGACCAGAAATAGATTACATCTACACCACTCCCGAGCAGTGCTCGTACCTCATGATGTTAAATGTATGCTGTACAGTATCAGTTGTATGAGTTTATAATGGTATAATGCTCATGAATATATAATATTTGACCTCTTCATTACTGGTTTTCCGAAAAAAACAGTTTCAGTGACTCTGAACTTGATTGTAAAGTACTGGACACCCACGAAAAAAAATTATCGTTACCTCTGGATGCGATGAACTCTGAAATGATTTGTGAAACTGTGTTCATTTGGTACTGGTAGTAGTTCAGAACCCTTGGTCCTTATGTCATATTGTATCACACCACAAGGGTAACGAATATTTTTTTTGTGGGTGTACCTTCAGGGGAGTGTGACGAAATACCGAATCGGCGGTCATTTACCGAATCAACACCGAATTGGCACTTTTTAACTGGTAAGAGTTATAGATTTTATCAACATAAAGGTTCATACTCATCTAATTATCCGAAATCCTGTCAAATTTTTGTATTTAATTTTACCTTTTAAAAAATCCGGATTCACAGTGAAAACGAGCTAAAATTAGCAGAAGTGTTTCTCCTTTAGCTCAACAGCTTGCCTTGGCAGACTTCTGCTTTGTATAAATATTAATTTAACATACAAATGCATTTATTTGCACTTTAAATCAGTATCTGTGCAAAATAGAAGTCTGTGAAGGCGTGTTGGCGATCTAAAGTAGAAATACCCGCTAACCTTAGCACGTTTCCACTCTGACTCCTAGTATTCCCTTAATACTTAAATTAAGAATAGTTTTTTACCAAATTGTCCAGGTGCTTGAGGGTGCGAAAGTGGATGTATGTGGAATAACTGAAACAAAATGGAGAGGAGAAAGTGTGAGAGAATGGGAGTATGTGCAGGAGTAGATGAGAATGAGAGGGCAAAGGAAGGAGTATGTATAGTTGTGAGTAAAAGATGGAAGAGGAGCATAAGACAGTATGGATCAGTTGGGTCTAGGATTGTGTGGGTAAAGTTGAAAGTTGGAATACAAATGTGGGCGATTGTGTGTGTATGCGCCTACGCAAGATCGTGCTGGAAGAGTGAGAGAAGAGTTCTAGACAAATGTAGAAGTGTGCATGGAAAAGTTTGGAAGGAATGAGAGAGTGTTTTTGATTGGTGATATGAATGGTAAAGTTGGGAATGTGAAGGTGGATGGAATAGTTGGTGAGTGGGGTGTGCCTGCTGAGATAGATGAGAATGGGAGTGCGTTAGTGGACATTCGTGCTGGGAGGGGGTTGGTGATAGCCAATACCCTCTTCAGGCATAAAATGATCCACAGGTATACATGGCGAGTGATGAGAAGGGTGGGTGGTGAACTGAATGAAAGGAAGGCAATGATTGATTATGTGTGTGTGGATGAAAGAATGCGAAGATGTGTAATGGATGCAAGAGTTTATAGTGGTTGGGGGAGTGGACTTTCTGACCACTACTTGGTGGTGGCCAGAATTAGATTTGAAGTAAGATGGAGGAATAGAAGAAAGGAAAGACAAAAGGAAGGAGTAGTGGCAATGAGACTGGAAAGGTTACAAGAGGATGAGAAAAAGGCAGAGTATAAGAGAGAAGTGGAGGAACGATTGGGCAAATATGAATTGGAGCAGATGGGAGACGTGGAAGGTGTGTGTAGGATATTTACAGAAGAAATATGTGCAGCATGTGATGTGGTGTGTGGAAGGAAGAGAAGACGGAGGGGGGTGCAAGGAACAGCGTGGTGGACTGAAGAGGTGAAACAGGCTGTGGCACAAAAGAAGAAACCATACAATGAATGGATGAGAAATAGGGGCGTGGAAGAAGTTGAGAGGCGGAAGAAAGAGTTATATGTAGAAAGAAAGAGAGAGGTGAAAAGATTAGTAAGAGAAAGTAAGAAGAGAGTGGATGAGGAATTTGGAAGGAATTTGAGTGTAAAGTGGAGGGACTGTAAGAAAATATTCTGGAAAGAGGTGAAAAGAGTAAGACAGGGTGGAAGTGAAGTTAGCAGGGGAGTGAAAGATAAAAATGGTAGATTACTAGTGGAGAAGAGAGAAAAAGTGAGCAGATGGAGAGAACACTTTAAGGAACTGTTGAACGTAGAGGATGGAAGTAATGCGAGTATAAGTGGCTGGGGAATGGCTGGGAGAAGGAGGGAAGTGAGAAGACAGGAAGAAATCAATAGGATAGAAGTTGTGGAAGCAATGAAGAAAGTTAAATCGGGGAAAGCCCCAGGAATTGATGGAGTGTGTGGTGAAATGCTGAAGCATGGGGGAGAGATAGTAGTAGAATGGATGTGGAAGATGTGCAGATTGGCCTGGGAGGAAGGTAGAGTCCCGGAGGATTGGAAGTCAGGTATAATTATTCCCTTGTACAAAGGAAAACGGGAAAAAGAAGTGTGTGGTAATCATAGAGGCATTTGTCTTCTTAGTATAATAGGAAAAGTGTATGATAGGATACTTACTGACAGAGTTACAGAAAGAACAGAGAAATTAGTTGGAGAAGAACAGGGACGCTTTAGGAAGGGAAGAGGTTGTGTAGATCAGATATTCATTCTTAGATCTTTAGTGGAAAAGTTTCTAGAGAAGGGAAAGAAGTTGTATGCGGCTTTCATGGATTTGGAGAAAGCATATGACAGGGTGGATAGACAAGGATTGTGGAAAGTGTTAAGAATATATGGAGTAGATGGGAAGTTGTTGAATGCTGTGAAGAGTATTTACGATGGTGCGAAGGCTGCAGTGCATCTGGATGGTGAACTAAGTGAATTTTTCTCTTTGAAAGTTGGGTTGAAACAGGGATGTGTCATGTCTCCATGGTTGTTCAATCTGTACATGGATGGGGTAATAAAAGAGGTACAAGGTAGGGTAGTGGATGTTGGAGTGGCCCTGGTGAAAGAGGATAGTGTTTGGAAACTCCCTGTACTGTTGTTTGCAGATGATACTGTGTTATTGAGTGAAGACAAAGGGGAGCTGCAAGGCTCGGTGGATGAGTTTGGGAGAGTGGGTAAGAAACGGAATCTAAAGGTGAATGTAGGGAAGAGTAAAGTGATGGTCTTTGAGAGAGGTGAAGTCAGTGAATGTACAGCGAGGTTGGATGGTGAGGAATTGGAAAATGGGAGTACGTTTAAGTACTTGGGTAGTGTGATGAGTAAGGATGGAGGTTTGGAGGGTGAAGTGCTTGAAAGGGTACAGCAGGGAAGAAAGGCTGCTGGTTCTTTGAAAGCAGTGATAAGAAACAGGGAAGTGAGCAGGGAAGTGAAAAAGTTACTACATGACAGTATTGTGATACCAACTCTAACGTATGGAAGTGAAGCTTGGACATTGTTGGACGGACACAAGTCAAGAGTGAGAGCAGTGGAAATGAGTTATTTAAGAGGAGCCTGTGGAGTCACATGGAGAGACAGGCTGACAAATGAGAATATAAAGGAGCGTTATGGTGTTGATGTGGATGTGATAGGAAGCGTTATGAGGAACACACTGAGGTGGTTTGGCCATGTGGAGAGGATGGAGGGTGAAAGACTGACGAAGAGAGTGTATGTGAGTGATGTGGAGGGGGGAAGAGGGAGGGGGAGGCCGAGGATGAGATGGAGGGATGGGGTGGAGAGGTATATGAGAGAGGGGGGTATGAGTTGGGAGCAGGGCAGTGAAATGGCGGGGGACAGGGCGACTTGGAGGTGATTTGTTTGTGGCCACCCCAAACGGGATTGAGGCGTCTGGCAATAGATAGACAGATAGATAGAGATGGGGTGTGTGAGTAGGAGGCAGGGGAACCAAATGGCTGAAAAACGTGCTTAATTTCTTTCATTAAAGTGCCAATAAGTCATGGTTTCTGCACGCTTTCCACTATCAGTCACTTATTTGATTGTTTCATGGTTTCTTGATAAAATCTCTTCAAATGCCATTTATACTTTATATATGTAATCTGTACTGTTTCTGTTATTTCCTGTAAACTGACATTTTCTGCTGACACTGAGATCAATCTCCAAGTTAACTTAACCTTTTCCAAGCCACCGATTACATTCAATCATATTCTCATGAAAACTGCATTCGGGACATGTTATTCTCTTTAAATACTTTTAAAAAGCCAGGAACTGCATTAAAAATGAAGTAACTGTGGGTAATCTGTCTCCCTCAACCCACCACTGCTGTTGTATACAGTGGATTCGTCCTTTAAGTGATTTTTGGCTCAGTGAATTAGGCCCATTGTACGGGGTCCAAAGGAAAAGAGACCTTACAATAGCAGGAAAGAAAGGAAAAAAATACAGGATTAAATTGTGATGTATGCCCGAAATATCGTAGGCTAAATTCCCTTGTCCGAATTCACTTATGTACGAAATAACCAGACATCCCGCTAGTTCCTCTCTCTCTGGAGCGCCTGGGAAGCAAATGAATCGCATATCTGGCATGTATGGTGCATGCCCAAAGCATAGGGGACACTATATTTCAAAGGGATCAAATATCTCATTACACCGGACCTGGGCCATTACCTTCCTGTCGCCCCAACGTGTGATTTCAGCAAAGTCCTATCCATACTGTGTAAGCTTGTCACGTAACTTCTTGATATCAAACAATGCTGAATGGGCTAGATCATATTCGTGAAGAATGTGTCCTGTGGTCCACCCAGTGTCAACCTTACCCAATATCTCATGTTTCTTCTCCAGAGTCAGAACCTTCCTCTTCTGCTTCTCAGGTGGTGGTGGGGCCATCACCACACACATGAGAATACAGCATAGGAGGGCCACAACCTGATGACGGTAGGGAATCACCACAAATGCAAACGCATTCACAGCCATTGTTGCAAGCACGTCACTACAGCGAAACAAAGGCAGAAACTGAGGCCCGAGCTTGTGTTAGCTGGCAAGCAGTACAGCGCTGCCATGTCGCACCCAACGGTTGCAACTGAGTCCAGAGAAAGTAGAATGTGGCAAACTGACATCTGCATATAGGGTTCACTTCCGTTTGCCCAGGCAAGGGTTAGTACGTGACGGCAACAGTCGATAACCTGTACATCACCACCTCAGGCAGTGTTCTACTAATGCGGACTGCCAGGTGACTGACTACTCGGTAGGGAAGCAGACAGGCGTGTGTGATAGGGGGTTCCGCACTAATCCCGAAGGCCGGGGAACTCCCACCATTCAGTGTAGAGGCAGACGGGCGCTTTTACCGTACATGTACTCGTGGCTTGTGGTCTGTGTTACACGCGTGGTGGCCACCGGTACCCCTCAGCCACAAACAACACTCCTCATCCTTTCAAAAATAACAATAGGATTTTCTCGAAAATATGCTCAATGTGTTTCCGTTTCGTTGTTAAAGGCTCCAACATGCTTGCATGTGTCGGCCTTGGTCACCTAATGGCGGCTCTCCACGCTGCACGATCCATTGCAGCCTCCCTGTTCAGTCCCTTAACCCTAAGGTCACAGTTAATGACCTCATCCCATGTCTTTCTCGGTCTACCCCTCATAACCCCACCCCCAATATTAACACTTCTCACCTTCCTCACCCAATTATCATCCCCCATCCTCTCCACATGTCCAAACCACCTCAATCTACCTCTCCTCATCACAACACCAATACACTCCAGTCCCATCCTACCTCTCAACTCTTCCATTGTAAACCCAGCCCCTCCAGGCCTTGGACGCAGGGACGCATTGCACATCCACCTAATCATTGTCATTTCTGTACGTCTGAGCCGGCGAATATCTTCCTCCCTCACTGCCCAGGTCTCACTGCCATACAGCATTACACTCCTAACACATGCTGCATACAAAGACCCCTTAGCATGTAGGAAGAGCCCTCTCAATGTCAGGAGAGGCAAGAGCTCCCTGAACTTCTTCCAACCACTTCTCACCCTAGCCACAGAGCTAGTTCCAGCCCCATCTCCAGCACACAACATGTCTCCCAAATAACAAAACTCTTCCACACACTCAAGAGATTCACCTGCAAGTTCAATCCTTTCACGTCTGACAATCTCCACCTGCTCACCCCGGGACGCCGGGGTGAGCAGGTGGAGGCAATATTACATATGTTATCCTAACCTACCAAACCTAACCTATCCCATTAGGGCTGCTTGGCTAAGGAGCCTCACTGTGGTACTGAAACGAATACCCATACTGAATGGAAGTTTACTGTACAGTACATACACACATATTGTGTACAGTACTATCATATGCATCTGTATAGAGATTACTGTACAGATATTGTAATCATATCGTGGGAAGGAATCTCTCTCTCTCTCTCTCTTTCTGTGTGTGTGTGTGTGTGTGTGTGTGTGTGTGTGTGTGTGTGTGTGTGTGTGTGTGTGTCCCAGTAGCCTCGAAACTTTCAAAGTTTGGTAGAGAGGCGGACAGTCGCTGTCACCTAACATGTAATCAAAGCTTGTGGTCTGTGTTCAATGGTCGTGGCTGTTTGGCAAGACTTACCCTGGTGGCCAAGCGACACCTGACGTTTGGTAGAGAGGCAAACAGCTGCTGTCATCGAACACATACTCGTGGCTTGCGGTCTGGGTTACAAATCTCAGGGGCAGTTAGGAAAGACTTAGCCTGGCGGCTGCGAGGATACTGGACATTCGGTGGGGATGCATCAGGACGTTTTGACACCGCTTGCAGGTTACAGTCGTATTACTCAGGTGCTGTACGTTCGTTGGGAGTGATCAGCTGAGTGCGAGACTTTGACCATTCAGTACAGGGACAGGCGGAACATTTTAGTTCTGGTTGTGGGTTATGGACTACTTCCTGCTCACGGCTCGAGCCCAGCAACCACGATACCAAATGTTTGGACGTGTCGGCTGGCCAGCTGAAATTCTCAGGCACTTTTACGTCCGGATAATAGCAAGTAAATTCGGATAATGGTTTACTAGAGCTAAGGTACAGCATCCGGATAATGAACACGTCCGGATACTAAGAATCCAGATAATTGAGTGACTATTGTACTTAAAATCTCTGTCATCCACTACAACTTTGCCTTTCATACAATAAACTGAAGAGATAGTTTGTTTGTTCCTATGAAGAAGAAAATCCTTCAAACCACCTTCGTTTTTACTAAGCTAATATACTGAGTTATTTCCATTGTTGCACAAACATTTTCAAATTAGGGGAAGCCACTCATTTCTCTTGGGAAGTTGAAGGGTTATATTAATCCCTGAAGTTTATACATGCATAACCACACAAATATGGCACACTGACATAAAATCTTCTTAATACAGGGATTGATTTACAAAACCATCATATTTTGAACGCTCCTCTGCGAGTGTTGCCATTGACATAGATGTAAGCATTTATTCATCATGGCAATTACTCTTTGCTTATTAATAGTGATTAAACCATACAGACCATTATATTGTTTAAAAAATGAACAGTTTAAATATATTCTTCATGTTTTTGATGAACACACTGAGTATTTTATTTCCAAGTGCACAAGAAGAAAGTATTTAAAAATAAACATTATCGATCATCTGGTGTCTGTTGCGATGACATTATTGCCAGCTGATTGGCAGCAGCGAAACAAAACATTCTACTCGCCCCACATATCTCAAGTGTACAGGTCAATCAAAAAGGGTATAGTAAGAGCGAGAAAGATAAAATTGGTAGACTGATGGTGAAGAAGGGAGAAAATGAGTGCAGATGAGGAGAACACTTTAAGGAACTGTTAAACAAAAAGAATGAAAGTAATGCAAGTATAAGTAACTGGGGAATGGCTGGGAGAAGGAGGAAGGTGAGCAAGGAGGAAGAGATCAGTAGGATGGAAGTACAGTAGTGGAAGCAATGAAGAAAGTCAAAATGGAGAAAGCCAAAGGAACTGATGGAATGTGTGGTGAAATGATGAAGCATGGGGGAAAGATAGCAGTACAATGGATATGGAAGATGTGTAGATTTGCCTGGGAGGAAAGTAGAGTCCTAGAGGATTGGAAATCAGGTATAATTATTCCCCAGTACAAAAGAAAAGGAGGAAAAGAAGTGTGCGGTAATCACAGGGGCATTTGTCTTCTTAGTGTTACAGGAAAAGTATATGGTAGGATACTTATTGAAAGAGTTAGGGAAATAAGAGAGGAATTAGTTGAAGAACAGGAAGCTTTTAGGAAGGGAAGAGGTTGTGTAGATCAGATATTCATCCTCAGGTCTTTAGCGGAAAAGTTTCTATTGACGGGAAAAAAGTTGTATGCAGCCTTTATGGATGTGGAGAGAACATAGGACAGGGTGGATAGACAAGGCATGAGGAAAATATTAAGAATATATGAAGTAAATGGGAAGCTGTTGAATGCTGAGAAGAGTATGTATGAGGGTGCTAAGGCTGCAGTGTGTGTGGATGGTGAACTGAGTGAATTCTTCTATCTGAATGTTGGACTGAAACAGGGATATGCCATGTCTCCATGGTTGTTCAATCTGTATATGGATGGGGTTATATAAAATACAGGCAAGCCCCTGTTTGACAATGCAATCGGTTTAGTAAAAACCCATGGCTAGGCTGAGTATCATAAATCGGGGACAATTTAACACGTAAAGTATAGGGATGCGTTTTTGAGCCTTGGGTTTCCCTCCCAACCAAGTCCTAAACCCACCCAAATGAGTCCAAAAAAAAATTTAAAGCCAATCTAAATGGCCTAAAAGCTCTAAAAGAAGCTAACCTAAGCTTAAAAGCAGTAAAAAACTCACGAATATCAACAAATAAAATCTGAAAATGTAAAAAAAAAAAAAAAAAAAAAAAAAGTCAGAAAATATCAAAGACCTCTTATCACGTACTCCTTGCAAGTCCATGTCCGGTCCCGGTCGTCATCCTTGCTATCCTCCCCCCCAGCTAGGGGATATGTGGTGCTCTCTAGCACTCACTCATTCTCCTCAAAGCCCTCAAACCCCAGCTTTTGGCCCATCACACCTGGACAGAACATCAGAGGACCCATCATTAAACTGAGGCTCAGTCATCATTGGGTGAGACAGGGTGGTATTTCTACTCCCAACACTAATCCGGGGTATCGCATATAGGGGTATCGTAAATCGGGGTTTGCCTGTACTAGGAAGGGCAGTGGATGCTGAAGCGACCCTAATGGGAGAGGGCAGTGTTTGGAAACGTCGTGTACTGTTGTTTGCAGATGATACTGGACTGTTAGGTGAAGACGAACGGGAACTGCAAGGTTTGGTGAATGAGTTTCGAAGTGTGTAAGAAATGGAATTTAAAGATGAATATAGGGAAGAGTAAAGTTGCGGTTGTCATGAGGAATGAAGTCACTGAATGCATAGTAAGGCTGGATGATAATCGTTTTCGTTTTCGTTTTTAAAGGCTCCAACATGCTTGCATGTGTCGGCCTTGGTCACCTAATGGCGGCTCTCCACGCTGCACGATCCATTGCAGCCTCCCTGTTCAGTCCCTTAACCCTAAGGTCACACTTAATGACCTCGTCCCATGTCTTTCTCGGTCTACCCCTCATAAGGAAATGGAAAATGTGAGTGCACTTGGGTACTTGGATAGGATGATGAGTAAGGATGGAAGTTTGGAGGATGAAGTTCTTGAAACGATACAACAGGGAGGGAAGGTTGCTGGTTCCTTGAAAGCAGTGATAAAAAACAGGGAAGTGAGCATGGAAGTGAAAAAGCTACTACATGAGAGTATTGTGATACCAACTCTAATGTATGGAAGTGAAGCTTGGACCTTGTTAGAAGGACGCAAGTCAAAACTAAGAGCGGTGGAAATGAGTTATCTGAGAGAAGAATGTGAAGTTACATGGAGAGACAGACTGACAAATGAGGAAGTGATGGAGCATTGTGGTATGGATGTGGATGTGATAGAAAGTGTTAGGAGAAATACACTAAAGTGGTTTGGCCATGTAGATAGGATGGAGAGTGAGAGACTAACAAGGAGAATGTATGTGAGTGAGGTGGAGGAGGGGAAGAGGGAAGAGGAGGCCAAGGATGAGATGGAGTGCTGAGGCTTATGAGAGAGGGGTGTGTGGGCTGGGGTGACGGCAGTGAAATGGTGGGGGACAGGGTGATATGGAGGCGATTTGTTTGTGGCAACCCCTAACGGGATTAAGGTGTCTGGCAAGACAGACAGATAGGCCTATTCTTCCACAGTTATTACCCAGTTGAGCTATTTTTCCCACTTAAACTTATTTCACTTGTGGAGCTTTTCCAGGGACATATTTCCCCACACAGACCAATTTGCCCTATACAGGCTTCCCAATTGCACAATGGGCCTATTTCCCCAAAAGATGGACTTACTTATTTCCCCCATGGCCCTATTTTCCCCATTATTCCTCCATGGACCTACTTCCCCACTTGGAGGGGTTTTACCTGTTCCCCAACAAACCTGTTTTCTCCATGCAATGACCTACGTATTCCTCTGACAGATCATACAACCCCACCATTCCCTCACTCTATACAATGTTGTCATAATCTACCTCATCTGTCAATGTTACCCCACTCTAGCTCACCATATTCTGCTCTACATCATCAATTTTGCCCACTCTATCCCAACCAGGCATTGAAGGGGGACCTACAGGTGGTGACACTGTGCACCCTTGACGAAGCTGCTATGGCATCCAAAAGGGAGCCAAGCCTTTCTGTCTTTCTCTACACCTTGCCTTGGGAAAGACCCTGGTTGGGTGCCACATCCCTACATAACGGATGTACTGTACTGTATCTGCAGGATGGTATCTGTGGTAGATGGGTCTACTCAGCGAGACAGACTAGGGTTACACAACAACAAAAACAAAGACAGCCTTTTTTTCCTTTCATGAAATGACTTACTTATATCCTGCATGTACCTATTTCCCCTCCACCCAGTGAGTGTTTCAGTAGGGGCAAGATGACTCAGCAGGTTTCCACACAAAAAGGCACACAACTTTGAAGTTATTTGAGAATTATGTTCTACCTATTTCAAAGGACATTTCATCCTTGGGATCAAGTTGATATTGATCAGGATAAACCTGCATGGTGAAACGTAGCTTAGCACTTGTAATACAGGATTTTTTGTAAAGGTGCCTTGGAAGTGGCAACCTATCTTGAGAGAGAGAGAGAGAGAGAGAGAGAGAGAGAATCAGACTCACCTCTTCCCACAGACTTCACAGCAGTGAGTGTAACGTTCTTCATTTGGACGGTGAACCTTCTTGTGATGTACTAATTCCCCTCTGCTTTTGAATTTTTTGCCACACTCTTCACAGGCAAATGGCCGATTGTTTGTATGGACAAGCATGTGTCGCGTCCATAAGTAGTGGGAAGGATAATGCTTGTGGCACTGTGGACATCTGATGAAGAAGGAGAGTAGTGATATAATACCACTGGAGATACTGTCAGTGTTCTGCTCTGTCTGAAATATGTACAGTGAGCCCTTATGTATCGCACAATTTGGGTTTGTGGATTTACCTTTTGCAGAAAAGCCTCAAATTTCCAAGAACTTATGTCTCATGATCAAGAATCCATCTTTCACATCAATATATGGGATACCAGCGGGGAAGGCGATAATCAGCTGTTGTCTGCCATGTTGTTTGCACAGTTCCCGCCAGCTGTGAGACTGTGTATGGTGCTCTGGTAATGATTGCAGCCATTTTTGCCTTTCCCTTTGTTCAGCTATTGTTCTCGTGTGGTCTACCTGTACTGTATAATGGCTTCATCTTCATTCACTGGAGGACTAGGAAATAGTGGTGACAGTGAAATACTTGGAAGTTCAAAGGATGGAAGCAAGCAGAGAAAAGAACGTTGTGAGTAACAAGACGGTGTGAAGAAGAAAAAGTATTCAGTAGAGGATAAAATGAAGATTTTTCTGACTGGTGACACATTTACTTAAGGGGCAGTGGGCTATATTTTGGGTAAGTAAAAAAAATTACTGACTAATTTTCATGAAAATTTAATACTGGTACAGCATAAATAAGATACCTACTTACGTGTTTAGAAAGTCTGAAGTTGATATATGAAAAAGAAAGATGGGACAAAAAATATTATTTGAAAAAATCGTTTGAAATTTTTACCTAAACTTAAAATGCCAAAGTTCAGAAGTATTCAACAATATGATGATTTTTATGCTACCAGTACTAATCTGTTCATATACAAATAACATTTTTTATTTCCTTCATTAAAATATCAATATTTTTGTTTTAAAACATGTCTTAAGTAAACAATTTCCTAAATCCTCAATATTATTCTTAAATATGCTCAAAATAAATATTTATATATATTAACTTCAAACTTTCTACACACATCAGTAGGTATCTTATATGTGTTGTATTAAATTTTCATGAAAACTGGTCAGTAAGTTTTTACTTACCCAAAATATAGCCCACTGCCCCTTAATGTTTCTTAACATTTTTATCATATTCATATGGTAGTCAGTTATTCTGGTATCCCGTTTTATGAGAATTATATTTCAAAAGTGAGAAAACTAGTGACTTTGGGAGGAGCTCTAGAACCAATTAGATTTTTCACCACTGAATGAATACTTTTTGGTTCGTGAAATTCAGGTTTCGTGCCAACATCATGGTACCAATTAGACATGAAATTTAAGGGCTCACTGTATACTCTTACTATCCAAGTCCTTTATGATGGTAGATTTCTCAGCATACTCAAACTTGTTAAGTACTGAGGGGTTTCCCTTCAGTTGGGAACATCACCTGCCATTTGTCAAAAGAGATGTAATGACACAATCCACTTATGATACAAGTTATTTTCTTACTGTATGATTTGCTAATATCTCTTTTATCTTGATACTGTATTATGATTCCACTCCTTGGAGTGATGAATATATGCAAATTCTGTAGGTACTATATTCTGTTCAAGTTTTGGCATTATAATTAACACTGTAACTGAATATAAGTACTGCAGTAAAACATGGGAGTTATACCAAACACAAATGTAAGGACACAGTAGCAATACTGAAGATTAGGTCTGCATGCAGAGCAAGACTACATCTGAGCAGTTAAAATACGAATGCATGTTTTTTTTGTTGAATCATCAGCAATAAACTTTAGCTATAGAGACAATAAATAAAAAATACTGCCTAACGTCAAATACTGTACTATGCAGTTACTTAGAGACTTACCTCAGCTTCATAATTAACCTGAAAAGTGAAGCATTGTGGAATAAACTTACCTCACCCCAAATGGAAAGCAAAAAATCTAAATTTCTTCTATTGATCACAGAAAATGTGATGAAGTATACTGTATATACAGATATATTTTTGACTGGTATGCCCTAGAGTTTAGCCACTACAGTTTCCTAAATTGAAGTATTTTTCTCAAAGATGAAAAAATAAGCACACCATGTGCTGTAGTATGTTATTTAATCGAAGACCAGCCATACAGGCATGAGACGGAAAATGGCACTGTGATAGGGAAAATGAGTCTACAAATACATAGGTCAATATCTGCCACACTTAGCAACAATAGAACAGCACAGAAAATTTAAATTTCATCAGTCTACTGAGGTACACTGATGTCAGAGCAACATCCTCTACTGAGGTATGCAGCAATTCACAGATTAACTGATTAAACTGATATTATGGGTTCTCCTAAAACAGACAGGCTTCTAAAAGGGGCTTGAATAAGAAGTTAAAAAAACTCTCCTTCCCTTGCACTAGCAATGACATGTCAAACCCAGTGCCTAAAGTTAATAGTGCTATTACATGTGGGGGTTGGGAGGAGGACTGTCTCATGTAATATTTTCTCTGATTTGTGTCCTCTGTGAGATCAATGACCTACACTCCTAATCTTTTCACCCAACATAAATAATATAAATGAGGGACAAAGGATGTTCCTATGATGATGATGAAATTAACAGTAACATAGACTTCTGGGTCTCATTCATTACTCCTGTGACTGACTTAAAGTATCAACAGTTAATTTACGGAATGATGTTTGTGATTATATACCTTACAAACATACCCTTGCAAAGCATCCTGATGTCGCTTGCGTAAATGATTGGTGAGGGAGGCTGGTCGAACGAAGCTGCGCGGGCACTGAGGGCATAGGTAACGTGGGTTGGACTCCTGGTGAACTTCTAGAGCATGAGCTGGCAGTAGAGTAGGTTGAGAGAATCCCACCATGCAGACTGCACATCGTACAGCGCTCTTTGCAACATATCCCTTTAAATGGAAATAGAAAGGAAAAGTAGGAATTTCACTATCCTCTCTCTTTTTTGGAAGCTACTAAGCATGTGGCTTTGCTCACATAAGACAATATACTGGTCATGAATACTCTGATGAGAAGAATCGTCCCAGATTCAGAGAGCTGAGGAATGACAGCATTATTATTTTACCACTATCTACGACCACACGAAACATGAATAACTCCTCTTAAATTACCGATAACTCACTCCCTCCTCAAAAAAATGCATCATGTGGCCAGCTTCTCATACCTTCAACTATGAAGTCCTGTGTTTCTCCAAAGACTGCTGTATTGCATTTCTGTGTGAACTAATTTTTTCATGTTTATTAAACATTTTCTGTGTGTCCCATTCCACTAAATGACTTCAGCTCTTGGTTTATGGGTCTAAAGGATTTTGTGCCAGTAAGGCAGCTCTCTCACTCTCTCTCTCTCTCTCTCTCTCTCTCTCTTTGCAATTCCAACATTTATCTTATTTTCTGCATAACAGGTAAGTGGAAAGTGAAGGGTGGTGAGAATGAAGGAAATGGGCAGGCCACAGCTGTATACGCAGCCTGCGGCCACATACACAACTGACGTGAGCACAGGAGTGACGATAATTCTACAGTAAAACATTTCTTTCATATCTTTAGTTCACCTATAAATGTTCAAGAGTGTTTCTTTATTTTATTTTTCAATATTTTTATAAGTAAAATAACAAATGATATTTAACAGTACGAACTTCCCAATGTACTGTACAACACTGCAAGGATGTCTATAATTTTAGAGCTGGTTCATTAAGCAGAAAACTGTACCAGAACTACACATTCAGTGGATGAAGAGTATGCCTTTTTCCACTAGTTACTTGTCTCACCTTCACAAAAACTTTCATGGCCTTGGGTCCCTGGGCCTCAATATCAAAATCGGCGGAATTTCCTACACTATATTCTGTCATCAGTCTTATAATGTTCACATTTTTAAAGTCTACTGCATATGTCCAGCTTCTGTTTCAAGGTGAGCACTATGAATATCCCCCTCTTTTACTGCCCCAGTTCTCACTACTGTACAGCATTGATTTCCTAACACATGCTACCTAAAAAGATCCCGTCGCATGGAGGGAGGGCTCTACCAGAGTTAGGAAAGGCAACAGCTCTCTCAACATCCTCGAACGACTCCTTACCCTAGCCACAGAGCTAACTCCAGCCCCACCTCAAGCACATAACATTTTCCCCAAATAACAAAACTCCCTCCACACTTCAGAAACTCTCCAGCAAGATCAATCCTTTAAAACCTCTCAGTTTCTACATGCTCTCTCAGACACACAAAAAATGCAAAATACAGAGCAGCCATTTTATATGACATATCATTATGTAATAAACTGCTAAAACAATAATTAAAAATTTATACCCTATCTCGGTACAACGTTAAAAAAATCAACCGTGATTTCACATCAATGGTATATGCGATGGCCGTCTCCGAGAATCTCGTGTAGATGCAGTGACGCACCCAAGCCAAAATGACTGCATAGTGTTTACACTGGTTGTGATCGTTGCCTTTCATTTTATTTTGTACTGTCCTTCCTCATACTTCGACGAAGGTATGTTCCACCAAAACCGTGTGAAGTATGAAGTTAATTGTTTATGTGGAAAATTAAAAGTGTTCTGGAGGGAGCTAGGTTACCTACCGAACCTTCTTAAAAAAAAATCCTCGAACACAAGAAATACCTAACAAAATTAACTGAAGAATATATTTAGGTTACATTACATTGTAATTAGGGTCAAACTGGGTGATAATAACAGGTAAAAATAAAAAATGTACATATGAGTACACAATTTATTGAATAATTGACAAAAAAAGAAAATCAAATGCAGGGGTTAAGGTGAGGATGTTCTTGTAGGGCATGTGAAGTTCTGTGCAGGGTGGATGGGGGATACTGACTAGGTGTGTGCATGGGTATGTCTGCATGTGTGTGTGTGTGTGTGTGTGTGTGTGTGTGTGTGTGTGTGTGTAGAGTTGTATTTACCTAGTTGTGATAAACAGGAAATGAGCTACGCACGTGGGGTCCCGTCTCTTTTTCTCAATAAGTCAGATTTTGCTTTGAATTTGTTTAAGTTTTTAGACTGGACGATCTCTTTGTCTAGGCTATTCCACAGGTCTATGCATCTATAGGAAAAGCTATATTTCTTGATATCCTTCAAACAACTTGCCTTTCTCAGTTTCATTCCATGTCCTCTTGTTACTCTCCCATTCCATACAAATAGATCAATTTTATAAATTTTATCTAGTCCCATCATGGCCCTGAACACTGCAATCATGTTGCCCCTTTCTCTCCTTTCTTTTAATGCAGGCAGGTCCAGCTTTTCCAGCCTCTCTCCATAAGACAGATCTGCCAGGCTGGGGACCATTTTGGTTGTGGTTCTTTGTATACTTTCGATCTTATTTATGTCTTTCTTCTTGTGTGGGGACCACACTACTGCCGCATATTCCAACCTAGGGCAGATCATGGCCACTATAAATTTTTTCATTATTTCCTCATCCATGTAATGGAATGCCACTCGTATGTTAGTCAAGAGATTGTATATCTCTCTATCTTGTTAATGTGTTTTTCCGGTGACCAACTATCCTGGACCAGCACTCCCACATCTTTCTCTTCTCTCACTTTTTTATTGTTCATTACCCATCATATAATTCAGCGATGGCCTCTTGATACTCTTAACCATTTCCAATATCTTACATTTTTTTGCATTAAATTTCATTTCCCACATCTGGCTCCAATCTAGGATCCTAGTCAGGTCTTCCTGCAGCATTTTACAGTCTTCCTTGACTTCTACTCTCCTCAAGATCTGTATCATCAGCAAACAAACTTGAGTAACTGTTCACTCTCAATCGGTAGAGAGTTGGCCTGCAGTCCTGATGGACCCGGGTTCAAATCCCGCTGAGGCAGGGAACAGTTTAAGGATTTGAATTTCATAAAATCAGACTTTACTGATCTACCAGAAGACCCGCCAACATGTCGTAAAAATACCCCTGCTAATACCAATACACCAGTCCTGTATGAGACAGCCCTAGCATGTATTCAGTATGGATGGTGGGTGTTAGCACCGAAGTGGTGACATGTAGAGGTGTGTGGTGCATAGGAGGACTACTGGGCCTTGAAAGCAGGCTGTGAAGCCTATGCCCAGAGTCGGTCACATAAAAAAAAAAAAAAAAAAACTCCATCTACCATATCATTTACGTAAATCGGGAACATTACTGGCACTAACACCAAGCCCTGTGGGAGTCCACTTGTTACTTCCCTCCATCCGGACATCTTGTCCTTTATTACTGTCCTCATTTGTCTGTCTCTCAAGAAGTCACACATTCAATCCAGGACGTTTTCCCTCAGTCCTCCTATGTGTTCCAATTTCCACATTAGTTGCTTGTGGGGTACCTTGTCAAAGGCTTTCTCCAGATCTAGATACACACAATCCACCCAGCTGTCTCTCTCCTGTAACACGTCAATCACTCTTGAGTAAAAGCTCAACAAGTTGGAAACACATGACCTTCCACTTCTGAATCCAAACTGGCTCTCAGCCAATATCTTTGTCTCCTCCAGATATTTTATCCATCTGTCTTTCAGGATTCTCTCACACAATTTTGCAACTACACCGGTCAGGGACACTGGTTTATAATTCAGGGGTTCTTCCTTGTTTCCTCCCTTATAAATTGGTACCACACTGGCCCTCTTCCATTCCCGAGGCACTTTCCCTTCTTCCAGAGAACACACAAGTAAATCACGAATCTTATCTGCCAGTTGTTCTCTGCATTCTTTCAGTACCCAGGCAGAGATTTCATCCGGTCCTGGGGCTTTCGTTATATCTTGAGTTTCCAGTAATTTATACACTTCCTGCACTTCCACTTTTATGTCTTTTATCATTACATTTCTAGTCACACCCTCCCCCTCCACAAAGACCCTTTCGTTTTCATTTTTAAAGGCTCCAACATGCTTGCATGTGTCGGCCTTGGTCACCTAATGGCGGCTCTCCACTCTGCACGATCCATTGCAGCCTCCCTGTTCAGTCCCTTAACCCTGAGGTCACACTTAATGACCTCGTCCCATGTCTTTCTCAGTCTACCCCTCATAACCCCACCCCCAATATTAACACTTCTCACCTTCCTCACCCAATTATCATCCCCCATCCTCTCCACATGTCCAAACCATCTCAATCTACCTCTCCTCATCACAACACCAATACACTCCAGTCCCATCCTACCTTTCAACTCTTCCATCGTAAACTCAGCCCCTCCAGGCCTTGGACGCAGGGACGCCCTGCAAATCCACCTAATCATTGTCATTTCTGTACGTCTGAGCTGGCGAATATCTTCCTCCTTCACTGCCCAGGTCTCACTACCATACAGCATTACACTCCAAACACATGCTGCATACAAAGACCCCTTAGCATGTAGGGAGAGTCCTCTCAATGTCAGGAGAGGCAAGAGCTCCCTGAACTTCTTCCAACCACTTCTCAACCTAGCCACAGAGCTAGCTCTAGCCCCACCTCCAGCACACAACATGTCTCCCAAATAACAAAACTCTTCCACACACTCAAGAGATTCACCAGCAAGTTCAATCCTTTCACGGCTGACAATCTCCACCTGCTCACCCCGACACCGTACACATAAAATCAGCATTATCTCGCAGTCTACCTCTGATACCACTACATCTCTTATGCACCCATTTATCACACTCACTGCACTAGATGGAATTACCTCCCACGCCCTTGTGGCAAACTGCATATGGCCACTCTCCCTCGTCTTTGACAGTACCGCCACCAACCCTAGATATCATCACTTTTGTTTTATCTGCATTTACCCTTAAACCCTTGTGCCCCATACCATCTCTCCACTTCCTAAACCTTTCCTCCGCCTCCCTTTTGTTCTCTGCAATCAACACCAACTCATCAGCATACAACAACTCCCACAGGAGTCCGTTTCTGAAGTCACGTGAAAGGGCTTCCAGTACCATGATAAACAACATGGGACTCAAGACTGACCCCTGATGCACACCAACATTCACGGAAAACTCATCACTCAAATCTCCATTCACTCTTACCTGGGTGTGAGCACCCACATACATATCCATAAGCACCCTAACCAGCCACTCCTCCAAGCCAAGCTTTCTCATTGCCCACTTCACTACCTCTCTAGGGACTCTGTCAAAGGCCTTTTCCAAATCAACAAAAACAAAATAACATCCCTTCTCCTACCAATATATTTTTCCTGAAGCTGTCAAACACTGAATATAGCATCAGTGGTCCCCCTACCTAGCACAAACCCAAACTTCATCTCATCATTATTCACTCTTTCTCTAATCATACCTTCTAAAACTCTCTCCATTACCTTCATTATCTGATCTAAAAGCTTTATACCTCTATAATTTCCATCACCCTTCCCTTTATACACATTTACAATTACACTCTTCAGCCAATCATCTGGGACAACACACTCATAAATAATCCTATTAATCGGGTCAGTGACTAAACTCACCCCTATATCGCCTGAGGCCTTCAACATTTCGGCAGTCAACCCAGATACACTTGCTGCCTTCCCCACCCTCATCCTGCCTATTGCCTCACTCACAGTACCAGTATCAATCAAAGGCCAAGGGCCAGACACTGGATCTGCTGGCTCCAAACGTTCCCTGTCCCAGTCAAACTCCTCATTCAACAACCGGTTATAATGCTCTCTCCATGCATCTTTAATATCCTCACTGTTCACCACTACCCTTCCTTCATCATTCCTCACACACTGCTCACCGATAATATCCCGATTATCCCTCTTCACTTGACCTGCCACCCTAAATATATTTTTCCTTTCCCCATGATTTAGGTTATCAAGTAATAGTCTCTGTGACTCAGACTTTGCCCTGTATACCTCTCTTCTAACCCTATGCTTGGCAGCCAAATATTCCTCTTTGCTACCACCCTTCTTCCATTCCCGGAGAAGCCTTCGTTTCTCCTTAACTGCAGCTTCTACACCCTCATCCCACCACCAAGTTACTTTATGTCTTGGTGGTCCTCTTGTCCAACCGCATGTTACATCAGTAACTCTCAAGAAATTGTTCTTGAGGGCTCTGTACTGTTCAATAACGCCTCTGTCTACAGCTCCCTGTTCAGCCACCACTTTCCTCAACTCGCTATAGAAGGCATCCCTTACTACTTGGTTTTTCAGCTCCCATATTTTCCTCCTAGGTACATAAGTCATCTTTTTCATCACTTGTTCTTTAAGCACCATATCATAAATCAATAGTTCGTGCTGCTGCACACACTCCTCACTTCCTATAACTTTAACATCCCTCACTAACCTCCTATCAGCCCTCCTAACCAGAAAATAATCTATCTGACTGCTATTTCCCTCAGACTCATACGTAACTAACCTACTGTCTCTTTTCCTAAAATATGCGTTGCACACAATCATGTCCGTTGCCTTCCCAAACTCGAGTATCCTTTCCCCTTCTGCATTCCTTATACCATACGCACATCCCCCATGCACTCCTTCATAACCCTGTGCTGCTTCACCTACATGACCATTTAAGTCCCCTTCCAAAATCACTATCTCATCATCCCACATACCACCCACTACACGTATTAAATCATCCCAAAATCTATCTTTCTCTGCTTCATCCAATCCTGCCTGTGGAGCATATGCCGATATAATCGTAGCTATCTTTCTATCCAACAGAATTTTCACTACCAATATCGTATCGCTTAATCTCAAAACATTCATAACATATTCCACTCATTTCTCCACAACCATCACACCAACACCTCCATATCCGTCTGTCCCCCACTGCCAAAACAACTTATAGCAACAGTCCTTCCCAACAATCTTTCTGGCTGATCCACCCCTGTACCGAACTTCCTGCAAACATGCCACATCCACTCACCTCCTACTGAATGCCTCAAAGACTTCCCCCGCTCTTCCCCTCAAACTTCCCACATTCCATGAACCCACCCTCATCCCTATGGATGATTTACTGTCCTCAGGCTTGCTTTGAGACTTATTCTGATTTGTCATCTTCAGTATTAACCCCTTAACCGCGGGGCGTCACTTTCGTGACGCTTGGGAGCAAGGGATCATACCGCGGGGCATCGCTTTTGTGATTCTGTGTTATTTTGAATTCACCCGGGCTTCCAAGTACTGCCAATGTCCAACACTAGTCAGCACTCCTAATCTCATCTGTACTCCCATCCATTGTTGACAATTTAGCCATTTCTCCCCATTCTTGACTCCCCTCCCTACCCCCCCCTCCATTACCCTATCCTCTCGCCTGCCCGGCCGTGCTACGCTAAGTAAATCTTCCCTGGAATTTTTCACTGATTTCATCCATTGAAATAAGCCCAATGACCTATTCTTATACCAAATAATATATACAAGAAAGAAATAAGGTAAGTGAGAGTGCCATACACCTGGAATTGGCTAATTATCACCTGACAACACCTCACGTGCACTCGTTCGCTAATTTTCGCTGTTTTTTTCCCCTTGAAATATGCCGTATAATCTATTTTCGTAATAAATATACATGTAAGGAGGGAAGGGAGAAGCCTAAGTGATATTTACATTCACCTGGAACTATCTAACTTATAATGTATTGTCTAGATTTCCTGCCAATCATATCAGTGCTAGACAAAGCTGTTTCAAGATCTAACATTGGTAGCTCTGAATATATATCTCCTAAGTAGGCCTCTAATCTATTTTTGTAATAAATATACATGTAAGGAGGGAAGGGAGAAGCCTAAGTGATATTTACATTCACCTGGAACTACCAAATTTATAATGTATTGTCTAGATTTCCTGCCAATCATATCAGTGCTAGACTTAGCTGTTTCAAGAACCAATATTGGTAACTCTGAATAACCCCTAAGCAGGCCTCCACGCTGGCCCTCCGTTATCAGTTTACTCTCATCTTCCGAAGCGAGGGTACGTATGTTTCTTCTTGCTGACTTCAAGGCCTTTTTCACCCCCATGCAAATGGCCCTGTGACCTTTACCCCCTACTAAACCTCGTGTGGAAAGAGGTAAAGGGCTGACAATTGATAAAAGAGTGACTACGATCTTTCTATTGAGTAAAACAGTGCAAGTGGAATCGTAAATAATGTGTAAATAATGTGTAAACAGCAAGTGAAAGTAATGAATGTAAATATACGTGAACAATGGAAAATAGTTTTATAAGTTATTTCAAGTGACAGTGCACAACACAGTGTAAATAAAATAGAAATGTAAATAACGTAAATAAAATAGAGAACGTAAATAGAAATGTAAATGAGTAGTATTATAAGAATACGAGTATATACCCTAGGAGTAATGAAAGTGAAAGTTTCACTCTAGCATGTCTGAATGCTATGAGTTATGAGAGTGAAGATGAAAGTGACATGCACTCTCAATGCCAGTATACAGGACGAGAAAGTGAATGCTATGTATTTTACTGAAAGAAATTGAATCCCTACAGTGACAATAAACTACTACTACTGAAGGAAACTTATGGATAAAGACTGTAGATATATATAAGTGTTATATAGTAATAGAAATATAAAGTGTGAGGGGTTTTATGAATAATAAATGACAGAGTAACAAAAGCGAACTAGTGCCAGTGCAACGATCAGACGCGCTCGTAATTTCCATTGCTTTCACAGTGTTTTTTTTTTTTGAGTATGGATCCCAAACTACTTGAAAATTGTAGAATAGTGTTTATAGTGTTTGTATCTGGCTGTGGTAATCATATTACGGGTTGTCGGGAAGTGTAAAGTGGAGACTTCGTTACCCTACTTCAGAGGTCTCCACAAGTCCTACGGTAACCGACGAAGGCTCAACAATCATTCCAGGAGAAAGCTGAAGGTATGTGCCATAAGCATATGTAATTTTATTATTCTAGGACTAATAACTGATTTTTGGCAAATATTTTTTGAGAGTCTGTCAGAGCCCAAATAACCCCGCGGCACACGCAAGTCATTGGTAAACAAGCCCGCGGTGTAGGGGTTAATAAAGGGGGACAGACAGTGAAAACTGATTGGAAACATTTGTTCATTATTTCAGCTTGCATTGCCGCATCTCTTCTTCTATTTTCAGTTGGGTGATTCCTTCCTTTTGTTTCAGTTTGCCATTAACAAATCTATAAAACAATTTGGGTTCTTCCTTGCATTTGTCAATTATACCTTTTTCAAAGTTTCTTTCTTCCTCCCTGCGTATTCTTGTATATTCATTTCTAGTTCTTTTATAGTCTTCCTTTGATTTATTATTACCTCTCTTTCTCCATTTGTTCCATGCCATCTCCCTTTCTTTTTTTGATATCATGCACATTCTGTTAAACTAATCCTTTTTCCTGTTTACTTTCCCACTATTCTTGGAACATGTTTCTCCACTCCCGAATTATAGAGATCTAGAAAGATATCCCATTTCCTCTGCGTCCCTCCAATCCACATTGTCGAAAAAGTTCCTCAATCCTGTAAAGTTTGCTTTCCCATAGTTGTATCCTCCCTGTCTTAAAACTCATCTCTTGGCACCACGTTCCCTTTTATCATCTGGAACTCAATGACCATATGATCACTTTTTCCTATAGGACACTGACATTTTAAATTTTCAACTACATCAGGTTCTTTAGTTAGTAGTAAATCTAATCCTGCTGGCGTGTCGTCTCCTCTGAATCTAGTCACCTATTTGACCCACTGGGTCACTACATTACTCTTCGCAATATTTAACAATATAGTGTCCCATGAATCTTCATTGCTTCCTGAGTCCCATTCCTCCCAGCTCACCTGTTTACAGTTGAAATCCTCCATCATAATTATGTTACTGCCTTTCTCTATCACTTTCTTGAGACAGATAACTATATCTGACAACATCTCCTGATATTCATTGTCCTTCCATGTCCTTGTCTTAGGGGAAATGTATACCACTGCAATGTCTCTCTTGACATTCTCTCCGGTTTCTAGTTTCATATTTATCGCTTCAGCCTTACCGTTTCCCAGTTCCACATTTTCCAAACTGATGTTGTTCTTCACTGCCATCATCACTCCTCCTCCCGTTTTTTCTTTTCTGTCTCTTCTCCACAGTCTGTATTTGCCATCTCCCATATGGATGTCAATATCCTCTTTTAACTTGGTCTCTATAAAGCACATGATATCTGGTTTGTGAACCCTCAAGTAATCGTTGATTTCTAACCTTGCCGATATTAAACCATCAACATAGTATATGCCACTTTCCAACTTTTTTCATTGTTCTTAATTTCCTCTTCTCTCCCTCTCTCCGTTAGTACCACTTCCTCAATTTCTGATCCATAACTCTCCAATATAACACTGTCTTCTCTTCCTCCGTTCTCTGTTCGTTTTTTGCCTTAATTCCTTTAATAGCTCCTTTATCTTAGCCCTTTCTTCCTCATTTGCGTCTTAACTTATCAAACATTCTTCAGCTCTTCCTTTTCTGATAATTTCCATGTTCTGTTTATTTATTTCATTTACTATTCCCTGAGACTTAAACTGTACTTTAAGTGGCCTTGCCCCTCCCTCCTCGAGCTTTCCTAGCCTAAACACTTCTTCAATCTCTTCTTGAGCGTCATTGTTACCCTCCATAACTACTGATATTATCTCTTTTGCCTTATTTAGTTCTTCTCTTTCCCTTTCTGACCTTACTGTCATCCGTTTTTCTTTTAGTCCTGAAATTATCATGCATTTTTTCTTGTCTGCTACATCCCTGACTAAAGATTCTCTACTTCTTAGTACCCTAACCACTTCCTTTTACACTTTTTCCCTCCTTCGTTGTTCTATAATCTCCTTCAAATTTATATTTCCTTCCTCCTGGATTTTCTTCCACCCCTTGTGCTGCTCCTTGATTTCCTTAATATGTTCATCAAGCATACTTGACTTTGATTCATGCTCATCTAGTTTACTTTTCATCCTGTCCCTTTCTTCCTCCAATCTCTTATTTTCCTTCTTGAGCTGTTTTATTTCATTAGAAGCAGATTCATTACTCAATTTTAATTCCGTAACTTGCCTTTCTTGGTCAGCACTGTGTGAACGGACGTTATCCAACTTGTCCTGAAGTACAGTATCTTAATCTCTTTATCCTGTTCTAAGGTCCGTTCCTGTAACTCTCTAAATATTAACCATACCTTCTTTAATTCCCGGACATTCCTCTCTGCCATTTTCTCCACTCCTGCAACTCTTGTTAGATTCAGTTTAACGCTTCCTTTGCCCTTATCCTCGTTGGTAAAGCCCTCAAATTCTCCGCCATCAAGTGTAAACAAAGAGCTACCTCCTTCCGCCATAATGCAACCTACGAAAACTTTACACTTTCACTCTATTTTATACTCTTATTGGACCAAAATCTGCACTTTTTCACTATTATCAGAAGGGGCCACCATTCACGTAATCATTTTCATAATCACAATAGGCTGGGTTCCTTCTAGCCACTGGTTCGGCGATTAATTCCCCACAATCCACAAAAAGCTCCATCTCTGTCTGAAACCTGTGTGTGTGTGTGTGTGTGTGTGGGTGTGTGTTCTTACCTTACCTAATTCTTACCTAATTGTATCTTTACAGGAATGAGTCAAGCTCGTACTGTCCCATGTCTTAAACCATATTTATCGTACATATCCTTAAATTTGTGAATTGTTTTGGCACACACTATTTCATTCGGCAGTGCATTCCATTGATCAACTGCTCTGTTTGGGAAACTGAATTTCCTTACGTCTTTATCACCTCTCTTCTTATGCAGTTTTTTGCAGTGTCCTCTTGCTGATGCTTCTCCATATGTTAAGTAATCATTTATGTCTATTTTCTCCTTCCCTGATATGCACTTATATAGCATTATCCATGTCACCTCTTTTCCTTCTCTCCTGTAGTGTTGGTAGATTCAGTTTATTTAGTCTTTCTTCATAGCTTAGGTCCCTTAAGCTTGGTATCCATCTTGTAGCGGCCCTTTGAACTTTTTCAATCTTGTCTATGTGCTTTTTGAGATGAGGACTCCAGACTACTGATGCATATTCCAGGGTTGGTCTGATGAATGATGTTATTATCTTTCTTAGCATGTCTTCATTTATGTATGTGAATGCTATTCTCATATTTGCATGCAGTGTATACATGTTCCGTACCTTTTCGCTGATGTGGTCACACGGAGATAGTCTGTTATTGATAATCACACCTAGGTCTTTCTCTCTTTCTGATGTGTATAGGGTTTTATTTCCTAAGTTATAATCCCAATCAGGTCTTTTTCCACTTTTACCAAACTTGATTACATGACACTTGTCCACATTGAATTCCATTTGCCATGTACTACTCCATTCATGAAGTTTATTTAATTCTCCTTGTAGGTCTTTACAAGAGTCTGTGTTAGTAATTCTCCTTTGTATTTTTGCATCATCTGCAAACATATTCAGATAGCTCTCATTTCCAGTGTTACTGTTTATATCATTTATATACACTAAAAACATGGTTGGTGCCAGCACTGAACCTTGTGGTACTCCACTAGTCACTTCTTTCCATGATGAGTAGTTTCCTCTTAGTACTGTTCTCATTTCTCTTCTTATGAGAAAGTCTTGCATCCAACAAAACAGTTTGCCTCGAATTCCTCCTTGATGGTACAGTTTCCATAAAAGTCTTTGGTGTGGTACTGTGTCAAAAGCTTTCTTGAAATATAAATAGATACTGTCCACCCATCTTCCCCTTTCCTGTATTGTGTTTGTTACTCTGCCATAGTAGCTCAACAGATTAGTAACACATGATTTTCCTTTTCTGAAACCAAACTGTCTTTCTGTTATCATACTGTGTTCTTTTAGATGATTTACCCAAGCTTTTCTTATAAGCTTTTCTAATACCTTGCTTACAACGCTGGTCAGTGATACTGGTTGGTAGTTGAGTGGATTTTGTCTATTTCCTTTCTTGAATAAGGGGACAATATTTGCTTTTTTCCAAATATCAGGTAGTTTACCTTGACTCAAGGATTTCTTGAAAATTAAAAATAATGGTTTACTTAACTCCTTTGCACATTCTTGTAGTACCCAACATGAAATTTCATCAGGACCACTTGCTTTTCCTCTGTCTAATCTACTTAACTCCTCCTGTATTACTTTTTCTGCTATTTGTATATCTGGTAGTATGTGTGGACATGCATGTTCCACATAGTCCCTCTCAAAATTTTTTTCTTCTGTAAAAACTAATTGGAAATTCTTATTTAGTGCTTCACAAATATCTTTCCCTTGTGTATGAGTGATTCCCTCGTCCATAATGGATTATATTATATCTTTTACTTTGGTTTTGCTTCTGATATAGCTGTAAAACAGCTTTGGTTGATCACTACTTTTATTTATTATATCCTCCTCAAACTGTTTTTGGGCTTCCCTCCTTATTCTTGTATAATCGTTTCTTGCCTGTTTGTAATTATTATGCGCCCTTTCACTAATGTGTCTTCTGTATCTATTCCACAACAACTCTCTTCTTTCTTTTGATTTTTTACAATCTGTATTGAACCATTTCTGTATTTTCTTATCTGCTTCTTTGTGCTGTGGGATGTACTTCTGGACTCCTATTTCATAAAATTCACTGAATTTTTTATATACAGCATTTAAATCTTGTCCTCTAAGCTCATTTTCCCAATCAACTTCTAAAAAATACTTCTTTAGGTCTTGATAATTTCCCTTTTTATAGTTTAGGCTCTTTTTGTAACTGTCATTGCTGTTTACTATGTCATATGCTATCCTAAAGTTATAATTTAGTACTGCGTGATCATTTTTGCCGAGTGGAGGGTGATATATTAAACTGTCAACATCATTTTCTTGCCTAGTAAATATTAGATCTAGCACTGAAGGTACATCAAGTCCTCTTTTTCTGGTAGTTTCCCTCACATGCTGTGTTAGGAAAAACTCTTGCACGAGATCCAGGAGCTTTTGGTCCCAACAGCTTTCTTGGCTAATTATATCTAGAGTACAGAGTATTCCAATTTATATTTGTATTAAAATCCCCAGTAAGTACAATTCTTTCCGATTTCTCTTCCATTTTATGTAGTAATGATCTTAAACTCTGAATTGTACTCTCTGCCAGGTCCTCATATTCATCTCTTTCCCATGTGTTTGATCTGGGTGGCATGTACAAATTGGATACAATTACTTTACCTTCAGATGTGTTGATCTCTACTGCAATCAGTTCTACTTGTGATGGTATATCTAGTTTTATTTCATTGACTTTTAGATTTTTCTTAATTAATATTATAATTCCTCCTCCTCTTTTTTTTTTCTGTCTCTTCTCCATATATTGTATTCCTCTAAGTTTAGTATGTCATTGGATATCCTTGGTGTTAATTTTGTTTCAGTTAGGCATATTATTTGTGGTTCATTTTCTCTGACATAATCGTTCATCTCTAGTAATTTAGATACCATTCCATCAACATTTGAGTACATCAACTTTATCATCTTGTTTATATACTTGTCATGACATGGTTCTACTACCTTCCTCCTTTTTATTCCATCCTGTTTGTGTACCACTTTTGTACCTGCAATCCTATTACTTTGTAAAAAAAAATTCTTCTCCTCTTCTGATCTTCCCTCATTTTTGTTTTTGCTTCCTCCCTTTTCTCTTTCAGTAATTCCAGTTCCTCTTGTGTTAGGCATCTTTTTATCCATACATTTTTGAACTCCTCTTTTTCCATAAGATTCTTTGCATTTTTTAGTATCTCTTCCACAGTGTTTACACTCTGGAAAGTCACCTTTTGAGGTCTTGTCTTGCTTTTCTCGTATTTCCCTAACCTTTTGTGTTCCTCTATGTCGTTACTACAGATTTCCTCTGACACTTCTTTCAGTAAGCTCATTACATTTGCCATCTCCTTTTTGTCTCTTGTGATCTTGTTTTTTACTTCTTCCTCTTCAATACCAGTGATTACTATAGATTTGTTTATATCTACTGAATCTCTAACTAACTCTGGATTGTTTTGGATTATTCTTTTCACTTCCTTTTTAATGCTTTTTTCCTCCACCCTTGTTTCTAAGTCTTTCTTTACTTTCACCATTTCAGCATACGTGGTTTCCACATTATTTTTGTAGCTTTGCACAGCTTCATTCACCTGCGTTATCTTCTCCTCAATATCACTGCTCTGGTCTATAAGACTGCTTACTTGCCTAATTGTCTCTGTCATTTTTGAACTCTTCCATAACACTCTCGTGATTGACTACTGTACTTGCCATTTCACTCATTTTCTTCCTACGTGTACTCAATTCCACTGTTAGTTCACTGATGGTTGTGTCTTTCTTGTTGGCCTCACTTCCTAGTTTTTCTATTTCTTCCTTTTGCAAGTGCATCTGCTTCTTTATTTCATCAATTTCATTTTTGAAAGGCAATTCTAGTTTGTGTACACGTTCAACCAGTCTATTGTGAGTCTCCACTTCAACCAGTTCTTGGTAGAAATCATCATTTTGCTTTTGTGTGTGTGTGTGTGTGTGTGTGTGTGTGTGTGTGTGTGTGTGTGTGTGTGTGTGTGTGTGTGTGTGTGTGTGTGTTTCTTCTCTATCTATCTATCTATAGCCCGACGCCCTAATCCCGCAAAGGGTGGCCGCTGACAAAACGCCTCCAAGTCACTCTGTCACCCACCATTTGACTCCCCTCCCCCCAAATCACCCCCCCCTCCCTCATATACCTCTCAACTCCATCCCTCCACCTCATCCTCGGTCTACCCCTCCGTCTCCCTCCCTCCACCTCACCCACATACACCCTTTTAGTCAGTCTTTCACTCTCCATCCTCTCCACATGTCCAAACCACCTCAGTGTATTTCTCCTAATCTTTTCAACCACATCCACATCTACCCCACAACGTTCCTTCACTTCTTCATTCGTCAACCTGTCCCTCCATGTCACTCCACATGCTCCTCTCAAGTAACTCATTTCCACTGCTCTCACTCTTGACTTGTTCCCCTCTTGCAAAGTCCACGCCTCGCTTCCATACGTCAGGGTAGGGATCACAATACCATCATGCAGAGACTTCTTAACTTCCATACTCACCTCCCTATTTCTCATCACTGCTTTCAGTGTGCCAACAACCTTCCTTCCCTGCTGTACCCTTTCACGTACTTCATCCCCCAAAGTTCCATCCTTACTCATCACACTACCCAAGTACTTGAATGCACTCACATTCTCCATATCCTCACCATCCAACCTCACTGCACACTCTGTGACTTCATTCCTCTCAAACACCATAACTTTACTTTTGTTTACATTAACTTTCAGCTTCCTCCTCCTACACACTCTCCCAAATTCATTCACCAAACCTTGCAACTCCCATTCATCTTCACTCAACAATACTGTATCATCAGCAAACAGCAACACCGGAAGCTTCCAAATCTCACCCTCATTCATTAGGGCCACCCCCACATCCACTGCCCTACCTTGTACCTCCTTTACGACCCCATCCATATATATATTAAACAGCCATGGAGACATTACACACCCCTGTTTCAGTCCCACATTGAGATCAAAGAACTCACTCAGCTCACCATCCACTCGCACCGTAGCCCTAGCTCCCTCGTACATACTCTTCACAGCACTCAACAATTTCCCCTCCAATCCACATATTCTTAATACCTTCCACATACCTTTCCTATCTATTCTGTCATAAGCTTTCTCCAAGTCCATGAAGGCAGCGTACACTTTCCTTCCCTTCTCTAGATACTTCTCCACTAAACATCTTAGAACAAATATCTGATCTACACACCCTTTTCCCTTCCTAAATCCCCCTTGTTCTTCTCCAACTAGCTCCTCTGTCATATGCCTAACCCTATTAATGAGTATTCTACCATATATTTTACCAGTCACACTAAGAAGGCAAATACCCCTATGGTTACCACATACTTCTCTCTCCCCTTTTCCTTTGTACAGAGGAACAATTATACCTGATTTCCAGTCCTCTGGAACCCTTCCCTCTTCCCAAGCCAATCTACACAACTTCCATATCCACTCCACAACAATCTCACCCCCATACCTAAGCATTTCACCACACACTCCATCAATTCCTGGGGCCTTTCCCAGCTTAATCTTCTTCATCGCTTCCACTACTTCCGACCTACTGATCTCTTCCTCCCTCCTCTCATCTCTTCTTCTCCCAGCCATTCCCCAACCACTTATACTCACACTGCTCTCACTCTCTACATTCAACAAATCCTCAAAGTGCTCCTTCCATCTCCTCAATTTCTCTCTCTTCTCCACCAACAATCTATTATTCCTATCTTTCACTCCCCTACTATTTCCCCTTTCACACTGCCTTACTTTCTTTACCTCCTTCCAAAACAATTTCTTACTCTCCCTCCATTTCACACTCAGATTCCTCCCAAACTCTTCATCCATTTTCTTCTTACTCTCCTTCACCAGTCTCTTAACCTCCCTTCTCCTGCTCACATATACCTCTCTCTTCTCTCTCTCATCTTCTCCCCTACCTCTACTCGCCAACCATTCACCATATGCCTTCTTCTTTTGTTCCACAGCTCGTTTCACCTCATCATTCCACCATGCTGTCCCTTGCACACCCTTGCATCTCCTCCTCACTCCACAAACCACCTCACACGCTGCGCTTATCTCTTCCATGAATATCTTACATACGTCTTCCACCCCTTCCATCTGCTCTAGCTCATACCTTCCCAATCTTTCTTCCACTATGCTCTTATACTCTGTCCTCTTCTCACTATCTTGCAATTTCTCCACTCTTCTCACAGGAGCTGTTTCCTCCTGTCTTCCCCTTCGCCTCCTCAACCACTTTCTTTGCAGCTCTACCTTGGCCATCACTAAGTGATGGTCCGAGACTCCATTCCCCCACCCTCTCCACACCCTTGCATCCAACACTTGTCTTCTCATTCGCTCATCCACACACACGTAGTCTATCATTGCCTTTCGTTCAACAAGTTCACCATCCATCCTCCTCATTACTCTCCATGTATACCGGTGGATCATCTTATGACGAAAGTAGGTGTTGGCTATTGGCAACCCCTTACCAGCACAGATGTCCACCAAAGCACTACCATTCCCATCTACTTCTGCTGGCACACCCCACTGACCAACCACTCCATCCACTCGTACATTCCCGACTTTGCCATTCATGTCTCCAATCAACAGCACTCTCTCGCTCCTCTCAAACTTGTCCATACATGCTTTTACTCTCGCCCAAAACTCATCTTTCACTCTTGCCACTCGATCCTCTGTTGGAGCATACACACATACAATCGCCCATGCTTGTATACCTACTTTCATCCTCTTACCTTACCTAATTGTATCTTTACAGGAATGAGTCAAGCTCGTACTATCCCATGTCTTAAACCATATTTATTGTACATATCCTTAAATTTGTGAATTGTTTTGGCACACACTATTTCATTTGGTAGTGCATTCCACTGATCAATTGCTCTGTTTGGGAAACTGAATTTCCTTACGTCTTTATCACCTCTCTTCTTATGCAGTTTTTTGCAGTGTCCTCTTGCTGATGCTTCTCCATGTGTTAAGTAATCATTTATGTCTATTTTTTCCTTCCCTGATATGCACTTATATAGCATTATCATGTCACCTCTTTTCCTTTGCTCCTGTATTGTTGGTAGATTCAGTTTATTTAGTCTTTCTGTGTGTGTGTGTGTGTGTGTGTGTGTGTGTGTGTGTGTGTGTGTGTGTGTGTGTGTGTGTGTGTGTGTGTGTGTGAATTTCTGTACAGGGTGATTGGGGCTAGTGACTAGGTGACATAGGCCTTTCTGGGGAAGACCCATTACCATCACCTAGGCCAAATCCTTTGAAGTCGAGCCTTCTTTTCTGTCCATTTCTCCTTCCTCCTCATCCCCAGTACCAGACACATCCAAGTCTCTAACAATATCTGCTACATTTGGTCTTTCCTGGAAATTTCTTGTTACTTTTGTTTGTTTCTGCTCCCTAATGCTGTTATCGTACACTTCCAACAGTTTAGACTCTGTAGAATTTACGCTGGACAGGATTTCGAGTACCTCTGGCACGGTCCAGGTGTATGCCTCAATGGTGGTTACCAGCTCTGTTACGGTGGACAGGCAGTGGAATAATTTCTGCATGCTCATCTTGCCCTCCCTTGGCTGCTCTGGGCTTTCAGTCTCTTCCTCACTATTCATCTCTTCCTCTGTCATTTCCATCGCTGCTGCCTCATCACTGTAATTTGCCAACAAGCGAGCATCGGTACACGTGGATGGCGTTTTCTCGGCTGGGGAGTAACGTCGAAGTGTGAAATTTTCGTCCAACTTTGAGGAAAACAGTAACTTTTTATCGCGTCAAAGGGTGAATTGTCGAAGTGAGAAATATCAAAGTATGAGGACAGACAGTACATGAAAGGCCACTGAAACACCACTGTTATCACCAAATAAAGTGCAAGCGCTTAAGCAGAGCGAATGATGAGGTGAAAGAGAGAGAGATTGTCCAGGTGCTCGAGGATGCAAAAGTGGATGTATGTGGAATGACTGAAACAAAATGGAGAGGAGAAAGTATGACAGAATGGGAGTATGGATGGGGTATACGTGCAGGAGTAGGTGAGAATGAGAGGGCAAAGGAAGGAGTATGTATAGTTGTGAGTAAAAGATGGAAGAGGAGCATAAGACAGTATGGATCAGTTGGGTCAAGGATTGTGTGGGTGAAGTTGAAAGTTGGAATACAAATGTGGGCGATTGTGTGTGTGTATGCGCCAACGCAAGTTCGTGCTAGAAGAGTGAGAGAAGAGTTCTGGACAAATGTGGAAGTGTGCTTGGAAAAGTTTGGAAGGAATGAGAGTGTTTTTGATCGGTGATATGAATGGAAAAGTAGGGAATGTGAAGGTGGATGGAACATTTGGTGAGTGGGGTGTGCCTGCTGTGATAGATGAGAATGGCAGTGCTTTAAAGGACATTTGTGCTACGAGGGGGTTGGTGATAGCCAATACCCTCTTCAGGCATAAAATGATCCACAGGTATACATGGCGAGTGATGAGAAGAGTGGGTGGTGAACTGAATGAAAGGAAGGCAATGATTGATTATGTGTGTGTGGATGAAAGGACGCGAAGATGTGTAATGGATACAATAGCTTATAGAGGTTGGGGGAGTGGAGTTCTGACAACTACTTGGTGGTGGCCAGAATTAGGATACAAGTAAGATGGAGGAATAGAAGAAGAAAAAGACGAGAGGAAGGAGTAGTTGCAAGGAGAGTGGAAAGGTTACAAGAGGATGAGAAAAAGGCAGAGTATAAGAGAGAAGTGGAGGAACGAGTGGGGAAATATAAATTGGAGCAGATGGGGGGCGTGGAAGGTGTGTGCAGGATATTCACAGAAGTAATATGTGCAGCAAGTGATGTGGTATGTGGGAGTAAGAGAAGACGGAGGGGGGTTCAAGGAACAGTGTGGTGGACTGAAGAGGTGAGACAGGCTGTGGCACAAAAGAAGAAAGCATACAATGAATGGATGAGAAATAGGGGCATGGAAGAAGTTGAGAGGTGGAAGAGAGAGTTATATGTAGAAAGAAAGAGGGAGGTGAAAAGATTAGTAAGAGAGAGTAAGAAGAAAGTGGATGAGGAATTTGGAAGGAATTTGAGTGTAAAGTGGAGGGACTGTAAGAAAATGTTCTCGAAAGAGGTGAAGAGAGTAGGACAGGGTGGAAGTGAGGTTAACAGGGGAGTGAAAGATGAAAACGGTAGATTATTAGTGGAGAAGGGAGAAAGAGTGAGCAGATGGAGGGAACACTTTAAGGAATTGTTGAACATACAGGATAGAAGTAATGCGAGTATAAGTGGCTGGGAAATGGCTGGGAGAAGGAAGGAGGTGAGAAGACAGGAAGAAATCAGTAGGATAGAAGTTGTGGAAGCAATGAAGAAAGTTAAATTGGGGAAAGCCCCAGGATTTGATGGAGTGTGTGGTGAAATGCTGAAGCATGAGGGAGAGATAGTAATAGAATGGATGTGGAAGATGTGCAGATTGGCCTGGGAGGAAGGTAGAGTCCTGGAGGATTGGAAGACAGGTATAATTATTCCCTTGTACAAAGGAAAATGTGAAAAAGAAGTGTGTGGTAATCATAGGGGAATTTGTCTTCTTATAATAGGAAAAGTGTATGGTAGGATACTTATTGACAGTTAGAGAAAGAACAGAGGAATTAGTTGGAGAAGAACAGGGAGGCTTTAGGAAGGGAAGAGGTTGTGTTGATCAGATATTCATTCTTAGATCTTTAGTGGAAAAGTTTCTAGAGATGGGAAAGAAGTTGTATGCGGCTTTCATGGATTTGGAGGAAGCATATGACAGGGTGAATAGACAAGGATTGTGGAAAGTATTAAGAATATAAGGAGTAGATGGAAAGTTGTTGAATGCTGTGAAGAGTTTGTATGATGGTGCTAAGGCTGCAATGCGTGTGGATGGTGAACTAAGTGAATTTTTCTCTTTGGAGGTTGGGCTGAAACAGGGATGTGTCATGTCTCCATGGTTGTTCAATCTGTTCATGGATGGGGTAATAAAAGAGGTACAAGGTAGGATAGTGGATGTTCGAGTGGCCATGTTGAGAGAGGATAGTGTTTGGAAACTCCCTGTACTGTTGTTTGCAGATGATACTGTGTTGTTGTGTGAAGATGAAGGGGAGCTGCAAGGCTTGGTGGATGAGTCTGGGAGAGTGTGCAAGAAATGGAATCTAAAGGTGAATGTAGGGAAGAGTAAAGTGATGGTCTTTGAGAGAGGTGAAGTCAGTGAATGTACAGCGAGGTTGGATGGTGAGGAACTGGAAAATGTGAGTACGTTTAAGTACTTGGGTAGTGTGACGAGTAAAGATGGAGGTTTGGAGAGTGAAGTGCCTGAAAGGGTGCAGCAGGGAAGAAAGGTTGCTGGTTCTTTGAAATCAGTGATAAGAAACAGGGAAGTGAGCATGGAAGTGAAAAAGTCACTACATGACAGTATTGTGATACCAACTCTAACATACGGAAGTGAAGCTTGGATGTTGTTGGAATGACACAAGTAAAGAGTGAGAGCAGTGGAAATGAGTTATTTAAGAGGAGCCTGTGGAGTCACATGGAGAGATAGGCTGACGAATGAGGATATAAAGGAGCGTTGTGGTGTGGATGTGGATGTGATAGGAAGCGTTATGAGGAACACACTGAGGTAGTTTGGCCATGTGGAGAGGATGGAGGGTGAAAAACTGACGAAGAGAGTGTATGTGAGTGAGTGGAGGGGGGAAGAGGGAGGGGGAGGCCGAGAATGAGATGGAGGGATGGGGTGGAGAGGTATATGAGAGAGGGGGGTGTGAGTTGGGAGCAGGGCAGTGAAATGGCAGGGGACAGGACAACACGGAGGCGATTTGTTTGTGGCCACCCCAAACGGGATTGAGGCATCTGGCAATAGATAGATAGCTTAACAAATAGGGCAGTGTGCAATATTAAAGGAAGTGATATTTCCCCATGGGGGTAGGGTTTTTTTTTCAAGAATACTCCCCCAGTATCGCTGCTTGTCGTAAAAGATGACTAAAAGGGTTGGTGGTGGGTTAGTCCCCCTTCCCGGAAAACAACTAACTAAAAAGACAAACAAGAAACCTCGGACAAGGACTGACCAAACGATGACGACCCAGGACCGGACAAATGATTTGGTAATGTCAACATGGAATGTATGAGGAGCGAATGATGAGGTGAAAGAGAGAGAGATTGTCCAGGTGCTTGAGGGTGCGAAAGTGGATGTATGTGGAATAACTGAAACAAAATGGAGAGGAGAAAATATGACAGAATGGGAGTATGGATGGGGTATATGTGCAGGAGTAGGTGAGAATGAGAGGGCAAAGGAAGAAGTATGTAGAGTTGTGAGTAAAAGATGGAAGAGGAGCATAAGACAGTATGGATCACTTGGGTCAAGGATTGTGTGGGTAAGATTGAAAGTTGGAGTACAAATGTGGGCGATTGTTTGTGTGTATGCACCAACGCAAGATCGTGCTAGCAGAGTGAGAGAAGAGTTCTGGACAAATGTGGAAGTGTGTATGGAAGAGTTTACGCGCCAACGCAAGATCGTGCTAGCAGAGTGAGAGAAGAGTTCTGGACAAATGTGGAAGTGTGTATGGAAGAGTTTGGAAGGAATGAGAGAGTGTTTTTGATCGGTGATATGAATGGTAAAGTAGGGAATGTGAAGGTGGATGGAATAGTTGGTGAGTGGGGTGTGCCTGCTGAGACAGATGAGAATGGCAGTGCTTTAAAGGACATTTGTGCTGGGAGGGGGTTGGAGACACCCAATACCCTCTTCAGGCACAAAATGATCCACAGGTATACATGGCAAGAAGGGTGGGTGGTGAACTGAATGAAAGGAAGGCAATGATTGATTATGTGTGTATGGATGAAAGGATGCGAAGATGTGTAATGGATGCAAGAGCTTATAGAGGTTGAGGGAGTGGACTTTCTGACAACTACTTGGTGGTGGCCAGAATTAGGATCCAAGTAAGATGGAGGAATAGAAGAAGGGAAAGACGAGAGGAAGGAGTAGTTGCAAGTAGAGTGGAAAGGTTACAAGAGGATGAGAAAAAGGCAGAGTATAAGAGAACAGTGGAGGAACGAGTGGGCAAATATGAATGGAGCAGATGGGGGACGTGGAAGGTGTGTGCAGGATATTTACAGAAGAAATATGTGCAGCATGTGATGTGGTGTGTGGGAGGAACAGAAGACAGAGGGGGGTGCAAGGAATAGCATGGTGGACTGAAAAGGTGAGACAGGCTGTGGCACAAAAGAAGAAAGCATACAATGAATGGATGAGAAATAGGGGCGTGGAAGAAGTTGAGAGGCAGAAGAAAGAGTTATATGTAGAAAGAAAGAGAGAGGTGAAAAAATTAGTAAGAGAGAGTAAGACAGTGGATGGGAATTTGGAAGGAATTTGTATGTAAAGTGGAGAGACTGTAAGAAAATGTTCTGGAAAGAGGTGAATAGAGTAAGACAGGGTGGAAGTGAGGTTAGCAGTGGAGTGAAAGATAAAAATGGTAGATTACTAGTGGAGAAGGGAGAAAAAGTGAGCAGATAGAGTGAACACTTTAAGGAATTGCTGAACATACAGGATGGAAGTGATGCAAGTATAAGTGGCTGGGGAATGGCTGGGAGAAGGAGGGAGGTGAGAAGACAGGAAGAAATCAGTAGGATAGAAGTTGTGGAAGCAATGAAGAAAGTTAAATTGGGGAAAGCCCCAGGATTTGATGGAGTGTGTGGTAAAATGCTGAAGCATGGGGGAGACATAGTAGCAGAATGGATGTGGAAGATGTGCAGATTGGCCTGGGAGGAAGGTACAGTCCTGGAGGATTGGAAGTCAGGTATAATTATTCCCTCGTACAAAGGAAAAGGGGAAAAAGAAATGTGTGGTAATCATAGGGGCATTTGTCTTCTTAGTATAATAGGAAAAGTGTATGGTAGGATACTTATTGACAGAGTTAGAGAAAGAACAGAGGAATTAGTTGGAGAAGAACAGGGAGGCTTTAGGAAGGGAAGAGGTTGTGTAGATCAGATATTCATTCTTAGATCTTTAGTGGAAAAGTTTCTAGAGAAGGGAAAGAAGTTGCATGCAGCTTTCATGGATTTGGAGAAAGCATATGACAGGGTGGATAGACAAGGATTGTGGAAAGTGTTAAGAATATATGGAGTAGATGGGAAATTGTTGAATGCTGTGAAGAGTATGTATGATGGTGCTAAGGCTGCAGTGCGTGTGGATGGTGAACTAAGTGAATTTTTCTCTTTGAAGGCTGGGTTGAAACAGGGATGTGTCATGTTTCCATGGTTGTTCAATCTGTACATGGATGGGGTAATAAAAGAGGTACAAGGTAGGGTAGTGGATGTTGGAGTGGCCCTGGTGAGAGAGGATAGTGTTTGGAAACTCCCTGTACTGTTGTTAGCAGATGATACTCTGTTGTTGAGTGAAGACGAAGGGGAGCTGCAAGGCTTTGTGGATGAGTTTGGGAGAGTGTGTAAGAAATGGAATCTAAAGGTGAATGTAGGGAAGAGTAAAGTGATGGTCTTTGAGAGAGGTGAAGTTAGTGAATGTACAGCGAGGTTGGATGGTGAGGAATTGGAAAATGTGAGTACGTTTAAGTACTTGGGCAGTGTGATGAGTAAGGATGGAGGTTTGAAGGGTGAAGTGCCTGAAAGGGTGCAGCAGGGAAAAAGGGTTGCTGGTTCTTTGAAAGCAGTGATAAGAGACAGGGAAGTGAGCATGGAAGTGAAAAAGTTACTACATGACAGTATTGTGATACCAACTCTAACGTACAGAAGTGAAGCTTGGACGTTGTTGGAAGGACACAAGTCAAGAGTGAGAGCAGTGGAAATGAGTTATTTAAGAGGAGCCTGTGGAGTCACATGGAGAGACAGGCTGATGAATGAGGATATAAAGGAGTGCTGTGGTCTGGATGTGGATGTGATAGGAAGCGTTATACGGAACACACTGAGGTGGTTTGGCCATGTGGAGAGGATGGAGGGTGAAAGACTGACGAAGAGAGTGTATGTGAGTGAGGTGGAGGGGGGAAGAGGGAGGGGGAGGCCGAGGATGAGATGGAGGGATGGGGTGGAGATGTATATGAGAGAGGGGAGTGTGAGTTGGGAGCAGGGCAGTGAAATGGCGGGGGACAGGGCGATGTGGAGGCGATTTGTTTGTGGCCACCCCAAACGGGATTGAGGCATCTGGCAATAGATAGATAGATAGACGGATACTTTTTTGTGTGAAAACCTGAAACTTGTGACTTGGAAATCCTGTAAACTTTATGTAACCATCATCCCCTTTCTTGGCCTCTACACAGCTGACTAAGCAAAGATGCCAGTCCAGTGTTTACATTGGCTGTGATCATTGCCCTTCACCACTGGAATACCACTGTTACTGCCAAATAAGAGTGCAAATGCTTAACAAATAATGCAGAGTGCAATTTTAAAAGAAGTGATTCTTTTTGTCTGTGAAATACTGAAACTTGTGACTTCGAAATCGTGTCAACTTTACATAATCATCATCCCCATAACAGGCCTCTACATGGCTGAGCCAAGATCCCTGCCCAGTGTTAACAGTGGTTGTGATTGCTGCCTATTGTTTTATTTTGTACATGAAAGGCCACTAAAACACCATTGCTATTTTCAAATAACAGTGCAAGAACTTAACAAATAGTGCAGTGTGTAATATTTAGTGAAGTGATACCATATCTTTGTGTGTGGAGAGGTCGTCCAGGCCCTACAACTGTCCCTGTCCTTGGGGAAAGGGGGAACATTGATGACGACTCACACCAGCATGTGACAAACTTCAGGTAGACTGTAGCACCAGTCGAGCAGGGCAGTACTCCCGAGGTGGATGGAAAGCTGATGACAGGGAGTGCTGGAGCTCCCGTTTCATCAGCCCTCAGGACTAGTTCCTGACCATCCCCCTTTGCTGAACTTTTTCAGTGTCTCAGTTACACAGAGAGTAGACCAGCATGGTCTCCAGTACAAATTTCTCTATCTACACCAAATTACATGCACAGTACACACTACACTTCCTATTCAAAATTCAACTAAAATGGCGTCTCATCACCAAGCCTTGGAGTCCCCAGGGGGGGGGGGGACCATAAATGCCCTCACCATCCGCCCCTCTCCCGGTGACGACTCGAGGTGCCTGGAACCACTGTCTGACTCTCTTCTTATTCATTTCTGCAACATTTGCGGCCTTTCCTCTAACTTTCGCTCTGTTGAGCACCACCTCTCCTCCTCTAAACCTCACCTTCTTTTTCTAACTGAGACTCAGCTGTCTGAGTCAACTGACAGCAAACCCTTTTCTGTATCCTCCTACTTTCTCTATACTCATTTCAAAGCCAAAGGTGGCTGTTGTGTATATATACGCAACGACTTATCTTGCTCTCGTGTTCCTGAACTTGATTCTTCTGAATTCTCTACACTCTGGCTTTGGCTTTCCTGTCATTCTCTGACTAAATATATCTGTGCTGTTTACTTATCCCCTAATTCTACTGACTATCAAAAATTCTTCGACTATCTTACTTCTACGATGGAACACATTCTATCCACATCTCCTTTCTCTGAAATCTCCATTCTAGGAGATTTCAATGTTCACCAACACCTTTGGCTCTCCTCTCCTTTCACTGATCCACCTGGTGAACACACCTACATCTTTTCTATCCTTAATGACCTAGAGCAGCTTGTACAGCACCCTACGCGTATCCCTGACCGCCTTGGAGAGAGCTCCAACATACTTGACCTCTTCCTCACAACTAATCCTTCTGCTTACTCTGTTAATCTTTTCTCTCCATTGGGCTCCTCCGATCACAACCTTATCACCTTAACCTGTCCTATCACTCCGGTACGGCCTATGGACCCTCCAGGGAAATGTCGTTTGTGGCATTTTGGAGCCGTGGGCTGGGAGGCCCTCAGGCAGTACTTCTTTGATTTTCCCTGGAATGATTATTGCTTCCATGGCCATGAGCCATCTGAGTGTGCCTTGCGCATTACGGAGGTTATTCTCTCGGGCATGGAAGCATACATTCCTTTCTCATATCCTTTGACTAATGCAAGAAAGCCTTGGTTTAATCACGCTTGTTCTAATGCTGTTCTCAACAAGGAGAGGGCCTACAAAAGGTACCGGAGCCAACCCACCCCTGAATCACATCATCTTTACGTTTCTGCCCGGAATCGTGCTAAGTCTGTTCTTCGCTCTACTAAAAATAATTTCATCCATACTAAATGCTCTCAACTCTCCAACTCGAATACTTCCCGCTCCTTCTGGCACCTTGCCAAAAATTTTTCTAACAACTTTACCTCATCATCCTTCCCTCCACTTTTCTACGCTGATGGTTCTGTAGCTATTTCTTCTACTGATAAAGCAGATCTCTTCGCACAGACTTTCTCCTCCAATTCCACCTTAGACAATTCCGGTGCTGTTCCTCCATCACTTCCCCCCTCTGACTTCCTCATGGCTGACATTAAAATTTCTTCAGCTGATGTATTTTCTGCCATCACCGGCCTCAGTACTAACAAGGCATATGGGCCTGATAGGGTCCCTCCTGTTGTTCTCAAGAACTGTGCTTCTGTTCTTACACGCTGCCTAGGCAAACTCTTTCGCCTTTGTCTGTCAACTTGTACCTTTCCTTCTTGCTGGAAGTTTGCTCTCATTCAGCCAGTCCCAAAGAAGGGTGACCACTCCCAACCGTCCAACTATCGTCCAATTGCTTTAAGGTCCTGTATCTCAAAAGTTTTCGAGTCAATTCTCAATAGAAAAATTTTAAGGCATCTTTCCTATCGCAACCTTCTTTCTGATTGTCAGTATGGGTTCCATCAGGGAGGCTCCACTGGCAATCTTCTAACCTACCTTCCAGACTCCTGGTCATCCTCCTTTCAGGACTTTAGTGAAAGCTTTGCCATTGCACTTGACATCTCAAAGGGTTTCGATCGAGTCTGGCATAAATCTTTAATATCGAAACTGCCCTCCCACGGCTTCTATCCTTCTATATGTGCCTTCATCGCTAGCTTCCTTTCTGGTCGTTCTATAGGCGCTGTTGTAGACGGCCATCGTTCTTCTCCTAGATCTATCAACAGTGGTGTTCCTCAGGGCTCTGTCCTATCACCAACTCTCATCCTTTTATTCATCAATGATCTTCTAAGCTGTACATCTAACCCTATTCACTCATACGATGATGACTCCACCCTTCACCTTTCCATTCGGTTCCCGCAACGCCCATCTCAACAGTTACTTCAACAAACAAGGGATGGGGCTATGGCACACCTAATGTCTGACTTGGCTCGTATCTCTGACTGGGGTAAAAATAATATGGTTGTTTTTAATGCATCTAAGACTCAGTTCTTACACCTATTAACCCGACAAAATCTTCCACAGGTATACCCACTAATGTTTAATAATATTCAGCTTGATCCTGCATCATCCTTGAACATGCTTGGGGTTTCATTTACTCGGGATTAATCTTGGAAAGATCATATTACATCTCTTGTAAAATCTGCTTCCAAGAGATTGGGTGTGCTAAGCCGACTCTGTTCCTTCTTTACCCCTGCACAATTGTTGACTCTATACAGGGGTTTTATCCGCCCCTGTGTGGAGTACAACTCTCATGTGTGGGGAGGCTCCCCACATACAGCTCTTCTCAATAGGGTGGAGTCAAAGGCTTTTCGTCTCATTAACTCTCCTCCTCTTACTGGCTCCCTTCAACCTCTGTCTCTTCGCCGCACTGTTCCATCTTTATCTCTTTTCTATCGCTACTTTAATGGTCACTGCTCCTCTGAACTGTTTGCTTGCATTCCTCCACCTCTACAACGGGCACGTAGCACCCATCTGGCAGCAAACTCTCATCCCTTTTCTGTCCAAGTCTCTAATGCAAGAGTTAACCGTTACTCCAAGTCTTTCATTTACGCAACAGGTCAACTCTGGAACTGTCTCCCTCTGTCTGTATTTCCTGCTGCCTATGATCTCCAGTCTTTCAAACGCAGTGTGTCCAGGCATCTCAAAATGATCGGATCTTGCGGGCTCATGGCCTTTGGTTCCTTCTTCCTCGCATTAAAAAAAAAAAAAAAAAAAAAAAAAAAAAAGTGGGTGGTAGAGGATTATTAGTTAATTTTAGGCTCTGCGATCAATGTCATCCTCACTAACTCCACTGAAATCACGTTATACTGACCTCGTTATGCAATAATTCGTTATGCAATAGGTCTTCGCTTGATGCAACTCTTTCATATAATGAGGCTGCACTGTAAGTAATATTTCGCAACCTACCTCAAACACAATTACCAGTACATTTCTTGTCCACTCACCTATCACACGTGCACAAGATGGAGTTACTTCCCACACCCTTGTGGTAAACTGCAGATGGAAAGCGAAGGTGGAGTAATCTGTGATTTGTGAATAGGGTTAGTTGTATGAATGGAAGGAAGAGAGCTGGTGATGGGATAGAGTCCCAAGAAACACCACTACTGATAGCTCTTGGAAAACAATGGTGGCCATCTAAAACAGCAGCTATAGAACAAGAAAGGAAGCTAGAGATGAAGGCACTGATAGAAGAAAGGAAACCATAAGAGGGAACTTTGGAAATCAAAGATTATTGCCAGGCTTGATTGTATGCCTTTGAGATGTCAAGTGCAATGGCAAAGCTTTCACCAAAGATCTGAAAGGAGGATGACCGGGAGTCTGAAAGATGGGTGAGAGGACTGCCACTGGATCATCCCCGTGGAACCCATACTAACGATCAGAGAGAACACTGTGAAAGGAAAGATTCTTTACCATTTTTTGTTATGAACAGATTTAAAAACTTTTCAAATACAGGATGTAAAGGCAACTGGGCAATAGTTAGAGGGCTGGGAAAAGTTGCCTTTCTTTGGGACACAATGATTGAGGGCAAACTTCCAACAAGGAAAGGTACAAGTTAACTGAAAAAAGGGAAAGAGTTTACCTTGACAGGGTGTAAGTGCAGAAGCACAGTTCTTAAGGACAACAGAAGGGACCCCATCAGGCCCATATACTTTACTGGTACTGAGGCAGTGATGACAGAAAATACATCAATTGATGAAATTTTCATGTCAGCCATGAGGAAGTCTGAGGTGGGGAAGTGATGGAGGAACGGCACCAGCATCTTTTACAGTGGAATTGGAGTGAAGGGTTCTGCTTTATCAGCTGAAAAGACAGCTACAGAGCCATCAGACCATAAAAGAGGAGGAAAGGATAACTAGGTAAAGTTGTTAGAAAGGTTTTTGGCAAGGTGCCACAAGAAGCAGGGAGAATTTGAGTTGAGGAATTCAGTGCATTTAGTACGAACGAAATTATTTTGGCCGTGTAGAGAGGATGGAGAGTGAGAGACTAATGAGGAGAATGTATGTCGATGAGGGGGAGGGAGGAAGAGGATGGGGGAGGCCAAGGATGAGATGGATGGATGGAAAGAGTGGAGAGGCATATGAGATGGGGGTGTGAACTGGGGGGAAGGGAAGTGAAATGGTGGGGGAGAGGGCGACATGAAGGGGATCTGCTTGTGGCCACACCTTACAGGATTAAGGCATCTGGCAACAGATGGATAAAAAGAAATTATTTTTAGCAAAGCAAAGAAAAGACTTGGCATGATTCCAGGCAGAAACATTAAAGAGATACAATTCAGGGGTGGGTTGGCTCCAGTAACTTTTGTAGGCCCTCTTCTTGTTGTGGACAGCATGAGAGCAAGCATGATTAAACCAGAGTTTGGTTGCATTAGTCACTGGATTACAGAAAGGAACGTTTGCCCCCGTGCCCGTGAGAATAACCTCCGTAATGCGCAAGGCACACTTTGATGGCTCTTGGCCATGGAAGCAATAATCATTTGAAGAAAAATCAATGAAGTATGGCCTGAGGGCCTCCCAATCAACAGTTCCAAAGTGCCAAAGCTGCCACTTCTTGAGAGGGTCCACAGGCCTTACTGGAGCAACAGGACAGGTTAAGGTGATTTGGCTGTGATCGGTGAAGCCCAACGGAGAGGAAAGATTAACAGAGTAAGCAGAAGGATTAGTTGTAAGGAAGAGGTTAAGTAAGTTGAAACTCTCTCCAAGACAGTCAAGGATGTGGGTAGGATGCTGTACATAATGCTCTGGATCATTATGCATAGAAAAAAATGTAGGCTTGTTCACCTGGTGGATCAGTGAAAGGAGAGGAAAGCCAAAGGTGGTGGTGAACACTGAAATCACCTAGAATGGAGATTATATGATGTGTCCTATTTTAGTGGTATGACAGTCAAAGAATTTTTCATTGTCTGTAAATCTGGGGATAAGTGAACAGCAAAGACATATTTAGCCAGAGAATGACGGGATAGTTGAAGCCAGAGAGTAGAGAATTCGGAAGATTCAAGTTCAGGAAAACGAGAGCAAAAATCTTGCTAAAGATGGTATCCCATACTGCTTGTTTTTTCAACTTCCATTTACTCCTCCTGGGTGCATAAGCTCTCTTCATCATCACCTGCTCATTCAGCACCATATCATAAATCAGTATGGTAATCTGTGTTGCCCCGCACACTCTTTACTCCCTATAACTTTAACATCCTTCACCAACCTCCCATCAGCATTCCTGACATGGAAATAGTACACCTGTTACTATTACCCCTAGACTCATATGTACCGTATTTCGCGGCATGTAAGACGCAGCATTGTGAATGACGCACCCTAATTCTGGCAGGGCATTTCTGTGAAAAAAAAAAGGTTGCCCCAACCAAGACTGCAGTAAGGTTTCTTGATAAGAGCCATTACCACACAGATACACACTCACCTTTCAGAATCTATTCATTACTGATCATCAGCCTTTGGTTTCTTTTTTTATATACAAAGAATGGTACAGGAAAAGAAAACAATGCCCCTTCTTGACAAAACGTGACTGATATGAGCCACTATCACTTAGATACACACTCACCTTTCAGAATCTATTCAGTACTGCTCATCATCCCTTAGTTTCTTCTTTTATGTACAAAGAATGATACAGGAAAAGAGAAAACAAAATCCCGTCTTAACAAAACGTGACTTCAAACCACGAGGCCATCTCAACTTTGTTGATAAATATGTATCAGTAAACTGATATAAACACTGTTTTTAATATTTTATGAATTTAAAACCACAAATGAAGTCAATAAACTCTATTCTTTCATTCACTGACGAAAACATAAAATACAATGAATGTTCACATCAGTTCATTTATCCTAAAAGAACCACGTCATATTCCACACCTGTTACGGAATTTCCTCACATTGCCTTGACTCAAGCACAATATCAGACTACTACCATCATTAATCATGCACTCTAACTAACCTGTAATTACCTCCACAAATAATATAAAAAGGTAGCACTTGTAAATACACAAATTACAATGTTTTACAACCAAAGTTCAATATAGCAAGGCTGCTTGGGAACAGGATAGACAGCTGTTTTTACTCTCTTCTCTCAGTATCACTCCTTCACTGTCAGCTATGTTTGCCTTGCAGCATCAACAATTAAAAATGCATGCTTCACTGATCATAATTTACTATAAACATTCATTTCAAAACATACTGAGTATGGTGAAAACATCCATTGTTACACGTTAGTAACACTGCTGCCTCCCAGTCACTAGACAGCAGTCTCTACCCCTTCCTCTCAGTATCACTTCCTCACTGTCAGCGATGTTTCCCTTGCAGCATCAACAGTTAAATATACGTTCTTCATTGATCACAATTTACTAAAAACAGACATTCATCTCAAAACATGTCAAGAATGGTGAAACTATCCCTTAGCAACACTGCTGCATCCCAAGCACTAGACAACTGTCTCTACCCTCTTCTCCCAATATCACTCCTTTACTGTCAGCTGTTTTCCTTGCAGCATCAACAATTAAAAATACATATTTCTCTTACCAGAATTTGCTAAAAACAGACATCCATCTCAAAACATTCGAGTACTGTGAAAACATCCATTTTTGGTCTTAACACTGCTGCCTCCTAGTCGCTATGGTACACACACACACACACACACACATGTACACACCACATGCAACATTCGCTCGCCTCTGAAACATTTACATCAGTCAGTTTTGGAGTACCCAGTGGCTTTAATATATGCCAAAAACATCAAAATGTATTTGGTTGTTCAATATAAATATCACTTAAGGACATGAAACATCTCAAACAATTTATTCATCCAAACATCGTCAATGCAAGACTAAAGGTGTACAGCACCACTGATCCTAAATTTTCCATGGTTGCATCTGTCATGATCACCTAAAACCTATATTCACTTCATATTACTGAAATGGTGAAAATTTCACTTGTCTTCAAATCCTGAGAATTCATCAGTAATTCCCCCCAAGTCCTGAAGCATCACTGGAAGTCATCACCACGGTCATCATTACTGTTTCACTGTCACTCTCATACAGTAAATGGTCCTCAGTACCATCCATTGAATTGCTTATACCACACTTCATACGACTTTAACTTGGCAATCATTTTAACTGAGCACAGGCGATATTCAGACTTGGGGCATTTGATACAGCCCACATTAACCTCCTCAGTACATGTTTCCTGAACTGAATAAAATCATATGGCGAGCATGAATAAACTACCCTATAAAATACATTGCTGGGCTGAAGGGATTATAATAAGCGGATTATCAGTTCCCTAGCCTGACTCTTCCCACTCCTACTTCCTTAACTACACCCACACCAAACTCTCACCTACACCTTAGGATTCTGGTCGTTTCGGCCGTAACGTCCAAAATGGCAAACGACTTTACAACCTAACCTAACCAATTTGGACGTTACGGCCTAAATGATCCTCAATGCCGATCATGAGAGCTTTGCTTAGGCAGCAGAGATGCAGAGAGTGAACGTTGTCAATCATTCTGATCGCTTCGTCTGCTAAGAATACAGCAGAAATGGCAGACGCTGATATGAATGCCCGTCAGACACTGCTATTTCAGATATTGCATCAGTTATGCTACTCAGTGAATTTTATCCTATTTTCATAACAAAATACTGTAATTGGGTGTGCCCTGAGTTGTATAGACATTGCTAAAGTACTTCACTTGGCTGAAAAAGTGAAGCTGTAACTTCAGGCAGTACTGTTTTACGTTACAACTGTTTTTCCTGTTTTTCGCTACTGGTATAATAAGACTGTTCACTTCTATGATACTCTTGTCAGGCATGAAACAAAATGTCACTAAGAGAAGCCAACCATATGAAGGTGACTGAATTTCCATATGCGACAAAAATCAATTCTGATGACTTGTCAGGTTCGCTTGCCAGCATCTCTCCAGTATGACTGCTTTGCTAGTTAGTAAGTGGATGGCAAGCAAAGTGGTTATGATTGCCTTTCAGAAGGTTAACAGACGGTTCACCAGTAAGCATGTTAGCTTGCTAGAGTAGAGTGTACGCTAGATGCTAAACTGCTAAGTTGCTAAACCGCTAAACCCCTTGACGGTATTGGCCAGTTGAGCTGAAAACAAACCGTGAATGCTTTGTGTTCTTGAACTTGCGTGTTTTAATATCTGCTGCATATATACACTCACAAAATGTCACAAAAGTAACTGACCTAATTAGGGTTACTGAATTTCCATACGTGACGAAAGTCTATTTTGATGACTTGGCAGTTTCAATAGCCAGCATCTCGCCAGTATGATTGCTTTGCTAGTTAGTGAATAGATGGCAAGGAAAGTGGTCATGATTGCCTTTCAGAAGGTTAACAAACTGATCACCAGAGATCATGTACGTTAGCTTGCTGGAATAGTGCAGATGCTAAACTGTTAAATTGCTAAACCGCTAAATATCTTCACGATGTTAGCCAGTTGAGCTGTAAACAAACCCGCGAAAGTTTTATGTGTTTCTGATCTCGTGTTTCTTAAATCTGCTGCACATACACACTAGTGTATATTATTTTTTAAAATAAAATCAAGTCTGCATACTGTAGAAAACACCTGTGGTTGCTAAGCAGTGAGATGATCATCTTTATAAGAATTTCTTCTCAATGGAGCCAAACTAACCTGCCTTAGTCTAGCGTGCAGGATGCATGGGGATATTTTAAGGTAACTTTGAGACAAAAAAGTGCGTCTTACATGCCGCGAAATACGGTAATCAACATACTCTCTTTTCTTGAAATGTGTGTTGCACATAATCACGCTCAATGCCTCCCCAAACTCAAGGATCCTTTCCCCTTCCACATTCCTTGTACCACAGGCGCATCCCCCGTGCACCCTTTCATATCCTTGAGCAGCTTTACCCAATGGCAGTTTAAATCCTCACCCAAAACTTTACTCTCAGCCTCCGCTATACCACCAACTACACGTATGAAGTCATCAGAGAATCTTAGTATTTTCCATTGTCAAAGCCAACCTGTGGAACATATCCATCCATCCATCCATTGCCAGACGCCATGTATCCCAAATGGGGTGGCCAATAGCTTAGAGTTAATTGTTTTACAGGGAGGGGCACTAATCCTCCACCAACCCCACTTGACACGTAGGGATGCCAACAGCATCTGGTGTTCCCAGGCGGTCACCCATCCAAGTACTAACCAGACCCAACGTTGCTTAACTTCGCTGATCGGATGGGAAGCGGTGTACTCAACGTGGCATGGCCGTTGGCACATATGAGTCTATCTAAAAAGAAAACGAGCTTTCAAAAAAAAAATTTAATGCTTTACTTACAACTTAATCAGACTTGTCTCCAAAATACTCCCCTCCACTCTTCATAAAAAATTCCCAACAGCTTTTTTCAGTTCTGGAATGCACCCTGGAAAGCATTTTCAGGGATGGTACGCAGTTCTCGTAGCAAATTTTACTTCTTCTCTTCTATTGTCTGAAATCAGCAACCTCTCAGGATGGATTTCAACTTCAGGGATATAAAAAAGTCTGCAAGGCCAAATCTTGAGAGCAGGGCAGCTGGGGGATGATAATCATCTTGTCTATCTATCTATCTATTGTCAGACGCCTTAATCCCATTAGGGGTGGCCACACACAAATCGCCTCCATATCGCCATGTCCCCCGCCATTTCATTGCCCTTCTCCCACATCACACCTCTCCACTTCATCTCTCCATCTCATCCTTGGCTCCCCATCCCTCTTTCCCCCTCCACCTCACTCACATACACTCTCCTCATCAGTCTCTCACTCTTCATCCTCTCCACATGGCCAAACCACCTTAATGTGTTTCTCCTAACGCTTCCTATTTCATCCACATCCAAACCACAATGCTTCTTCACTTCCTCATTTGTCAGTCTGTCTCACCATGTGACTTCACAGGCTCCTTTCAAATAACTCATTTTCACTGCTCTCACTCTTGACTTGTGTCCTTCCAACAACGTCCAAGCTTCACTTCCATACATCAGAGTTGGTATCACAATACTGTCATGTAGTAATGTTGTCACTTCCATGCTCACTTCCCTGTTTCTTATCACTGCTTTCAAAGAACCAGCAACCTTTCTCCCTTGCTGTACCCTTTCAGGCAGTTCACCCTCTAAACTTCTATCCTTATTCATCACACTACCCAAGTACTTAAATGCAATCACATTTTCCATTTCCTCATCATCCAACCTCACTGTACACTCACTGACTTCACTTCTCTCAAAGACCATAACTTTACTCTTCCCTACATTCACCTTTAGATTAAATTTCTTACACATTCTCCCAAACTCATCCACCAAGCCTTGCAGTTCCCCTTCATCTTCACTTAACTACACAGTATCATCTGCAGACAACAAACAGGGAGTTTCCAAACAATGCCCTCTCTCATTAAGGCTGCTCCAACATCCACTGCCCTACCTTGTATCTCTTTTATAACCCCATCCATATACAGACTGAACAACCATGGAGACACGACACATCCTTGTTTCAATCCAACCTTCAAATAGAAGAATCAACTCAGTTCACTATCCACACACACACACTGCAGCCTTAGAACCTTCATACATACTCTACACAGCATTCAACAACTTCCCATCTACTCCATACATTCTTAATACTTTCCAAAATCCTTGTCTATCCACCTAGCCATATGCTTTCTCCAAATCCATGAAGACCACATTCAACTTATTTCCCTTCTCTAGAAACTTTTCCACTAAAGATCTAAGAATGAATATCTGATCTAAACAACCTCTTTCCTTCCTAAAACCTTCCTGTTCTTCTCCAACTAATTCCTCTATTATTTCTCTAACTCTGTCAATAAGTATGCTTCATATATTCATTTGTCAGTCTGTCTCTCCATATGACTCCACAAGCTCCTCTCAAATAACTCATTTCCACTGCTCTCACTCTTGACTTCTATCCCTCCAATATGGTCCAAGCTTCACTTCCATACATTAGAGTTTGTATCACAATACTGTCATGTAATAACTTCTTTACTTCCATGCTCACTTCCCTGTTTCTTATCACTGTCTTCAGTGAACCAGCAACCTTTCTTCCTTGTTGTACCCATTCAAGCACTTCACCTTCCAAACTTCCATCCTCACTCATCACACTACCCAAGTACTTAAACATACTCACATTTTCCATTTCCTCATCATCCAACCTCACTCTACATTCACTGACTTCACCTCTCTTGAAGTCCATAACTTTACTCCTCCCTACATTCACCTTTAGATTCAGTCTCTTACACACTCTCCCAAACTCATCCACCAAGCCTTGCAACTCCCATCCGTCTTCACTTAACAACACAGTATCATCTCCAAACAAAAGTACAGGAAGTTTCCAAACAATGCCCTCTCATTAGGGCCACTCCAGCATCCACTGCCCTACCGTGAATCTCGTTTATAACCCCATCCATATACAGATTGAACAATCATGGAGACATAATACATCCCTATTTAAACCCAACCTTCAAACAGAAAAACTCACTCAGTTCACTATCCACATGCACTGCAGCCTTAGCACCCTCATACATACTCTTCACAGCATTCAACAACTTCCCATCTACTCCATATATTCTTAATACTTTCCACAATCCTTGTCTATCCACTCTGTCATATGCTTTCTCCAAACCCATGAAAGCCACATACAACTTCTTTCCCTTCTCTAGAAACTTTTCCGCTAAAGATCTAAGAATGAATATCTGATCTACACAATCTCTCCCCTTCCTATCCACAATCCTTGTCTATCCACCCTGTCATATGCTTTCTCCAAATCCATGAAGGCCGCATACAACTTCTTTCCCTTCTCTAGAAACTTTTTCACTAAAGATCTAAGAATGAATATCTGGTCTACACAACCTCTTCTTCTCCAACCAATTCCTCTGTTATTTCAGTATCCTACCATACACTTTTCCCATTACACTAAGAAAATAAATGCCCCTGTGATTGCCACATACTTCTTTTTCCTCTTTCCCTTTGTACAAGGGAATAAGTATACCTAACTTCCAATCCTCTGGGACTCTCCCTTCCTCCCAGGCCAATCTGCACATCTTCCACATCCATTCTACAGTACTACTAACTCTTCCCCATGCTTCAGCATTTCACCACACACTCCATCAATTCCCGGGGCTTTCTCCATTTTGACTTTCTTAACTGCTTCCACAACTTCCATCTGACTGATTTCTTCCTGTCTTCTTACCTCCCTCCTCCTCCGAGCCATTCCCCAGCAACTTACACATGCATTACTTTCATTCTCTATGTTAAACAATTCCTTAAAGTATTCTCTCCCTCTGCTCACTTTTTCTCCCTTCTCAACTAGTAATCTACCATTTTTATCTTTCACTCCCCTGCTAGCTTCATTGCCACTGTGTCTGACTCTCTTAACCTCTTTCCAGAACAAATTCTTACATTCCCTCCACTCTGCACTCAAATTCCTTCCAAATTCCTCATCCACTCTCTTCTTACTCTCTCTTACTAATCTTTTCACCTCTCTCTTCCTATCTACATATTACTCTCTCTTCCATCTCTCAACTTCTTCTACGCCCCCATTTCTTATCTCTTCATTATAAGTTTTTTTCTTTTGTGACACAGCCTGTCTCACCTCTTCATTCCACCACGCTGTTCCTTGCATCCCCTTTCATCTTCTCTTCACCCCACACACCTCCTCACAAGCTGCACATATTTCTTCTGTGAATATCTTGCATACACCTTCCAAATGCCCCATCTGCTCCAATCCATATTTACCCAATCGTTCCTCCACATCTCTCTTATATTCCGCCTTTATCTCATCCTCTTGTAACCTTTCCACTCTCCTTACATATACGCCCTCCTCTCGTCCTTCCCTTCTCCTATTTCTCCATTTTACTTGGATCTTGATTCAGAAAGTCCACTCCCCCAACCTCTATATGCTCTTGCATCCATTACACATCTTCGCATCCTTTCATTCACACACACATAATCAATCATTGCCTTCCTTTCATTCAGTTCACCATGCACTCTTCTCATCACTCGCCATGTATACCTGTGGATCATTTTGTGCCTGAAGTGGGTACTGGCTATCACCAACCCCCTCCCAGCACAAATAACCACTAAAGCACTGCCATTCTCATCTATCTCAGCAGGCACACACCACTCATCAACTACTCCATCCACCATCACATTCCCTACTTCACCATTCATATTATCAATCAAAAGCACTCACTCATTCCTTTCAAACTTTTCCATGCACACTTTCACATTTGTCCAGAACTCTTCTCTCACTCTGTTTGCACAATCTTGCGTTGGCACATACACGCACACAATTGGTCACATTTGTAGTCCAACTTTCAGTCTTACCCACACAATCCTTGAGCCAACTGATCCATACTCTCTTATATTCTCCTTCCATCTGTTACTCACAGCAATATGCACTCCTTCTTTTGCCCTCTCATTCACAGCTACTCCTGCACATATACTCCATCCATACTCCCATTCTCTCACGCTCTCACAACTCTATTTAGTATCAGTTAATCCACATACATCCACTTTCGCACCCTCAAGCACCTGGACAATCTCTCTCTCTTTCACCTCATCATTTACACCTCTTACATGCCATGTCGCCATCCGTATCATGTCCTTTGTTTGGTTCTTAGTCGTCATCTTTTGGTCAGTCCTGGTCCGAGGCTTCTTGTTCGTATTTTTTAATTAGTTGTTTTCTGGGGAGGGGCACTAACCCTCTGCCAACCCACTTGCTGTCACGTAGGGAACACATGTCGGTTGGTTATTACCACCCAGCGTTGAAAATGATTTCCTGGTTTACAGGATTTTTTTTTTTTTTTTTTTATGCGAGGAAGAAGGAACCAAAGGCCAAGAGCCCGCAATAACGGTTCCCTCCAAGAGAAAAACAAAATATTGTACAATAGAGAGCCAAATTCAAGATCCGATCATTTCGAGATGCCTGGACACACTGCGTTTGAAAGACTGGAGATCATAGGCAGCAGAAAATACAGACAGAGGGAGACAGTTCCAAAATTGACCTGTTGCATAAATGAAGGACTGGGAGTAACGATTAACTATTGCATTAGAGAGTTGGACAGAAAAGGGATGAGAGTTTGTTGCTAGACGGGTGCTACGAGCCCGTCGTAAAGGTGGAGGAATGCATGCAGACAGTTCATAGGAGCAGTGACCATTACAGTAGCGATAGAAAAGAGATAAAGATGCAACAGTGCAGCGAAGAGACAGAGGTTGAAGGCAGTCAGTAAGAGGAGGAGAGTTAATGAGACAAAAAGCCGTTGACTCCACCCTATTGAGAAGAGCTGTATGTGGGGAGCCTCACCACACATGAGAGTTGTACTTCACACAGGGGCAGATAAAACCCCGGTATAGAGTCAACAATTGTGCAGGGGTAAAGAAAGAATGAAGTCAGCTTAGCACACCTAATCTCTTGGAAGCAGATTTTACAAGACATGTAATATGATCTTTCCAAGATAAGTCCCGAGTAAATGAAACCCCAAGCATGTTCAAGGATGATGCAGGATCAAGCTGAATATTATTAAACATTAGTGGGTATACCTGTGGAAGATTTTGTCACGTTGATAGGTGTAAGAACTGAGTCTTAAATGCATTAAAAACAACCAGATTATTTTTACCCCAGTCAGAGATATGAGCCAAGTCAGACATTAGGTGTGCCATAGCCTCCTCCTTTGTTTGTTGAAGTAATTGCTGAGATGGGCATTGCGAGAACCGAATGGAACGGTGAAGGATGGAGTCATCAGCGTATGTGTGGATAGGGTTAGATGTACAGCTTAGAAGGTCACTGATGAATAAAAGGATGAGAGTTGGTGATAGGACAGAGCCCTGAGGAACACCACTGTTGATAGATCTAGGAGAAGAATGATGGCCGTCTTCAACAGCAGCTATAGAACGACCAGAAAGGAAGCGAGCGATGAAGGCACAGATAGAAGGATAAAAACTGTAGGAGGGCAGTTGGGAAATTAAAGATTTATTCCAGACTCGATCGAAAGCCTTTGAGATGTCAAGAGCAGTGGCAAAGCTATCGCCAAAGTCCCGAAAGGAGGATGACCAGGAGTCTGAAAGGTAGGTGAGAAGACCGCCAGGGAAGCGTCCCTGACGGAACCCATACTGACTATCAGAAAGAAGGTTGTGATAGGAAAGATGCCTTAAAATTTTTCTATTGAGAATTGACTCGAAAACTTTTGAGATACAGGACCTTAAAGCAATTGGACGATAGTTGGACGGTTGGGAGTGGTCACCCTTCTTTGGGACTGGCTGAATGAGAGCAAACTTCCAGCAAGAAGGAAAGGTACAAGTTGACAGACAAAGGCGAAAAAATTTGCCTAGGCAGGGTGTAAGCACAGACGCACAGTTCTTGAGGACAACAGGAGGGACTCTTTCAGGCCATATGCCTTGTTAGTACTGAGGCCAGTGATGGCAGAAAATACATCAGCTGAAGAAATTTTAATGTCAGCCATGAGGAAGTCAGAGGGGGGAAGTGATGGAGGAATAGCACCGGATCGTCTAAGGTGGAACTGGAGGAGAAAGTCAGTGTGAAGAGATCTGCTTTATCAGTAGAAGAAATAGCTACAGAACCATCAGAGTAGAAAAGAGGAGGGAAGGATGATGAGGTACAGTTGTTAGAAAGGTTTTTGGCAAGGTGCCAGAAGGAGCGGGAATAATTCGAGCTGGAGAGTTGAGAGCATTTAGTATAGACGAAATTATTTTTAGCAGAGCAAAGAAGAGACTTAGCACGATTCCGGGCAGAAATGTAAAGATAATGTGATTCAGGGGTGGGTTGGCTCAGGTACCTTTTGTAGGCCCTCTCCTTGTTGTGGACAGCATTAGAACAAGCGTGATTAAACCAAGGCTTTCTTGCATTAGACAAAGGATACGAGAAAGGAATGTATGCTTCCATGCCCGAGAGAATAACCTCCGTAATGCGCAAGGCACACCCAGATGGCTCCCGGCCATGGAAGCAAAAATCATTCCAGGGAAAATCAAAGAAGTACTGCCTGAGGGCCTCCCAATCCGCGGCCCCAAAATGCCACAGACGACGTTTCCCTGGAGGGTCCATAGGCCGTACCGGAGTGATAGGACAGGTTACGGTGATAAGGTTGTGATCGGAGGAGCCCAACGGAGAGAAAAGATTAACAGTGTAAGCAGAAGGATTAGTTGTAAGGAAGAGGTCAAGTATGTTGGAGCTCTCTCCAAGGCGGTCTGGGATACGGGTAAGGTGCTGTACAAGTTGCTCTAGGTCATTAAGGATAGAAAAGATGTAGGCTTGTTCACAAGGTTGATCAGTGAAAGGAGAGGAAAGCCAAAGGTGGTGGTGATCATTGAAATCTCCTAGAATGGAGATTTCAGAGAAAGGAGAAATGGATAGAATGTGTTCCATCGTAGAAGTAAGATAGTCAAAGAATTTTGAATAGTCAGAAGAATTAGGGGATAAGTAAACAGCACAGATATATTTAGTCAGAGAATGACAGGAAAGCCAAAGCCAGAGTGTAGAGAATTCAGAAGAATCGAGTTCAGGAACACGAGAGCAAGATAAGTCGTTGCGTATATATACACAACAGCCACCTTTGGCTTTGAAATGAGTATAGAGAAAGTAGGAGGATACAGAAAAGGGTTTGCTGTCAGTTGCCTCAGACAGCTGAGTCTCAGTTAGAAAAAGAAGGTGAGGTTTAGAGGAGGAGAACTGGTGCTCAACAGAGAGAAAGTTATGGGAAAGGCCGCGAATGTTGAAGAAATGAAGAAGAAGCGAGTCAGACAGTGGTTCCAGGCAGCTCATGTCATCAACGGGAGAGGAGCGGAAGGTGGGGTCATTTATGGTCCCCCTCCTGGGGACTCCGAGGCTGAGTATTGAGACGCCATGATCTTTTTGAACTTTGGAAAAGGAAGTGTAGTGTGTACTGTGCATGTAGTTTGGTGTAGATAGTTAGAGAAATTTGTATTGGAGAGCATGCTGGCCTACTCTCTGTGTAAATGAGACACTGAAAAAGTTCAGCAACGGGGGATGGTCATGAACAAGTCCTGAGGGCTGATGAAACGGGAGCTCCAGCATTCCCTGTCATCAGCTTTCCATCCACCTCGGGAGTACTGCCCTGCTCGACTGGTGGTACAGTCAACTCCTCTGACTTGTCACTCAGTGTAGAGCTACCCTAAAAACAGGGTACCACTACACTAAGTGGGTGGATGATGGGTGCCCCCACCTACCACAAAAATGCAAAAAATGAAGGAATAAAAAGTTTTTTTTTTTTTTTTTTTTTTTTTAGTTTTCATTTATTATAAACTTGAAGATAAACATCCAGGGCATCATCTGGTGAAAAGAAAAAAGCTGTCTCTCTCCGTCTTTGCAAAGGGCGATGCGTAAGTTTATGTACGGGAGTAGTGAAAAAATGAAAAAAAAAATACATTTTTTGTTTTTGTTTATTATAAACTTGAAGATAAACATCCAGGGCATCATCTGGTGAAAAGAAAAAATAAATCTCTCTCTGTCTCTGCATAGCACCATGCGTAAGTTTGCGTAGGGGTCGAGTTGTTTATGGTGATGCACAGCCAGCACAGCCTGAGCTGTATCTTGCAACATGACACTACCCAGCCTGAGCTGTGGCTCGCAATTCATGGGCTGAGCTGGAGCATCATACGGATAATTTCATGTATTAGTGTACCACTGAACCATTCAGTCACAGCCCGGATATACCGAAACCTGGATAATCCGAACTTGAATAATCAAGCTTTCACAGTAACCTCTCTAATATCCGGATGCCCAATAACTGGACACCCCACTACCCGGATATTTTGCACCTGAGCCTTCGGAACCCCAAAATGGCCAAAAAACGTAAAAAATCCAAAAAACAAAAGAGAAAAACACAAAATTTTTTCACCTGTAATCTGAACTTGGCGCTTGGCGCCAAACAGCTGTATATACCCGAGGCCCCTTCCTTCCTCCCCTTCCCAGTTACTGCCTAACTACCATCCTGACTAGATGCTCATCACAATGGATGCCACATGTGCTCGTTTTTGTGAATAAACAGTTAATAAACTGCAATACCTCACCACTAGACCACATGGGAATTTACAGTGTTGTGTAGTGTTAAGAAATTTGAATTTAGAGTGCAAAGGATTAAGGAGCATTGTGGTGCGGATGTGGATGTGATAGGAAGCGCTAGGAGCTATACACTGAAGTGGTTTGGCCATGTGGAGAGGATGGAGGGTGAAAGACTGACGAAGACAGTGTATGTGAGTGAGGTGGAGGGGGGAAGAGGGAGGGGGAGGCCGAGGATGAGATAGAGGGATGGGGTGGAGAGGTATATGAGAGAGGTGGGTGTGAGTTGGGAGCGGGGCAGTGAAATGGCAGGGGACAGGGCGACATGGAGGCGATTTGTTTGTGGCCACCCCAAATGGGATTGAGGCATCTGGCAATAGATAGATAGATAGATAGAAGGATTTAGTGCCGAGTGCAAACTGGCGGTTGAAACTGGTTTGGCGCAATTAAGAACAGAATGTGCAGTGTTAAACAACTATAACTCACAGTGCAAAGAATTAGGTGCAGCACAACACTGGATTACTGTACGTGCTTCAAGAGCATTTTCACCAAAGCCAGAGCCTTAGAGGATGCTGGTTAATCTTCGTAACAGCCACGGATGTGCTGCAAGTACCCAGTACACTACTAAATATTTTCCATACTCACATCTAATTCCTCATTCTCTGGTTCCTTTTCAATTATTTCATGCTCTATGTCCCTTATTTGTGTGAATAGGGTCTTAAACAGATGCTATGCATGTCCAATAGCGAGTTATTTAGATGGCTTTCAAAGTTAGGCTGGGTTAGGGTCCATATGTACGAGTCCAGGAAGCAGGGTCCTAGCATCCGGACGAACCCACTTCCCGGACATGCATTTGGCTGTATTACATTGGATATTGGGAAGATTACTGTATATCGGAAGAAGTCCGATAAAGCCAGAAACAGTCTGGACTGCCTGACCACTTCAGCTGTGTTCACCACAATAAAGTAAATAAAAGACAGGTTTATCAGTACAGGGTACAGTATTATTACAGGCATACCCCGGTTTAGCAATGCAATTGGTTAAGTTAAAACCTATCGCCAGGTGGGGTATCATATATCAGGATAGACTTAACATGTAATCTACAGGGATGCATTTTTAAGCCACAGGTTTCCCACCAAACCAAATCCTAAATCCACCCAAATGAGTCCAAAACAAGTTCCTGGCTAACCTAAACCCCCAGACAGCTTTAAAACATGCTAAACTAGGCCTAAAAGCAGTTTATAACTCACATAAATCCAAAAATAAAATCTAAAAATCATCAATCAAGTCTTGAAATAAATCAAGCTTAGTACACTGTACCGCAAAATGACAATGTTCACCCCACCTATTACTAAAACACATTAATCTAAGTCTAAAAACAGTTTATAAATCAACATGAACACAAAATTTAAGTCTAAAATATCATCAGAATCGGTAAAAAAAAAAAAAAAAAAAAAATTAAAACCCAACATTAAACCAGGGTTTGGCCATCGTTAGCCAAGGTTGGGTGGTATTTCTACCCCCATCACTAATCTGGGGTATCAGACATAGGGATATTGTCTCCCAGGGTCTGCCTGTATATATACAGTATTATACCATTTCATTATTGTACTGAAAGTATAAAATAGTACAGTACAGTAAGACCTCATTATAATGGACTAATTTGGTCCCAAACCATTCCGAGAAATGCGAAATTCCGATAAAAGTGACCTCCGGACTTCCTCCTGCTAAGCCGGACTTTCCAATATATCAGACATTAGTTCGGATTGCATGAACGGTTTTTAAACTGTTTTGGCTACCACTGCAGTACTGTACTGTGTTAACTTCACTACATTAATCATATGGTATAATATATATAATAATATGGTGCTGTACACTGATAAACATATCTTTTATTTACCTTATTATGGTGAACATAGCCGAAGTGGTCAAGAAGTCCGAACTACTTGTGGCTTTAGCGGACTTTTTCTAATATGTAGGAGTTTAGTTCGGTAGCTCCTTGAGTCCAATAAAAGCAAATTCCGGTCTATTGAAATCTGTTATATCGAGGTTTTACAGTACTGCAATGGTAGTGAAAACAGTTTAAAAACCACTGGTGCAATCTGGACTAACATCTGATATATCGTAAAAAGTCCAAGTTAGCAGGGGGAAATCCAAATGTTGCTTTTATTGGAATTTCGCTTTTCTCAGACTGGTTTGGACCCCTATTAGTCCGTTATAGTGAGGTCTTACTGTAATCAAATTACATGTAATTAAATAATGCAAAATTATATTTTACAAACTCTCATGGGACCAATCTCACATTGTATCCTAACCTTCCTGTATATGAATGGGTATTAAATTGCAACAGAATGATGCTTCACTTCATTTGATGTTCATGGTAACCCAGACCATTTACAGAGGGATATCCTCTTAGTTATCATTATGAACCTGCTTTCCAAAACATTTAATTTTCCATAATGCATTTCAAACCAAGCATTTTGGATGTCATAATATATATGGCATTAAATTTCCAATATAAACTTTAAGTTAAAGTAACACTTACTGATTTCTCTTTCCCTGCCAAGGTTTCCTCTTCTTCAGCTTTCCCTTCTTCAGTAGATTTCTCATTGTCATCTCTGCTTTCTTTGTCCTTCAAAGAAATAAGAAATTGAAAAAATTAACTGCTGTAACTTAACAGCCTCTAAAGATCTTCTGTCTGAAAAGTCATATCTCCCTACCTGTACTTAACTAAATTTTCTTTCATTCAAAGAAAAAAAATTAGAGGCTGGACACCCTCCCCCTTTTCTTTTCTCAGAGGAAGGGAGTAAAGGGGGGATAGAGAAGCCCATTTTTATTCTGAGAAAGAGAGAGAGAGAGAGAGAGGAATGGAAAAGTAATAAAGGCAACAGGGAAGGTAGATGAGGTACGCGACTTCAAGACTATTGTATCTACAGTAATGTGGATGGGTTGGTAGCCAAGAAAAGAGTTCAGTGATTATATAAGGCAGAAGAAACTGGGCTTTATATGTCTAACTGGAACGATACTGAACAGTGATATTAATACGAAAGTCCTAAGATGAAATGAATATAATGTATGAAGGAATGATGGGGAAAATAAAATTTGGTGGAAGGGTGCTGGTAAAATTCATAAAATGAAAGAAAAGCATTCAAGACCCAAATGCTAATCGCCTACCAGAATATGCTGTTGGCAAAGTCCAATATTTAGGCTATATCTTGATACCCTGTAGGTTACATGTTGACAGTTCAAGCTGTTCATGAGATATAATGGTACTAAAGGCAGGTGATAAAAACAAATTGACCTTTGGCTGCCACTTTGATGACCTTGACCACAGATGCCTATTTTCGAACTCATCCAAGATTCATGGCATATAATAGTGCTTGGGGTGGGTGATACAAACTAGTTGACCTTTGGCACCCATTTTGGTGATCTTGACCTTGATTGCAATTGGCCATATCTTGATGTTGTACTCTGAAGGTTTCACGTTGATAGCTCAAGCCGTCATGAGACATAATAGTGCTGGAGGCAGCCTCTTTGGTGACCCTGACCTTGACACCGAGTGCCCATTTTCGAACCCATCGAAGACTCTGACCATATTGTCATACCTTGAAGGTTTCATGTTGATAGCCAAGCCATTCATGAGATGTAATGGGAGTTGATATATACACACACACACACACACACACACACTGAAACAAAATTAACATCAAGGCTATCAAATGACATTCTAAACTTACGAGGAATATAATACATGGAGAAGAGATAGGAACTTAAAAAAAGGAGGAGGAATTATAACATTAACTAAGAAAAACCTAAAAGTCAAAGAAATAGAACAAGATATACCTTCACAAGTAGAACTGATTGCAGCAGAGATCAATACAACTGAAGGGAAATTAATTGTAGCCAATTTGTACATGCCAACCAAGTCAAACACATGGGAAAGAGACGAGTATGAGGACCTGGCAGAGAATACAATTCAGAGTTTAAGATCATTACTATATAAAATGGAAGAGAAATCGGAAAGAATTATATTAACTGGAGATTTTAATACAAATATAAATTGGAATACTCTAGATACAATAAGCCAAGAAAGCTGTTGGGACGAAAAGCTCCTGGATCTCATGCAAGAGTTTTTCCTAACGCAACATGTATGGGAAAGCACCAGAAAAAAAGGACTCGATGTACCCTCAACGCTAGATCTCATATTTACTAGGCAAGAAAACGATCTATCTCGATCAATCTATTGCCAGACGCCTTAATCCCATTTGGGGTGGCCACAAACAAATCGCCTCCAAGTCGCCCTGTCCCCCGCCATTTCACTGCCCTGCTCCCAACTCACACCCCCCTCTCCCATATACCTCTCCACCCCATCCCTCCATCTCATCCTCGGCCTCCCCCTCCCTCTTCCCCGCTCCACCTCACTCACATACACTCTCTTCGTCAGTCTTTCACCCTCCATCCTCTCCACATGGCCAAACCACCTCAGTGTGTTCCTCATAACGCTTCCTATCACATCCACATCCACACCACAACGCTCCTTTATATCCTCATTCGTCAGCCTGTCTCTCCATGTGACTCCACATGCTCCTCTTAAAAAACTCATTTCCACTGCTCTCACTCTTGACTTGTGTCCTTCCAACAACGTCCAAGCTTTACTTCCGTACGTTGGAGTTGGTATCACAATACTGTCATGTAGTAACTTTTTCACTTCCATGCTCACTTCCCTGTTTCTTATCACTGCTTTCAAAGAACCAGCAACCTTTCTTCCCTGCTGTACCCTTTCAAGCACTTCACCCTCCAAACCTCCATCCTTACTCATCACACTACCCAAGTACTTAAACGTACTCACATTTTCCAATTCCTCACCATCCAACCTCGCTGTACATTCACTGACTTCACCTCTCTCAAAGACCATCACTTTACTCTTCCCTACATTCACCTTTAGATTCCATTTCTTACACACTCTCCCAAACTCATCCATCAAGCCTTGCAGCTCCCCTTCGTCTTCGCTCAACAACACAGTATCAACTGCAAACAACAGTACAGGGAGTTTCCAAACACTATCCTCTCTCACCAGGGCCACTCCAACATCCATTACCCTACCTTGTACCTCTTTTATTACCCCATCCATGTACAAATTGAGCAACCATGGAAACATGACACATCCCTGTTTCAAACCAACTTTCAAAGAGAAAAATTCACTTAGTTCACCATCCACACGCACTGCAGCCTTTGCACCATCGTACATACTCTTCACAGCATTCAACAACTTCCCATCTACTCCATATATTCTTAACACTTTCCACAATCCTTGTCTATCCACCCTGTCATATGCTTTCTCCAAATCCATGAAAACCGCATGCAACTTCTTTCCCTTCTCTAGAAACTTTTCCACTAAAGATCTAAGCATGAATATCTGATCTACACAACCTCTTCCCTTCCTAAAGCCTCCCTGTTCTTCTCCAACTAATTTCTCTGTTCTTTCTCTAACTCTGTCAATAAGTATCCTACCATACACTTTTCCTATTATACTAAGAAGACAAATGCCCCTATGATTACCACACACTTCTTTTTCCCCTTTTCCTTTGTACAAGGGAATAATTATACCTGACTTCCAATCCTCCGGGACTCTACCTTCCTCCCAGGCCAATCTGCAGATCTTCCACATCCATTCTACTACTATCTCTCCCCCATGCTTCAGCATTTCACCACACACTCCATCAATTCCTGGGGCTTTCCCCGATTTAACTTTCTTCATTGCTTCCACAACTTCTATCCTACTGATTTCTTCCTGTCTTCGATAAACGATACTGACAATTTAATATACCACCCTCCATTCGGCAAAAGCGACCATGCAGTACTAAATTGCAAATTCAGGATAGCATATGACATAGTTAACAGCAATGAAAGTTACAAAAAGAGCCTAAACTATAAAAAGGGAAACGATCATGATCAAAAGAAGTACTTCTTAGAAATTGATTGGGGAAAGGAGCTTAGAGGACAAGATTTAAATCTATCTATCTATATACCTAGACTGCTTCCCCCAAGGAAAGGGAGGTAGCCGAGACAGGACGACACACTCCCCATGTACTCTTCCATTCAAACACATTCATTCGCATCTTAGCCCCAAAGGGGAGAACGGACAGATCCTCACCACACCACACCGCACAAGGGTCAACTGCGCAATGCAATCAGTGACATCCACAGCAGGGCCCAACAGCAGAGCTGGTTTACCCCTGCCACATCATAACAGACTCATCCCCTTACCCGCACCTGACCTGAAATAGCTGATCAGACCAAATGCGGGAGAATATCCCCTCAGGGCTGTGTCATCACTTACTCATTCACAATTTCTCTCCATTTATTTCTGTCATGCACAGCCACTCTTCCTTGCTCAACAGACATCCCTCTCGCATCCAGCGCTCTCCTCACACTGTCCATCCATCCTATTCGTGGTCTTCCTCTCAGCCTTACACCTCTCACATCAGATCTAGTTATCTTTTTCACCAATCGCTCATTATCCATTCTCTCCATATGCCCAAACCATCGCAACACCCTCTGCTCAACTCTGCCAGCCATCTCCCGAACAACTCCAGTTCTCCTTCGCACTTCATCATTCCGCACTCGATCCACACGCATCACTCCACACATACTCCTCAGACACCTCATCTCCATTACATTCAAACTTTTCCTCTCTGCTACACCCATATTCCATGTTTCAGCCACGTATAATGCAGTCGGTACCAAACACCCTCATACAGCCTTCTCTTTACATCCATTCTAAGCGAATGACATCTAAACACTTTTTTCATTCCTCCCAGCACATTTCCTACTTCATTTATTCTAAACTTCACTTCTGCATCTATTCTTCCATCCACAGCAACATGTGACCCTTGATATTTAAAACACTCTACCTCCTCAAGCAACTCACCATTCAAAACTATATTCATCCCCCTACCATCTACCAACCTCGTACACTTCATCACTTTACTCTTATTCTCATTTACTTTCAATTTCCTCCTTTCACACACCCTTCCAAACTCCTCTACCAACTGTCTCAATCTCTCCTCTGAATCAGCCACCAGTGCAGTATCATCTGCAAACAGTAGCTGCTTCAGATTCCACTCTCCACCATCAACATTAAACAGACTCAAACCTCCACCTAAAACTCTTGCATTCACCTCCCTTACAACACCATCCATGTAAATATTAAACAACCAAGGCGACATCACACATCCCTGTCGCAGCCCCACTCTCACAGGAAACCAATCACTCACAGCATGTCCCACTCTTACACACGCTCTACTATTTACATAAAAACTTTTCATCCCTTTTAGTAACCTACCATTAAGTCCATACAATCTTAAAACAGTCCACAAAACCTCCCTATCAATTCTATCATACGCTTTCTCTAAATCCATAAATGCCCAAAACACATCCTTGCCTTTCGCTAAATACTTTTCACACACTTGTCTCACCGCAAACACATGATCCACGCATCCCCTCCCTCTGCTAAAGCCACACTGCTCATCACCAATCACTCCCTCTGTACCCTCTCTAACTCTCATAATTAACACTCTACCATACACCTTACCTACAACACTCAACAGACTTATACCCCCAAAGCTAGTACATTCATACTTATCACCCTTGCCTTTATACAACGGGACCACACAAGCACTTGCCCAGTCAACTGGCACCATACCTTTCACAAACCACACATTCAACAATCTTACTAACCAGTCAACAATAGTCACTCCACCACCCTTCAGGCATTTCACAGCACACCCATCCATACCTGCAGCTTTCCCTGTTTTCATCTCCTTTACTGCCTTCTCCACTTCCTCCTTCATGATCAAAGAATCATTCAACTCTCCCAACACATTTATTCCTTGCACCCTTCCATCCGCCACAATCTCAGCCACCCTTTCCTCCTCTACATTTAACAATCTTTCAAAATACTCTGCCCATCTCTTCCTTACTGCATCCATCTCAGTTAACATCCTTCCATCCTCTGCTTTTACTCGTTCTTCCTTCCCAGATTCTCCCTTTCGCACCCTTTTCACCTCCTTCCAAAACATTTTCTTATTTTGTTGAAAATTCTCTGTCAGCCGCCTACCCCACCTCTCATCTGCTGCCACTTTAGCATCACGCACAGCCCTTCTCGCCCTATTCCTCTTTTCCTTAAACCTCTCATATGACATCTCATCCTTCCTCTGCAGCCACACTTCATATGCACGTCTCTTCTCAGCCACAGCCATACTTACTTCCTCGCACCACCATTCACTTCCTCTTCTTACACCACCACCCACATGTCTCACACCACACACCTCTTCTGCATGCCCCACCACAGCACTCTTAAATAACTGCCATTCCTCCTCCACACTGCCATTTTCCCGATCTTTCACTACGTTCCACTCATCTTTCAATTTCTCCTGATACTCTATCATTTTCTCTCTGTTATCCAACTCATTCACTTTCAAAACCTCCCAGCCACACCTAACCCTCCTAGCTCTCACCCATCTCTTACCTACTCTTAACTTTCCCTCAACCAGGTAGTGGTCAGACATACCTCCACCCTCCCCTCTCAGAACTCTCACATCCAACAATCTTCCTATTACATTCCTAGACACAACCACATACTCCATCAAAGCTCTATCAACAACCCTTCCACCCTCCTGTCTCACCCATGTATACTTACAAATATCTTTCTTCTCAAACAGCGTATTTCCAATCACCATCTCTCGCTCAACACACATCGCTATCATTCGCTCCCCATTTTCATTTCTTCCAGGCACACCATGCATACCAACTACACCTTCAACTGCTACATTTCCCACTCTAGCATTCAGATCTCCCATCATTACCACATTCACATACGCTCCAAAACTCTGCAGACACTCATCAACATCATTCCAGAAAGACTCCCTCTCTTCTTCATCCCTTTCACTACCAGGCCCATATGCACTCACAAACACCCACAACTCACGTTCAAATTTCGCTTTCACCCACATCAGTCTCGATGACACCTCCTTCCATTCAATCACACACTGCTGTACTTCCGGACTCACTAACAAGGGCACACCTTCTCTTGCCCTTCCTCTATCAACGCCTGACAATCTTCCATTCACACTTCCAAACATAGACTCACCCTTCCCTTTCATCTTCGTTTCACTCAAAGCTAACACATCCAACTTTCTTCTCACAAACATTCTCCCAATCTCCTCCCTTTTAGCCTCAATCATACTACATCCATGCACATTCATAGAACCAATCTTCAGGGTATGGGGATAACTCCATCCCCCATCCCTTTCTCTGGCCTGTCTCTTTTTAGGAACTAAAAAACAGAGGAGGGGGTCCCTAGTCCCCTCACCCCGCCCCTTTTAGTCACCTTTTACGACACGCAGGGAATACGGTGGCAGTATTCTTCCTAACACAACCTGGCCGCAGAGTAGTAGTACCACCCCATAGTGCAGCCAGATTGTTATCCCTCCGCCACAGGGGGGGGACACAATTTAAATGCTATATATAAAAAATTCTGTGAACTTTATGGAATAGGAGTCCAGAAGTACATCCCACAGCACAAAGAAGCAGAAAAGAAAATAAAGAAATGTTTCAATACAGAATGTAAAAAATCAAAAGAAAAAAGAGATTTGTTGTGGAAGAGATACAGAAGACACAATAGTGAAAGGGCGCATAATAATTACAAACAGGCAAGAAACGATTATACAAGAATAAGGAGGGAAGCCCAAAAACAGTTTGAGGAGGATATCATAAATAAAAGTAGTGATCGACCAAAGCTATTTTACAGCTACATCAGAAGCAAAACCAAAGTAAAAGATAAAATACAATCCATTACGGACGAGGGAACCACCTACACACAAGAGAAGGATATTTGTGAGGCACTAAACAAGAAATTCCAATCAGTTTTTACAGAGGAAAAAAATTTTGAGAGGGATTATGTGGAACATGCATGCCCACACATACTACCAGATATACAAATATCAGAAAAAGTAATACAGGAGGAGGTAGGTAAATTAGACAAAGGAAAAGCAAATGGTCCTGATGAAATTTCATGTTGGGTGCTATGTGAATGTGCAAAGGAGTTAAGTAAACCATTATTTTTAATTTTCAAGAAATCCTTGAGACAAGGTAAACTACCTGATATTTGGAAGAAAGCAAACATTGCTCCCTTATTCAAGAAAGGGAATAGACAAAATCCACTCAACTACCGACCAGTATCACTAACCAGTGTTGTAAGCAAGGTATTAGAAAAGCTTATAAGAAAAGCTTGGGTAAATCATCTAGAAGAACACAATATGATAACAGAAAGACAGTTTGGTTTCAGAAAAGGAAAATCATGTGTTGCTAATCTGTCGAGCTACTATGACAGAGCAACAGACACAATATAGGAAAGAGAAGGATGGGTGGACAGTATCTATTAAGATTTCAAGAAAGCATTTGACACAGTACCATACCAAAGACTTTTATGGAAACTGTACCATCAAGGAGGAATTCGAGGCAAACTGTATTGTTGGATGCAAGATTTTCTCATAAGAAGAGAAATGAGAACAGTACTAAGGGGAAATTACTCATCATGGAAAGAAGTGACTAGTGGAGTACCACAGAGCTCAGTGCTGGCACCAATCATGTTTTTTTTAAATGATATAAACAGTAACACTGGAAATGAAAGCTAACTAAATATGTTTGCAGATGATGCAAAAATACAAAGGAGAATTACTAACACAGACTCTTGTAAAGAGCTACAAGAAGAATTAAATAATCTTCATGAATGGAGTAATACATGGCAAATGGAATTCAATGTGGACAAGTGTCATGTAATCAAGTTTGGTAAAAGTGGAAAAAGACCTGATTGGGATTATACGTTAGGAAATAAAACCCTACACACATAAGAAAGAGAGAAGGACCTAGGTGTGATTATCAATAACAGACTATCTCCGGCAAACCACATCAGTGAGAAGGTATGGAACATGTATACAGTGCTTGCAAATATGAGAATAGCATTCACATACATAAATGAAGACATGCTAAGAAAGATAATAAAATGATTCATCAGACCAACCCTGGAGTATGCATCAGTAGTCTGGGGTCCTCATCTCAAAAAACACATAGACAAGACTGAAAAAGTTCAAAGGGCCGCTACAAGATGGGTACCAAGCTTAAGGGATCTAAGCTACGAAGAAAGACTAAATAAACTGAATCTACCAACACTACAGGAGAGAAGGAAAAGAGGTGATATGATTATGCTATATAAATGCATATCAGGGACAGAGAAAATAGACATAAATGATTACTTAACCTATGGGGAAGCATCAACAAGAAGACACTGCAAAAAAACGCATAAAAAGAGAGGTGATAAAGACGTAAGGAAATTTAGTTTCCCAAATAGAGCAACTGATCAGTGGAATGCACTACCGAATGAAATAGTGTGTGCCAAAACAATTCACAATTTTAAGGATATGTACGAGAAATATGGTTTAAGACACGGGACAGTACGAGCTTGACTCATTCCTGTAAAGATACAATTAGGTAAGAACAATTAGGTAAAACACACACACACACACACACACACACACACACACACAAGACATTGTCAGAGGCAGAGCTCCCTGCAAATTGTGAGAAAATAAAGCAAAATTGGCAGGGAAAAGGAAGCATGCCTATTGTAAGCATGAGAATTGAATGTGTCGTGAGTGGTGGTCCCGTCTCATCTGAGTGAAAATAAGCTGGAGGTAATGGTCAAATAAGAGTAAACACAGTGACAGTTTTAAACTTTGTACAATTAAGCCATGGCGGAGAGAAGAAGTTCATTGTTTACATCCAGTGAGAGTTCACGTGGTTCTCTGATGATGACCAAAGCAACAGAAATATTAAACTGAACCAAACAAGAGTAACAAATGTGGAGAAAATGGCTGAAAAGAATGCCAAGAAATTAAATCACATACAGGCAATAAACAGCGAATTGCAAGAATGAACTATGGAACAGGAAAGGGAGATAAAAGAGTTGAAAAATAGGTTAGAGAATGGCTGCTCACGCAGAGATGACCAGGAGAGAAAGGTGTCTGAATTAAAAGCAGGTAATGACACAGCTGCAAGTGAAATAAAACAGCTTAAATGGGAAAATAAGAAGCTGGAGGAGGAAAGGGACAAGACAAATTGTAAACTTGATGAGTACGAATCTAAAACTAAGATGCATGAGGAACATATCAAGGAAATCCAAGAACACCATAAGGGGTGGAAGAAAACTCAAAAGGAAGATAAAGTAAGTCTTAAGGAGATTATAGAACAACAGAAAAAAGAAAACCAGGAAAAGGTAGAGAAGGATGTGGTGAGGGTACTTTAAAGTAGAGAATCACTTATCAGAGAGGCAGCAGACAAGAAAAAATGCATAATTATCTCAGGTTTGAAAGAAAACACGACATCTGTGGGGTCACAAAGAGAAAAGGAAGAACTGAGAAGCGCAAAGATAATAATGTCAATAGTTATGGAAGGAAAGGAAGAAGCCCAAATGGAGATCAAAGTGTTTAGGCTGGGAAAATATGTGGAGGGAGGGGCAAGGCCACTCAAAGTTAAATTTCAGTCCCAGGTCACAGTAAATGAATTAATCAACAAGACTTGGAAAGTAGCAGATAAGGAAAGATTTAAAAATATCTGGATAAGGAGAGATGCAAATGAGGAAGAGAGAGCTAAAATAACGGAACTTGTTAAGCAAGCGAAGGAAAAAAAACACCAGAGAAAGGAGGAAGAGAAGACAGAATTCTATTGGAGAGTTATGGATCAGAAATTGAGGATGTGGTACTGAAGGAGAGAGGGAATGAGAAGGACAGAATAAAAAACAATGCAAGAAACTGAAAGTGGCATATGCTAAAGCAGATGGTCTAATCTCAGCAAGGATAGAAACAGACGATTTCTTGAGGGTAAATGAGCCAGACATTATGTGCTTCGTAGAAGCCAAGCTAAGAGAGAATACTGAAATCCAAATGGGAGATGGGAAGTACAAACTATGGAGAAGAGATAGAACAGAAAAAGCAGGAGGAAGAGTGATGACAGCAATGAAAAACAACCTAAATATGGATGGTGTGGAACTGGGAGAAGGTATGGTTGAAGTGATAAACATGGTAATAGAAACCAAAGAGAAAGGCAAGAAAGACATTGCAGAAGCATATGTCCCCCCCCCAAGGCAAGGGCATGGAATGAGGAGGAATATCAGGAGACGTTGTCGAACATGGTTAGATACCTACAGAATGTGACTGAGAAAAGTAACAACATAATCCTGATGGGGGACTTCAACAGGAAAGAGATAAACTGGGAAGAGTGGGACTCAGGAAATAAAGATGATTCATGGGGTAGTATACTATTAAATATGGCAATGGATAATGTAATGACCCAGTGGGTCAAAGAAGCGACAAGATTTAGAGGGGATGACACACCAGCGAAACTAGATTTAATTCTAACCAGAGAACCTCACGCAACCGAATTTCTGAAATATCTGTGTCCTATAGGAAAAAGTGATCAGGTAGTGATAGAGTTCCAAATAACAGAAGGAACTGGGGAGACAAGAGATGAACTATACAGGCAAAGAAGTTACAACTTTGGGAAAGCAAACTTTACAGGATTGAGAAATTTTTTCGAAGAAGCGAATTGGGGAGAAATCTGGAAAACAGGAGATACAGAAGAAGTGGGATATCTTTCTAGACTTCTATAATACGGGTAAGGAAAAGTATGTGCCAAAAGTTAGTAGGAAAGAGAACTGGAGAAATGGCTGGTTCAACAAAAGGTGTATGATAGCAAAAAATGAAAGGGATAAGACATGGAACAACTGGAGAATGAGGAGTAATGACAGAACAAAGGAAGACTATAAAATGGAGAAAAAAGAAACACCGATGTGAGACTAAGTGTGTATTGGTGATTCGCCTCACGGCTTCCTCAGAATACAATTCTGAGGAAGCCGTTAGGCGAAACGTCAATACACACTTAGTCTCACATTGGTGTTTCTTTTTTCTCCAATTTGTCAACAAAAAGTTAATCAAGACTATAAAAGAAGTAGAAATGGATATACAAGAATACATAAAGAGAATGAAAGAAACTTCGAAAAAGGTATAGTTGACAAATGTACGGAAGAACCTAAATTGTTTTACAGGTTTGTTAATGGCAAACTGAAACAAAAGGAAGGAATCAATAAGCTGAAAGTAGAAGGAAATGTCTATAAAGATGCGGTTATGCTAGCTGATGTAATGAACAAATGCTTCCAATCAGTACTAGAGAAAGTGATTTTGTAGAGGAGGAAGTGACTTGAAATGCAGTGTTAGAAGATGTAAAGGTTGAAGCACAAAAAGTATACAAATTACTGGAAACTCACGATGTAAGGGAGGCCCCAGGACCAGACGGGATCTCTAACTGGATACTAATGGAATGCAGAGAACAAATGGCAGATAAGATTTGCGGCTTAATTGTGTGTTCTCTGGAAGAAGGGAAAGTGCATCGGGAATGGAAGAGGGCCAATGTGGTGCCAATTTATAAGGGAGGGAGCAAGGAAGTACCACTGAATCACAGACCAGTGTCCCTGACCAGAATGGTTGCAAAACTGTTCGAGAGAAACCTGAAAGACAGATGGATAAATATCTGGAGGAGATGGACATTTTGGCAGAAAGTCAGTCTGGTTTCAGAATGGGAAGGTCATGTGTTTCTAACATGCTGAGCTTCTACTCAAGGTTATAGACATACTACAGGAGAGAGATAGTTGGGTGGACTGGGTGGATTAGATTTGGAGAAAGCCTTTGACAAGGTAACCCACTAGGGACTAATGTGGAGAGTGGAACACTGGAGGACTGAAGGGGAACCTCTTAGAGTGGATGAGGGACTTCTTGAGAGACAGACAAATGAGGAGAGTAATAGAAGACAGGATGTCTGGATGGAGGAAAGTAACAAGTGGAGTCCCACAGGGCTCGGTCCTGGTGCCCGTAATGTTCATGATTTATATAAAGGATCACTTGATGGATCAGTTGGGTCAAGGATTGTGTGGGTAAGATTGAAAGTTGGAATACAAATGTGGGTGACTGTGTGTGTGTATGTGCCAACGCAAGATCGTGCGAGCAGAGTGAGAGAAGAGTTCTGGACAAATGTGAAAGTGTGCATGGAAAAGTTTGGAAGAAATGAGAGAGTGTTTTTGATCGGTGATATGAATGGTAAAGTAGGGAATGTGAAGGTGGATGGAATAGTTGGTTAGTGGGGTGTGCCTGCTGAGATAGGTGAGAATGGCAGTGCGTTAGTGGACATCTGTGCTGGGAGGGGGTTGGTGATAGCCAATACCCTCTTCAGGCACAAGATGATCCACAGGTACAGTAATCCCGCATTTTTTGCGGATTTTTTGTCTACGGTTTTGCCCTCTCGCGGATTTTCTTAGCATTAATAAGTTCAACAAAAATATCCTTGAATATACAGAAAAAAAAAAAAAAATGAAATTCCTGCAGTTTCCAATTGTAGCGCGGTAAACTCACGCCACCCTCTGTCCCTTTCCCGTGGCCCCTCTGCCAGTGTTACCATATCTAGCATAATTTTATTCTTTTAGCATAATTTTGATCAAATTTTCGAGTCTGGAATATTTTTTAACATATTAGAAGTTTTAGAATCATTCTAGCATAATTTTGAATGGAATGGAATATTTTTAGAATAATTTTATAAAAGCTACAAATCAGAGAGAGAGAGAGAGAGAGAGAGAGGACCAAGGTAAGAAGATGTTTGAATAATTGGTTACTTTCAGTTTGGGCTTGGTTGGGTTGGATTAGGTTAGGTTAGGTTAGGTTAGGTTGGATTAGGTTAGGTTAGGTTAGGTTTTAGGTTAGGTTCGGTTAGGTTAGGATAAGTTTGAGCTTTGTACTTTACCCATGAAACCTAGGTTTTTCCGATGGATTTTGGTATGATTCATTCGATTTTCAGCTTCATTTCAGTCGGAAATGACCATTTTCTGTGTTTTCCCCCCTCCCTATAACCCCCGATTCCCCAAAGATCCCTCATTATTTCAGGGGATGGGGGGGTCATAACTCAAAATCTCGTTATTTCCGATGGAAACGATGCTCAAAATCGAACGAATCACATCAAAATCCATCAGAAAAACGTAAGTTTCGTGGGAAAAGCAGTATGGGTAGATACCGATATTTATCCTCTTACTGTATGTAGGTTCATTTTAATATTTTCATAGTAAACAATACATAATTAATATGTTGCACGAATATGTATAGAATTTTATCATTTAGCTTCAAGTTAGTATAATTCATTTTTTACTTGGAACAAATATGCTCAATCTAGCATAATTTTTTCATTGCCCTAGCATAATTTCGTTGTTTGGATATGGCAACACTGCTCTCTGTCCCGCATTCTTCAGTCCACGCCTGACTGCCTTAGGTGGCTGTTGTGGTTGTAACCACACTATGATATGAGCCTCTTGCCTCCCACTTGCTTTCCACATGGCCCCAGGACGTAAGCCAGCCTCACCAAGGGCTAATAATACAATTAGTAAGAACTCCAAAGTAACAAAACGATCAAGTTATGACCTTAGCAGAGAAAATTGTGTTACTGGACAAGCTAAGAAACGACCGTGGGAGTGTTTGCTATCACCAGTTAATGCATCTTTTTATTTTGTACTGTTTTGTTAATAAATGTGTAGATAATTGTGTATTACAGTACGGTGTTTACGTTTTTCCTTCATAATGGAGTATGTGCTTTCAATCTTGTAAGAAGGTATTTCGGGATGAGTATGGAGGTTTCGGGACAATTCGCAGTCACAACAAACACAAAACAATTCGCCTTCATTAATGAAGATAGCTATGGGTGACGCTAGAATATAATTCAAAGGCGACTACAGCGAGGAAGAAACAAGTTAATTATTGACTAAAGGTGCAACTAATAAATAATATCCAGAACCTACGCTACTGAACATAGACTGCTGGATCCCCCTGAAATATAGTTATCAAAGTATTGATTAATTAATAATAAGTATATTGATGAAAGTATTGATTAGTATATTTATAGAATGGCGGGGAATCGTCCAGGGTGCGAATTGTTCTGAAGGGGAATCGTCCATGTTTTGACGGGGAATTGTTTGACGGCGAATTGTCTCGCAATCAGTATGGACATGGACTGTGTTATGGGCAGCATGGTGGACACAAGTGCAAGTTTTCAATTGTTAATAGAGTATTCGCGGAATTGACTTTTCGCGGGGGTTACAAGAACGTAACTACCGCGAAATATGCGGGATTACTGTATACATGGCGAGTGATGAGAAGGGTGGGTGGTGAACTGAATGAAAGGAAGGCAATGATTGATTAAGTGTGTGTGGATGAAAGGATGCGAAAATGTGGAATGGATGCAAGAGCTTATAGAGGTTGGGGGAGTCGACTTTTTGACCACTACTTGGTGGTGGCCAGAATCAAGGTCCAATTAGGATGGAGAAATAGAAGGGAGGGACAGGAAAAAAGAGTAAGTGTAAGGAGAGTGGAAAGGTTACAAGAGGATGAGAAAAAGGCAAAGTATAAGACAGAAGTGGAGGAACAATTGGGCAAATATGAATTGGAGCAGATGGGGGATGTGGAAGGTGTGTACAGGATATTTACAGAAGAAATATATGCAGCATGTGATGTGGTGCGTGGGATGAAGAGAAGACAGAGGGGTGTGCAAGGAACAGCGTGGTGGAATGAAGAGGTAAGACAGGCAGTGGCACAAAAGAAGAAAGCATACAATGAATGGATGAGAAATAGAGGCATGGAAGAAGTTCAGAGACGGAAGAAAGTGTTATATGTAGAAAGAGAAAGGTGAAAAGATTAGTAAGAGAGAGTAAGAAGAGAGTGGATGAGGAATTCGGAAGGAACTTGAGTGTCGAGGGACTGTATGAAAATGTTCTGGAAAGAGGTGAAAAGAGTAAGACAGGGTGGAAGTGAAGTTACCAAGGGAGTGAAAGATAAAAATGCTAGATTACTAGTGGAGAAGGGAGAAAAAGTGAGCAAATGGAGACAACACTTTAAGGAATTGTTGAACATAGAGGATGGAAGTAATGCGAGTATAAGTGGCTGGGGAATGGCTGGGAGGAGGAGGGAGGTAAGAAGACAGGAAGAAATCAGTAGGATAGAAGTTGTGGAAGCAATGAAGAAAGTTACATTGGAGAAAGGCCCAGGAATTGATGGAGTGTGTGGTGAAATGCTGAAGTATGGGGGAGAGATAGTAGTAGAATGGATGTGGAAAATGTGCAGATTGGCCCGGGAGGAAGGTAGAGTCCCGGAGAATTAGAAGTCAGGTATAATTATTCCCCTATGTAAAGGAAAAGGGGAAAAAGAAGTGTGTGGTAGTCATAGGGGAACCTGTCTTCTTAGTATAATTGGAAAAGTGTATGGTAGGATACTTATTGACAGAGTTAGAGAAAAAACAGAGGAATTAGTTGGAGAAGAACAGGGAGGCTTTAGGAAGGGAAGAGGTTGTGTAGATCAGATATTCATTCTTAGATCTTCAGTGGAAAAGTTTCTAGAGAAGGGAAAGAAGTTGTATGCAGCTTTCATGGATTTGGAGAAAGCATATGACAGAGTGGATAGACAAGGAATGTGGAAAGTATTAAGAATATATGGAGTAGATGGGAAGTTGTTGAATGCTGTGAAGAGTATGTATGATGGTGCTAAGGCTGCAGTGAATGTGGATGGTGAACTGAGTGAATTTTTCTCTTTGAAGGCTGGGTTGAAACAGGGATGTGTCATGTCTCCATGGTTGTTCAATCTGTACATGGATGGGGTAATAAAAGAGGTACAAGGTAGGGTAGAGGATGCTGGAGTGGCCCTGGTGAGAGAGGGTACTGTTTGGAAACTCCCTGTACTGTTGTTTGCAGATGATACTGTGTTGTTGAGTGAAGACGAAGGGGAGCTGCAAGGCTTGGTGGATGAGTCTGGGAGAGTGTGTAAGAAACGGAATCTAAAGGTGAATGTAGGGAAGAGTAAAGTGATGGTCTTTGAGAGAGGTGAAGTCAGTGAATGTACAGCGAGGTTGGATGGTGAGGAATTGGAAAATATGAGTACGTTTAAGTAGTTGGGTAGTGTGATGAGTAAGGATGGAGGTTTGGAGGGTGAAGGGCTTGAAAGGGTACAGCAGGGAAGAAAGGTTGCTGGTTCCTTGAAAGCAGTGATAAGTAGCACGGAAGTGAGCATGGAAGTGAAAAAGTTACTACATGACAGTATTGTGATACCAACTCTAACGTATGGAAGTGAAGCCTGGACTTTGCTGGAAGGACACAAGTCAAGAGTGGGAGCAGTGGAAATGAGTTATTTAAGAGGAGCCTGTGGAGTCACATGGAGAGAGAGGCTGACAAATGAGAATATAAAGGAGCGTTGTGGTGTGGATGTGGATGTGATAGGAAGCGTTCGGAGCAATACACTGAGGTGGTTTGGCCATGTGGAGAGGATGGAGGGTGAAAGACTAATGAGAGAGTGTATGTGGGTGAGGTGGAGGGGGGAAGAGGGAGGGGGAGGCCGAGGATGAGATGGATGGATGGGGTGGAGAGGTATATGAGAGAGGGGGGTGTGAGTTGGGAGCGGGGCAGTGAAATGGCGGGGTACAGGCAACGTGGAGGCGATTTGTTTGTGGCCACCCAGAACGGGATTGAGGCGTCTGGCAACAGATCGATGGATAGATCACTTGATGTAGTGCTGCCTACTTCTTCCTTAGCCTTTATAATTTTTTTTTTTTTTTCTGTGCCTGCCCTCCTCTCTTCCTATTTTTCCCATCTTTCCTGTCACTTTTTATTGCTTTTCTTTCCTTTACAGGTGGCTTTACATTGAGTGATAGGCCAAATGGTTTCCTGTTAGCCAAGAAACCATTTACAGCGCTGGGTGGTAACCATACAACCAAACCATACGTGTTCCCTACGAGTCTAAAAGTTGGTTGGTGAAGGGTTAGTGCCTCACCTCGTAAAACAAATAACTCAAAGCCAAATGCCACCCCTTACAGGATTATGGTGTCTGGCAATAGACAGATAGATAGATAGATAGTTATGGTAGATAGAATGAACAGCTATGCAAGTCTGTTTGCTGACCATGCAATGATCATGAGGATAGCAGAAGTTGAAGAAGACTGTAAAATGCTGCAAGGGGACCTGGATAGGATACATAATTGAGCCAGATGTGGGAAATAAAATTTAACATAAAAAAATGTAAAATATTGGAAATGGGTGAAAGAACCAAGCGACCATCACTGAATTATTTCATGGATAATGAACCAATCACAAAAGCGAGAGGAGAGAAGGACTTGGGAGTGCTGGTCCAGGATAATTTGTCACCTGAAAAACACATTAACAAGATATTGTAGTTAGAGAGACATATAATCTCAAACTAACATTAAGAGTAGCATTTCATTACATGGATGAGGAGATTATGAAAAAAATTAATAGTGGCCATGATCTGCCCCAGGTTGGAACATGCGGCAGTAGTGTGGTCCCCACATAAAATGAAAGATATAAACAAGATCAAGAGAATACAAAGAACAGCAACCATGTTGGTCCCTAGTCTGGCAGATGTCGTACAGGGACAGGCTGGAAAAACTAGACCTGCCTTCCTTAGAAAAAAGAAAGAGAGAGGGGTGACATAACTGCAGTGTTCAGGGCCAGGATGCGATTAGGAAAAATTGACAGAGAAGATCAGTTAGTGTGGGATGGGAGAGTAACAAGAGGACATGGAATGAAACTAAAAAAGCCAAGTTGCTTGAAGGATATCAATAAATAAAGTTTTCCATATAGATGCATAGACCTGTGGAACAGCCTGGACAAAGAGATCATCCAGTCGAAAAACTTAAATGAGTTCAAAGCAAAATTTGACTAATTGTGAAACAGAGACAGGACCCCAAGAGCATAGCTCATTACCTGTATATCACAACTAGGTAAATACTAGGTAAATACACACACACAGACACAAAGAGGCAGGCAAAAACAGTACTGCTCCACCTTCTAAAGGTGGGTGATAAAAATAATGGCAAGACGGATAGATCCTAGAAATAACAAGAGCAGAGGTGATACAGCAGGAAATACAAGATCAGGGTTGAAAACTAGACATAGCTGCAATGTATTCATATGCCTCTGCAAACAGCAACATACAGTAGAGAAGAGAGGAATATGGACATCTGATGACAGAGTTCCTAGGTGGGTTAACAAAACCAATTATAAGAAACAATGGATTGGTGTTGACTGGAGATCTTAATTGCAGGGAGGTAAATTAGGAAGGACTGGAGGCAGGGACAAATGAGGAATCTTGGGAATACAATGTAAAGGACCTGATGGTAGAAAATATGCTAATTCAACATGTCTGGGAAAAAACAAGAATTTGAGGAGGCAATGGACAATCAATGTTGGCTATTGATATTTGAAAAAGATTCCATTGAATTTTTTTTTAATGTGTCCAACTCTGGGCAAAGGCTTCATGGCCTATTTCTTGGGGGTAGTGGCCTATCCCAAGGCCCAGTAGTCCTCCACATGTCACCACTTCTGCGCTAACACCCACCATCCATATTGAATACATGCTAGGGCTGTCTCATACAGGACTAGTGTACTGGTATTATTTAATATCAGATACCAGTGTCCCCTGGGGAAAAGTGACCATCTGATCAGAGGTCTTGATGTGAGATAATAAAGTGAGAGAGGAAACATATACAGGTATACCCCAGTTTAACGATACAACTGGTTAAGTAAAAATCCATAGCTAGGCGGGGTATCGTATATCAGGGTAGATTTAACGTGTAAAATATAGAGATGTGTTTTTGAACCTTGGGTTTTCCCCCCAGCCAAGTCCTTAACCCACCCAAATAAGTCCAAAAACAAGTTTCTAGTTAACCTAAATCCCCAAATAGCTTTAAAACAAGCTAAACTAGTTCGTAACTCACCTAAACCCAAAAATAAATATTGAAAATTGTCAAGTATAAATCTGAAAAAAATAAAACTTAGTAAAAGGTACCCCAAAATGACAATGTTCACCCCACCTATGACTAAAACACATTAACCTCTTTGTACATGATGACGCGTTTGTCGTCATATGGGTGTGGCTGCGACTATACTTGTTAACACTTTTGGCGTCATTAAAGCATAAAAACTTTCGTCAAAGGATAAGTTTTCGGACGATCGGCATCATTTTTGGAGGCGTCATAGCTTCCCTGCTCATTGTCAAAAGTAATGAGTTGGCAACTGTGGGTCCCGATACCAGTAATAGAGTGGACAGGTTATTCAGTACCAAATGAGCTGTGAGTGGGGAAGGTACTGTGCAGCTCTGTTGTTTTAAATTTCCACTCTTACTCCTGTCCCGGCCGTGCAACACATTTCACTATACCAGTAGTGCTTGTGTATAGTGTTTGGGCACTGTTGTGATTAGATTTGGTATTTGGAATAGGATATTTGGTGTTTGTGAAATAATCCTGGTTGTTATCAACTGTTGGCCCAACGAAGATTATGCTACTGTTTCTAATCAACTACAATGCCTCTACCCTGCACCAAATGCGAGTATTCAGCTATAATAATAGTGACAGTGAATCATGTGAATATAGTGTGCATATCTAGTGTACAAAGAATTGGTGAAATACATGCAGCAGCTTAGAGGAAGGCAGGAAACTGCCCTATAGTCATGACACGGCATGGGTGCACCGTAGTTTTTTGCATTTTTCTCGTAAACTATGAGGCCTAGGATCACTGTTGTGCGCTCAAATGAAAGCCAATTAAATTCTGCATAGGATGACAAAATAAAAACATGACAGTGGCACGAAAAGTTTTTCACTACAACATAGCTTCCCGAATAAAAAAATCAGTTGTCTGTTGCAAATGGGTTTTACTTTTTCACTTATTACTTGAACATCATACCTCATATCAAACTGGGGCCTCTGGCAATCGAAAGCTAATAAAATTCTCTTTGCAATGATGGTATTACATGTAGAGACTGAGTAGTAAACATTCGACTTATGATGTTGGGAAGTGAAATGTATGCTCTTGAATGTATATTCACATGGCCCTGACGTATGTATAGTGTGTTTTTTGTGTGTTTTTTTTGCTTATCGTGTAGAACAAACATCGACGAATAGGAATATGTGGGTTTTGGGGCAAAATGAATATGTTTGGGTGGTGAAAATAATTAAGTTTAAAAACAGTTTATAAATCAACCTAAACACAAAATTTAAGTCTAAAATATCTTCAAAATTGGTGAAAAAAAATCTAAACCCATTGTTAAACCAGGGTTTGGCCATCGTTGGGCGGGGTATGGCTGTATTTCTTCCCCATTGCTAAGCCGGGGTATTGCATCTTGAGGTATCGCATAATGGGGTATACCTGTTAACAGGATAAACAAAACTAAAGTAAAGCAGACTCTGACTTCATAAGACATTATTTTACTGATGCGGACTGGAGAAAAATGAAAATGATGGAAAACGTCCATCAGAAAAATAAAATCAAGATGAATACTGGTATAAACGTATATACAGTACAGCAACCACTTGTGTATCCGAACCTACATTGTACAAACCTCGACATTTTCCGAACCACCACACTGAATAATTAACAAAATTAATAAAAATAACAAATACATGGAAGAAAGAAATTTTAATTTCGTGCATGTGGTGAAATTTGTGCGGTGGCCAGTAGGCAGCAGAGCCAATCGAAACAATAACAAACACCTACGCTGCATCGCTGCCCATATTCCTAAAGCTGCGAAAGTCAGGAAAGCCTCTGAGACCTCACCGATTACTGTGAGCATCCGAATGCTATACCACCCTTCCATTAGGCCTCAAACTCCCTCCCAGAACTTCGTAACCTGTTCATCAGAACTCAGAGCCAATAGGCGTTCAAATAAACAACAATCAATACACTCTTCAAGCCAACCACTCCTATAACTTCACCTTCACTACTGTCTACACCATCATGCAGCCAACCATCTGCCTCAACAGCACAATGCCAATGAGACTGAGGAGGCAGGCTTGTATATTGGTGAGTACTGTACTGCACCTATACTGTAAAGATAATGCATGCCTAAAATGCTATAATTATCATTATCCAAATTTTTTACATTATCCCACCCTCCTTTGGCCCAATTCATTTGGATAAGCAAGTGAATACAGGTAACTCGCACGAAACACGATCTCACGGAACGCGCTCGCAATTATACACGGTAAGGGCTGGGACACATATAAGACAAAGTAAGATAAAATACCATTATGAAAACTACAAATTAACGCAGGAGAGGCCTTTGAAAGATCAAATCCTTGAACGTCACCGCAGCGCGTGGTTTGTTTTGATTACGTGACGATCTAGGCGGGAAATTATTCAGTGAGTGAGACATTCCCGAGTACAGTAGCACAGTATTTGTAAGTTAAATATTTACAGTACTGTACTGTTCTGGTAAGTTTATGTGCAACTTAAAGTACTATTAAATAAAGTTAAAGCAAGAAATAAAGTCTTATAACCAGTTTATCTGATAGGCGTCAGAATATTGCCTTTTTTATTTGTTCGTTTTTTCCACAGTACTGTACAGTATTTGTAAGTTAAATATTTACTGTTCTCGTATGTACTGTACTTGTAAGCAATAAAGTTAAATCATTGAATAACGCCTTGTAACCAGGTAACCCGAATTATATGATTACCCATGATCGGCGTTGGAATATTGCCTTTTTTGTTTGTTCGTTAAACTCTTACTGTACTGCTTTTCTACAGTACAAACTGTATTTGTAAGTTAAATATTTACTGTTCTGGTATGTACTTGTAAGCAATTAAAGCATTAAATAAAGCCTTGTAACCAGTTAACCTGATTTATATGATTACCCATGATCGGCGTCAGAATATTGCCTTTTTTGTTTGTTCGTTAAAGACTTATAATAAGAGAAAAATACATTTTTGTCTTGGTATCTTTACCTATTTGCTCAGGTTTGCTGTAATGGTTTGGATCATTTGATGCAATGCAACTTGTAGAAAACTGTGAAAACTTTCGGGAAGTGAACGAATATCTGGGACATGAGACTGACCTTGACTTCACCCTCTCATGTATCATCTGTCAGTTCACCACCTGCTATCGTGATGAGTGGATGTACGATTTTTTCGCTCGTGGCCATGCCTAACCACACATAGTTACACCCATTATCTCGACCCAGACAGAAAATACAGTCTTTTTCCTCCCTTGCAAAACACAAACAACCACCCTGTTTACGAGACAGCAATATATATTGCGAAAATAACAAGGTAAAATGATAAAGATGAACATAAAATGATAAAGATGAACATGTTATGACGGAAGAAGTACGTTTTCCCCGTCTGTAAACGTATTTATTTCTGTATTCGTAATAATTAGACTTATTGTTGGTTCTGAAACTGCATTATGATTCTATTTTTAGCCATTCTCGTGGTGTGGGAGCTGGAAGTTGTGACACAACTTCCTTATTGCTAATCGGACTGACCCTCCACTTTATTCTCCCGTGGCAGAGTCTAGCCTTGGAGGACGTGCAGTTTTCTCATTTAGGACTGAAAATTCAACTCTTTCGCTCCCTTTTCCAAGCATGGGCACAACGATAACATAAAAAATAACTCGAAACTACCATGAACATATATCAAAAAGGTGAAAATGTATTCATAGCATTTTTTTTTTCCAGCCACTCCTAACAGTACTGAAATCATTCGATATCACAGTACTGCATTTCTAAGTTAAATATGTACTGTTCTGGTATGTACTTGTATGTTAAAGCACTGGTACCAGTTAACCTGATTTATAAGATTACCTACGATCGGCGTCGGAATGTTTCCTTGTGTTTACGTACAGTATTTGTGTGTTGAAGTTTTGCTCTGGAGTACTGTATTTGTGAGTTATAACATTAAATAAACCTTCTAACCACTTAAAGTGCTTTCTAGTGATTACCAATGACAGATAACAGCAAAACAACACATTTGGGGGGTCTAGGGAGCAAAATACGGAGTAGTTTAAATATACGCGATTTCGCACCTAACATGGCACCGTAGGAACGAAACCCACGTGTTCCGTGCGAGTTACCTGTACTGTATGATGAGGATATCAGTAGACATATCCCATCATTTGCTATCAAAATGGAAAGGAAAAAGGAATAGATTAATTACAGATGTGGGAGGGTAAAGGAAAAAAGAAATTCATCTATCTATCTATAGCCCGACGCCCTAATCCAGCAAAGGGTGGCCACAGACAAAACGCCTCCAAGTCACTCTGTCACCCACCATTTGACTACCCTCCCCCCAACTCACCCCCCCCTCCCTCATATACCTCTCAACTCCATCCCTCCACCTCATCCTCGGTCTACCCCTCCCTCTCCCTCCCTCCACCTCACCTACATACACCCTCTTAGTCAGTCTTTCATTCTCCATTCTCTCCACATGTCCAAACCACCTCAGCATGAAACAGGTTACAAAGAAGACAGTGAGAAAGCATTGGATTTCATTCATTCGTTTATACAGGCTCTAACATGTTTTCATGCGTCGGCCTTGGTTGCCTAGTGGTGGCTGTCCATGCTGCTCAATCTTTGGCAGCCTATTCAGTCAGTTATCCCTAAGGTCACACTATATGACCCCGTCCCAGGTCTTTTTCAGACCGCCTCTTGCAACCCCTTGTCAAGTTTTTTTTTCTTCTTCTTTTAAGGGACAATGAATGGAGGAAGGAAAAACAAAAGAAATAAAAAAAAAAACAAATCCATGTGCCTAAAAACATCCTCCAATCATAAAATATTTATAAAAACCGGATTTAAATAAAAGTGGATTAAATGTATGCGGTAAGCAACTCCCAGGAAGTGAATTCCAGAGAGTAGTAGTTCTGGGGATAAATGAATTTCGATAAGCAGAGGTTCTGCATTGCAGGGGAGACAGTGTGAGTTCATGGGCACTCCCAGCTGCCTGAGAATTTTGGGGGAATATGTGAAGGGGAGGCACAATTGAAGCAAGTTTGACAGAGCACTTACGATAAAAATATCGGTAAAACAATGCTAAAGAACCAATGTCTATATGTACTGATAATGGAGGAAGGTCCAGCATAATGGCAGGATTATTGATTAATCTAATGGCTTTATTTTTAATTCTGTCCACTTTCTGCAACCAAGTGTCATTCCCCATCACCTCCACAGGCCCAAACCATTTCAATCTACCTCTCATCACAACACAACTACTATCCAGTCCCATCCTTCATCACAACTCTTTAATTGTAAATCTAGCCCCCCCCCAGCCCTTACATTGATGGATGCAATGCACATCCATCTAATCATTGGCATTTCTGTACGTCTGAGCCTACAAATATCCTCTTCATTTACTGCCCAGGTCGCCCTACCATACAGCACGACACTATCAACACACGTCACATTCAAAGATCCCATAGCACGGAGGGAGAGCCCTCTCAATGTCAACAGAGTCAACAGCCAGTGGAATGAATATAAGAAGGCAAGAAATGACTACTGTATTCAAAGGTACGAAGAGAAGAAGAAATGAAATATGAGAAGGATATACAGTAGAACCTCTCTCATTCGGACTATATGGGGGGAAGGGTTGTCCGAATTAGCAGATTGTCCGGACCATCAGGGTAATCTCCAGTTCATACCAAAAACTGGCTACATATGGTATGTTTGTTAATTATTAACACATGTGGCATATGTCAACCCTACGTAACTGCGAAAGATGAAAGGATACTAAAATAACCAAACTAATCATGTACGATAGTTTTGTATTGCATAATTTACAGGTAAGGCCAAGACAAGAAACTAGCCTACATTTTAAATTGTAGTAAGTGACTAAGGCCTGTGTAGGCAAAAAAATAAATTAATTAATTAACTGTAATATTTGGAATAAAAATAAAACTTATGTTGGCAAAAAATACATTGTCATCTTTGGCATATTGATAACACCCATACGGGCAAGAAGCTAATGTCTGATGTACAAGTAAAGCACATTTAAGTGCAAAAAATAACCTACAGTAATCACTAAACACTGCAGAATATTCTGACCCATTTTTGTGTAAGCAAACTCCTCCTTTTAACACCTTTATTCATTGCAGAAGCTACACTTGCATTAAGGGGCATGGTAAGGAGTATTAACTTTTGAAATACAGCATAAAAATATAAATATTTGGTGAACTAGTTGATGGAACGAATGCTAGCGAGTGTTTAAACAGGCGCCCATGTTGCGACCTAGCATGATCCGAGACTAAACGAATGACGATCGCTTTCCGCGCCGATACTGAAAATGACTTTAGAATTACAAAAGTAAAGTTATGGTGTTTGAGAGGAATGAAGTCACAGAGTGTGCAGTGAGGATGGATGGTAAGGATATGGAGAATGTGAGTGCATTCAAGTACTTGGGTAGTGTGATGAGTAAGGATGGAACTTTGGGAGATGAAGTGTGTGAAAGGGTACAGCAGGGAAGGAAGGTTGTTGGTACACTGAAAGCAGTGATGAGAAATAGGGAGGTGAGTATGGAAGTTAAGAAGCCACTGCATGATAGTATTGTGATCCCTACCCTGACGTATGGAAGCGAGGCATGGACCTTGCAAGAGAGGAACAAGTCAAGAGTGAGAGCAGTGGAAATGAGTTACTTGAGAGGAGCATGTGGAGTGACGTGGAGGGACAGGTTGACGAATGAAGAAGTGAAGGAACGCTGTGGGGTGGATGTGGATGTGGTTGAGAAGATTAGGAGATATACACTGAGGTGGTTTGGACATGTGAAGAGAATGGAGAATGAAAGACTGGCTAAGAGGGTGTATGTGGGTGAGGTGGAGGGAGGGAGAGGGAGAGGTAGACCGAGGATGAGGTGGTGGGATGGAGTTGAGAGGTATATGAGGGAGGGGGGGGTGAGCTGGGGGGAGGGTAGTCAAATGGTGAGTGACAGGGCGACTTGGAGGCGTTTTGTCTGCGGCCACCCTTTGCGGGATTAGGGCGTCGGGCTATAGATAAATAGATATTTTTGGAGCTTATTATTTTTAAATTTTGTCCGAATTAACAGAAGCCCGGATCAAAGGGGTCCAGACCAAAGAGGTTCTACTGTAGTGACTAAAATTATGAAGGAAAAAACATTGTTCTAAAATTTGTAAATGTTAAAATGAAAGCTAAGTATACCACACTGTGACTAAATGATACATGATAAAGATAAGGATATGAATAAGATAATGAATAGCAGGCTACATTCAGTACTTGTAAATGAAGGTGAATTTATGGAATCATCAGAATGGAGGGGTCAGCAGTTATTATTATTATTATCTTTTTTAAGCAAGGCCATTTTTGCTCAGCTGGTGGGTTAGGTCCTTTTACAAGGGCGAGCCTCAAGAGGCGGGCTGGGCAACGTTGACCATTCAGTAGGAAGTGGACAGCCACTTTTGCTTAGCTAGTTGGTTAGGTTCTTTTACCAGCCTGCGGCTAGAGAGGCCAGCCAGCCACCCAATCGTATCCACTACTGCATACAGTATACAGTACAGTGCATAAGTTACATTGGTTGCTTAACGTCCTGATCACTTAATGTCCTATTTTTCAGAATATATCATGGACACTAAGCAGTGCATGGCTAAGTCACACCTGGAGTTGTAAATACATAGACACTGCTATACTTACAGCACCTCCTTCTTTTGTAACACCAGTTTCATCTTTCTGTTCCTTATCCTCCTGTTTGCCTCTCACTGCCTTCGGCTTGGATGATTTTTTTCCTGGGGACCCTGTAATACCCAAGACTATAAAAATTATGCATACAGTATTGTTACATACTGCTAACTTCTTAGGAGAAACTTTACATTCTTATTTAGGTTACTGACAAGTGACATTATTTATCTTAGAAGACACTTCTCATACTCAAGAAGGTTTTACTAAAGAATTTTCTGCATTATCCAACATTCATAAATCAGCATCATCATTAACATCATTCATTTTTATCATGGTCACTGCACTTTAACCATTAGGAGACATGAAATTCAGAACACCAAAAATGATAAAATTTATTTGGATTAACATTCTGGCTGAAAATAAAAGAACTCTGTAAGTCATTCTAGCTTATGATGGATAATTTCATTCAAATCAAAGAACATTTATCTACACCACTCTCTTACTGTGTCATTTCTCACTCAGTCATCTCACTCCATATAAAGGATTGTGGAGAATGCAGCTTTGAAGATTTCACAGCACCTCTTCCTTAATTATTAATTTTGTATATATACAAGAGAATATCACAAGGTGTATTAAGCATACTAAATCATTTAAAAAGAGGTGCCACAAAGCCTACAATACCACTCACAATACAGTACTGGCCACAGTCCACTTCACTTACAGCACTTCATTATGTTGCAGTAGTCCCACCCTTTTTGTTCCAAGCACTCATGGTCATGTCTCACACCCACATAGCACTCAGCTTTACTATGCATTTATACATACCCATCCTCCCCTTAAGAGACATTAATTCTTCTTTCATACACTCCTCAATACCCAAAATACTCTTACAGCTTACTTCATATCCCTCAGTTTTAGATGCTGCAATGTACACCCCCCCTCCCAATATCTAACAGCCATATGCTTAAATAAATGGAAAGGCCCTACAATGGTCCCTATTTTATGCACAAAGGAAAGCACAAGTACCGTAAGCCCTCAATTGTTAAGATGGTATGCTAAGAAGGCATTAAGGAAATGGAGGTAGTTGATAGCCCTCCATGACCATTCCTACCTGCTTGAGGAATGGTTGGTATGTTGGAAGTGCTCTCATGGGAGTCGCTGTGACTATTCTTTGTGAAGATGATATCCATCAACAACAAAACATGACAATTTCCCATCATATTTTTAATACACTATATTGGCACTTGTCTGTCTGTATACTTTATAAACTGTTAAAACAATAAACTTTTCAATCAATACTAAGGTTATAAATATGATAGCTAGCACTGGAGTTATAAGAATTAGGTAATCCTTATGGACACATAGGACCACCGCTTAAAAATAAAAATTAAAAAATTTACCTACCTTTGAACTGATTCAGTGACTTTATAAAGGTGTACATAAGTGCCTTTCCAAGCATGAAGAGGATCAATAAAAAAACATGGAACATATTACCGGGTATTTACACATGGGATAGATAGAATAGGTTAGGTTGGGATAAGAGTGGTTAGGACTGCAAAAAACTGGTTAGGTTGGGATAAGTTTGGTTAGGATTGCAAAAAACTGGTTAGGTTTGGTTAGTAACAATAAGCTGGGTTAAGTTACAGAAATCAGGATTAGGTTTGAGTAAAGGGACACTGATAAGGCTAATTTCATTCAAAAATGGCATTTTAAGACGGTGTCTGTCTGTCTTCGTGCACAGGTTAGGATAAGCTTGGTTAGGTTTGGCATTAAACTGGTTAGGTTAACCTAAAATAGGCTGAGTAATGTTAGTTTAAATATGGTTGAGTTGTTACAAAAATTTAGGTCAGGTTTGGATAAAGAGGCACAAATAAGGGGAATTTTGCTCAATAATGGCATTCTAAGATGGTATCCGTCTATCTTCATGCACAGGTTACATTAAGTTTGGTTAGGTTGGCATAAAATTTGTTAAGTAAACCAACAGGTTAGATAAGGTTAGGATAAATAAGGTTGGGTTATTAAAAAAATTTTGGTTAGGTTTGGATAACCAGGCACTGATAAGGGTAATTTCATTCAAAAATGACATTCAAATATGGCATCCATCTGTCTTTGCGAACCATAAGATAGTGTCCACCTGAAAACACACACTGCTTTGCACAATGCTTTTTACCACTTTTAAAATATATAAAAAACACTGAAACTTGAAAATGCACTTGAAAAATTCCATGACAAGCTAAGGTAATGAAAAAACAGAAAACTGCACAGTAAGGTGGTCTTCTGTTTCCTTATGGATTATCCAGATTTATGAATAGGATGCTGCTGGTAAATATTTTAAAAAGGTATTAAATATATATATATATATATATATATATAGCCTCCAGTGACTGTGATTAACCCTTAGACTTACCAATGACGACCTGGGTCGTCATGCATTTGTCAACCTCTGACGTCAGTATGATTACTTTGCCTGTCATCCAATGTAAGCTCTAAAGAAATATTTAGGGAGTCGTCATTTTTGTTGATGACAGGTAAAAGTGGGTGGAGCTAAGCCTGCCACAGCTGGTGAGTGCGTGCCCACTTGGTTTGCTTGGCTCAGTGTGGTGTGGGGTTCCTCACAGGTAGGATGTACACCTCTTGACTTCCCGCCAAACACTTATGCTCCTTTTTCTCACGTATATATGTGGTGTTATTAAGAAAATACAACAAATGATGCATTATTGGAAAGAAAATTTATTCTGCTACGTATTGAAGCAAAAAGTATTATTACTTCTTGAATTGTTTTCTTGGGGTGAATATTTTTTTAAAGGACAGCGTAACTCTTTAGCATGTTAGCTAAATTCTACTCACTTTTTTTGCATTTTATTTTGTATATATTGTCTTTTTGAACAATGTACGACAGAGCAAAAGTCTTCATCTTCAAAATGAGACCAAAGTGGTCTTTCTATGATGAATAGTAACTTTCCTATGAGCATTAGAAGTAAAATATCTCTACGCGACTGTTCTGAAAGCTCTCGAGCAAGAGTTAAGCGCCACAGCCAGAATTTACGCTCATCCCTTTAAAGGATAGGGTTAAAATGCTAGAATGATCTGATCCTGTCATGACAATTCATGGTTTTAATTTCCTTGTTATACAAATTTACATATTATTATCCATTCCTTGCCTAATGTCCAATATTCAGTTAAATCACATGGCTAATGTATAAAAGTGGTTAATACATCTCAATCTGAAGATCTCACCTTACTATTAACTATTTTTTTTTTTTATGCATTGAAGAAGGAACCAAAGGCCAGCAGCCTGAAAACTGTTCTCTCCAAGGAAAAACAAAAACAAGTGGTGCCAGGCACGGCAAACCTCGCCCGACAGCAGTGATTTTATTTCCAACCGTTTTCAAGTTGTAGCCCTCCAAAAATCTGTGATATTGTATTTGACCTGCCAAGGTCACTCAAGGTCAAAGGTCATGGTGCCAAATGAGAACCCATATGAGACTTTCTATACAGTATCTTCATAATAGTAAATATGTTTATCTTCAACCACTTTCAAGTTATAGCCCCCTGAATATCTGTGACCTTGAGTCTGACCTTACAAGGTCAATTAACATCAAAGGTCATGGTACCGATTTAAAAAATCCATATGGGACTTCCTATATGCTGATAATAGTAAATACTGTACCTCTCTATCCTCAACCAGTTTTGAGTTGTAGCCCCCTGAATAACTGTGACCTTGAGTTTGACCTTTCAAGAGCAGTCCAGACTGCCTGACCATTTCAGCTATGTTCACCACAATAAGATAAATAAAAGACATTTTTATCAGTGTACAGTACAGTACTATTATATATATTATATCATTTGATTAATGTAGTGAGGTTATAACACAGTACAGTACCGCAATGGTAGTCAAAACAGTTTAAAAACCATTCATGCAATCCGGACTAATGTCTGTTCTATTGAAAAAAGTCCGGATTAGCAGGGGGAAGTCCGGATGTCACTTTCATCGGAATTTCGCATTTTTCGGAATGGTTTGGGCCTCAATTAGTCCGTTATGGTGAGGTCTTACTGTACCTTACGCACTACCAACAATGCATACATTACCATACAATTTAGGCCTATCCATAACTCTCTCTCTCTCCGAGAAAGGAGAGAGGGAATGAGAATAAGAGAGAGGAGAGAGACCGATGATGTTTTGCCTTATGTCATCATTCGAAGGGATGCTCTTTGTACCATTCCTCTATTTATTCTCTCTCTCTCTCTCCCTCTCTCTCTCAGAAAAATGCCCTTTATCTCTCTCTCTCTCTCTCTCTCTCTCGTGTGAGTGTGTGTGTGTGTGTGTGTGTGTGTGTGTGTGTGTGTGTGTGTGTGTGTGTGTGTGTGTATTTACCTATCTGTAGTATACAGGAATTGAGCAATGCTCGTGTTGTCCTGTCTCCATATCCAAATTTATCTAGTCTACTTTTACACACATGAATGTTTTTCTCCTGCACCACCTTTTCGTCTAAGTTGTTCCAACTATTTATGTATTTACCTAATACTTTGTACCTAATTGTGATATACACGAAATGTGCTACGCTTGTGGGTTCCCGTCGCTGTTTCTCAGTAAGTCAAATTTAACTTTAAACTCGTTTAAGTTTTTAGACTGGACGATCTCTCTGTCCAGGCTATTCCATAAGTCTATACTTCTGTAAGGAAAGCTATATTTTTTTATATCCTTCAAGCAGCTTGACTTCTTCAATTACATTCCGTGTCCTCTTGTTGCTCTCTTATCCCATAAAAACAGATCTTCTTTATCAATTTTATCTACTCCACCATGGTCCTGAACACTGCAATACATGTCTCCTCTCTTTCTCCTTTCCTCTAAGGAAGGCAAATCCAGCTTTTCCAGCCTCTCTCTGTATGACAGATCTGCCAGACTGGGGACCATCTTGGCTGCTGTTCTTTGTATTCTCTCAATCTTGTTTACATCTTTCTTTTTGTGTGGGGACCACACTACTGCCGCAAATTTTAACCTGGGGCGGATCATGTCCACTATCAATTTTTTCATCATCTCATCCATATAATGAAATGCTACTCTTATGTTAGACAAGAGTTTATACGTCTCTCTAACTACTGTATCTTGTTAATGTGTTTTTCAGGTGACAAACTATCTTGGACCAGAACTCCCAAATCTTTCTCTTCTCTCAGTTTTGTGATTAATTCATTACCCAACAAATAATTCAGTGATGGCCTCCTGGTACTTTAACCCATTTCCAATATTTTACATTTCTTTACATTAAATTTCATTTCCCACGTCTGGCTCCAATCATGTATCCTATCCAGATCCTCCTGCAGTATTTTACAATCCTCCTCAACCTCCACCTTCCTCAAGATCTTTACATCATAAGCAAACAGACTTGCATAACTGTTCACTCCATCTACCACATCGTTTACGTAAATCAGGAACATTACTGGCGCCAACACCGAGCCTTGAGGGACTCCACTTGTTACTTCCCTCCATCCAGACATCCTATCCTTTAATACTGTCCTCATTTGTCTGTCTCTCAAAAAGTCTCTCATCCATTCCAGGAGTTTCCTCTTCAGTCCTCCTATATATTCTAGTTTCCACATTAGTCTCTTATGAGGTACCTTGTCAAAGGCCTTCTCTAAGTCTAAGTACACACAATTCACCCAACCATCTCTCTCCTGTACCACGTCAATTGCTCTTGAGTAAAAGTTCAACAAGTTGGAAACACATGACCTTCCACTTCTGAATCCAAACTGACAATCAGCCAAAATATTCATCTCTTCTAGATATTTTATCCAACTGTCTTTCAGGATTCTCTCACACAATTTTGCGACCATGCTGGTTAGAGACACTAGTCTATAATTTAGGGGTTCTTCCCTGTTTCCTCCCTTATAAATTGGTACCACATTTGCCCTCTTCCATTCTTGTGGCACTTTCCCCTCTTCCAGAGAACACACGATTAAACTGTGAATGTTATCCGCCAGTTGTTCTCTGCATTCCTTCAGTACCCAATTCCATCAGGTCCTGGGGCTTTCCTTTCATCTTGAGTTTCCAGTAATTTATTCACTTCCTGTACTTCCACTTTTATATCTGTTATCACCGGTACATTTCTAATCACTCTCTCCCTTTCCAAAAACTCTTTTTCATTACTGAAAACCGATTGGAAACATTTGTCCATTATTTCAGCTTGCATTGCTGCATCTTTATAGACCTCTCGTTTTACTTTCAGTTTGGTGATTCCTTCCTTTTGTTTCAATTTGCCATTAACAAATCTATAAAACAGTTTGGGCTCGTCCTTGCATTCTTGTGTATTCATTTCTAGTTCTTTTATATTCTTCCATTGTTCTGTTGTTACCTCTCTTTCTCCAGTTGTTCCACGCCTTATCTCTCTCTTTTTTTGCTATCATACACCTTCTATTAAACCACTCCTTTTTCCTGTTTTCTTTCCCTCTTATTCTTGGTACAAATTTTACCACACCCAAATTATAGAGGTCTTGAAAGATATCCCACTTCCTCTGTATCTCTCTTGTTTCTCTGAACTTTCTTCAATCTGCATTTTCAAAAAATTTTCTCAATCCTGTAAAATATGCTTTCCCAAAGTTGTATCTTCCCTGTCTATGAAGCTCGTCTCTTGGCTCGACATTCCCTATTATCATCTGGAACTCAATGACCACATGATCACTTTTTCCTATGGGACAGAAATATTTCAATGATTCTATTACATCGGGTTCTTTGGTAAACAGTAAATCTAACCTTGCTGGTGTGTCCTCACCTCAAAACCGTGTCTCTTCTTTGACCCATTGCGTCATCATATTATTCATTATTATATTAAATAATATAGTGCCCCACGAATCCTCGCTGCCTCCTGAGTCCCATTCCTCCCAGTTCACCTCTTTACAATTAAAGTCACCCACCAAAATTATATTGTTGCTTTTCTCATTTATTTTTTGTAAATAAATAGCCATATCTGACAACATCTGGTATTCGTCATCATTCCATGCTCTCGTCTTAGGGGGAACATACACTACCCCCGTGTCTCTCTTGCCATTCTCTCCAGTTTCTAATTTCATGTATATCACTTCAGACCTGCCTTCTCCCATTTCCACGGTATCTACATTTATGTTGTTCTTCACTGCTTTCATCACTCCTCCTCCCATTTTTTCTTTTCCGTCTCTTCTCCACAGTTTGTATTTACCATCTCCCAAATGAACATCAATATCTTCTCTTAATCTGGTCTCTACAAAGCACATGACATCAGGTTCATGTTCTCTCAAGAAATTGTTAATTTCAAGCCTTGCCGATATAAACCATCGACATTAGTATATACCACCTTCAAATTATTTTTGATGTTTTTCATACCCTCTTCGCAACTTCCCTCCACTGGTACCACTTCCTCAATTTCTGATCTTTCATAGCCATCCTCCTTAGTTTCCTTGACTTCTATTTCCTTACATACCACTTCCTTACTTTCATATCCATCATTCTCCAAAAAAAAAGTATTACATTCTTCCTCTGTCCTCTTATCAATTTTTTCCTTTACTTGTTCCTTCAATGATTTTAAAACTTCTCTTTCTTCTTCATTCAAGTCTTTTCTTATTATAATATTTTCCATCCCTGCCTCTTTGCTTAGTTTCCAGGTCACTTTAAGTATATCATTTACTACACTTTCTGATGACAATTTGACTCTCATTGGTCTTGTTTCCCCTTTCTTATATGGCCCTATCCTCCTTACTTCCTCAATTTCTTTTACCCACTTGTCTCCTTCGGGATCAATCTTGCCTAATATTCCTCTCACCAGGTTTGTGTCTCTCTCGAGTCTCATGGATCTAACCTTTTCTTCCTCCTCTCTGTTTCCAAATATTACCACACATCTGCTCCTTTCTACAGTTTCTCTCACTATTTTCTCTTTTTTCTTCAGTATTTTCACTACAATTTCTTCCATTTTTTTCTTGTTCATTTCCCTTTCTTCCTGGATGATTTCTCTTAAGCTGACCACTTATTTCTATTCTTCTTCTACGTGTGCCCACTTTGCCTTATGCTCTTCTAATTCACTACTCACCTTCTCCATTTAATAGTACTCTCTTCTAGTTTTCTCCTCAATTCGAGATTTTCACACTTCCAATTTCTGATCTCATTCGCCGTCTCATTGGACTGGATCAGACTCTGTATAGTAATCTCCGTATTTTCAGACATGTCCTTTAACACTAGATTCTCCACTTTCTTTTCAAGTTCACTAATCCTCATAATCAATGTTTTAACCAGACCCATGACATTAGTATTTTTATCAAATCCTGGAAATTCGAGTCCCTCAATGTTTACATTTTTGGCCATGTTTGAGGTTGGTTACAGTACCAACAACAGCTGTTACATTCATGTATATTCTTGCCAATAAATCTTTACATTCTTGGTAGTCTATATTAACTTACAGTATTTTAAACTTAATACAAGACCATAGGAAACAGGACAAACATAATTCCTGAAAACTACTTAAGTTTGCAGCGTTGGCTGGGCCTGGGAGCAGTCAAGAGATGTCCGTTCGCTGTGGCTGTTCGCTAGTGTGTGTGTGTGTGTGTGTGTGTGTGTGTGTGTGTGTGTGTGTGTGTGTGTGTGTGTGTGTGTGTGTGTGTGTGTGTGTGTGTGTGCAGATTCTCTGTCTCTGTCTCTGTCTCTCTCTCTCTCTACTGTGTGTGTGTGTGTGTGTGTGTGTGTATGTGCAGATCCTCTAGTGCCTGGTGCAGGGTTGGCGGTGTCACAGGAGGAAAATTAGTGCGCGCTCCATGGTGTCCGTGTGAGCGTATTCTGAGCATTTATGGGGCACCGCATGGGTGGTATCGAGAGTTGCTATCTGCCCCTATTTCCCATACAAATTTCAGCCACCTACTCCTCGTAGTGCAGTATTTGTATACCTTTGAAAATCGTGCTCATTTGAGGCCTATCGCTTTCGACTCTGGTAAGTCCCAAATGAGGCCTGTTGTTCTCAATGGGTTAATGGGACAAAATGCCTTTGACTCCATCTTGTTGAGAAGAGCTGTGTGTGGTGAACCTTCCCACACGTGAAAGCTGTACTCTACACAGGGGAGAACAAAACCAATGCATAAAACCAGACAAAATGCCTTTGACTCCATATTGTTGAGACGAGCTCTATGTGGTGAACCCCCCCACACGTGAAAGCTGTACTCTACACAGGGGCGAATAAAACCAGTGTATAAAATCAACAACTGTGCAGGCGTAAAGAAGACACGGAGTTGGTTTAGCACACCTAAATTCCTGGACGCACACTTTACAAGAGATGTAATATGATCTTTCCAAGATAAATTCTCAAAGAATAAAACCCCAAGCATGTTTAAATATGATGCAGGACTGAGTTGGACATTGTTAAAAATTACAGGATACTCCAGCAGATGATTCTGTCGGAATGATAGACATAAGAACTGACTTTATGATACTTTAAAAACAAGAGTGCTCTTACCCCAATCAGAGACATGAGCCAAGTCAGACAATAGGTGTGCGTGTCACCAGACATCACCTCTAGCGCAGGGTAGGGCCCGAGCTTGCCCTTGACCTATTACTCCATGAGGTACAGCCAGTGGGTTTTAATAACAAAAAATTTATTTGCACTGTATACTTGCATTGCATATTTAGCATGTTAAAATATTTTTACATAAATTAGTTGCATTATTCTATGATGTCTGCAGGTACAGGTCTACTTCATTACAAATACAGTAATTAAACATAAAGTCTGCGAAAGCCATTGCATGCTTCCCACTAAAGGTTTTGGAACAACCCCTACAAGCTGAGAGAATTCTTTCCCTAATTAAATTTTTGGCATAAAGATTTTATATAGGGCCCCTAGGAAAGGCCCTACATTAGCTTTAAGCATATGACTGTAAAACACTCTACTTTCTCCTACTCCTTCCCAGTTAGATTTACTCTCAAATCATAGTGCTCTATCTCTATAACATCTTATCACCTTGCTTTCCTAATGTTTGGTCCTAACTCTTTCTGTATGATTTTTTGGTTCAATAATTCTTGCTTCCAAAGATGATTTGATGCAGCTTAATATATCTCTCACAGAAGGATTTATTGGAGACTGTTCACTGCTGCTTCACTGCAAGAGGTGTTTCTTTACTGAATAAAACCGTACAGTAATTATATCAACAAAATGAAGGCATCCTCAAGCTAAAAGGATTAACTTCCTTCTCTCATCAACCTGTTAAACTTAAGCACAAACTGCTCAGTCTTACCATCTGAGTATACAACCACAGCTGTGTCATATGCATGTAACACCTATTATTTTCTAGTCTCTCCCTCTCCCTGCATTGCTTAACTCAATCAATCCAGTTATGTGATCTTTTACCTTATTTTTGCTACCTTCAAATTATTTTACCTCTGGGAGACAAAATCAGGTTGTGAAAGGGTCAAGGCAGACTGTCTTTTCACAAAGTCACCACAAATGGCATTTCAAAGGCTCAAATGGCAAGAATAAAACAGAAAACACATCACTGGACTGAAGAGAATAAATTTGCCCATCTCCCTCTACCCACAGAGATACACGTATACCCTGATATATGATCCCTCTAGATGTGATACCCCGGCTTGGCGATGGGGGTAGAAATACCACCATACCCCGCATAACAATGACCAAACTTTGGTTTAACAATGAGTTTAGATTGCTTTTTAACTGATCTTGATGATATCTTGTAGTGCTGCCAACTTCCTTAGCTTTTATCATTCTTTTTCTGTGCCTGCTCTCCTCTCTTCCTATTTCTCCTGTCTTTCCTGTCACTTCTTATGCCTTTTCTTTCCTTTACAGGTGGCTTTACATTGAGTGACAAGCCAAATGGTTTCCTGTAAGCCAAGAAACCATTTACAATGCTGGGTGGTAACCATATAACCAAACCATACGTGCTCCCTACGTGTCAACAAGTGGGTTGGTGAAGGGTTGGTGCCCCTCCCTGTAAAACAACTACTCAGTGTCAAATGGCCACCCTTTATGGGATTATGGTGTCTGGCAATAGATAGATAGATAGATAGATAGATGATATCTTAGACTTTAATTTTTGCATTTAGGTTGATTTACAAACTGTTTCTAGACATATTAATGTGTTTTAGTCATAGGTGGGGTGGACTCTGTCATTTTGGGGTACAGTTTACAAAGTTTTATTTTTTCCAGACTTATATTTGATGATTCTCAGATTTTATTTGTTGCTTTTGAGTTATTAATGGGTTTTAGGCTTAGGTTAGCTTCTTCCAAGAATATCTATCTATCTATTGCCAGACACCTTAATCCCACAAGGGTTGGCCACAAACAAATGGCCTCCATATCACCCTGTCCCCCACCATTTCACTGCCCTGCTCCCACCTCACACCTCCCTCTCTCATGTACCTCTCCACTCATCCCTCCAACTCATCCTTGGCCTCCCCCTCCCTCTCCCCCTCTCCATCTCAATCACATACACTCTCCTCATCAGTCCCTCACTCTCCATCCTCTCTATATGGTCAAACCACCTCAGTGTGTTTCTCCTAACACTTCCTATCACATCCACATCCACACCACAATGCTCCTTCACTTCCTCATTTGTCAGTCTGTCTCTCCATGTGACTCCACAGGCTCTTCTCAAATAACTCATTTCCACTGCTCTCACTCTTGACTTGCCTCTTCAACAAGGTCCAAGCTTCACTTCCATACATTAGAGTTGGTATCACAATACTGTCATACAGTAACTTTTCACTTCCAAGCTCACTTCCCTGTTTCCTATCACTGCTTTCAAGGAACCAGCAACCTTTCTTCCTTGCTGTACCCTTTCAAGCACTTCAACTCCTAAACTTCCATCCTTACTCATCGCACTACTCAAGTACTTAACTGCACTCACATTTTCCATTTCCTCCTCATCCAACCTCACTGTACAGTACATTCAGTGACTTCATTTCTCTTGATGACCATAACTTTACTTTTCCCTACAATCACCTTTAGATTCCATTTCTTACACATACTCCCAAACTCATCCACCAAGCCTTGCAGCTCCCCTTCGTCTTCACTTAACACAGCATCATCCGCAAACAAGAGTATAGGGTGTTTCCAAGCACTGCCCTCTCTCATTAGGGCTGCTCCAACATCCACTGCCCTATCTTGTATCTGTTTTATAACCCCAATACCCATCCATATACAGACTGAACAACCATGGAGACATGACACATCCCTGTTTCAATCCAACCTTCAAAGAGAAAAATTCACTCTGTTCACCATCTACATGCACTGCAGCCTTAGCACCCTCATACATACTCTTCACAGCATTCAACAACTTTCCATTTTCTCCATATATTCTTAATACTTTCCACAATCCTTGTCTATCCACCCTGACACATGCATTCTCCAAATCCATGAAGGCTGCAGGCAACTTCTTTCCCTTCACTAGAAACTCTTCCACTAAAGACCTAGGAATGAATATCTGATCTACACAACCTCTTCCCTTCCTAAAACCTCCCTGTTCTTCTCCAACTAATTCCTCTGCTATTTCCCTAACTCTATCAATAAGTATCCTACCATATACTTTTCCTATTACACTAAAATGACAAATGCCCCTACGATTACCATACACTTCTTTTTCTTCTTTTCCTCTCTACAGGGGAATAATTATACCTGACTTCCAATCCTTCAGGACTCTACCTTCATTCCAGGCCAATCGCACATCTTCCACGTCCATTCTATTACTATCTCTCCCCCATGCTTTAGCATTTCACCACACACTCCATCAATTCCTGGGGCTTTCCTCATTTTTACTTTCTTCATTGCTTCCACAACTTCCATCCTACTGATTTCTTCCTCTTTTCTCACATCCCTGCTTCTCCCAGCCATTCCCCTGCCACTTATACTCGCATTACTTCCATTCTTTATATTCAACAATTCCTTAAAGTTTTCTCTCCACCTGCTCAGTTTTCCTCCCTTTCCTTTTTTTTTTTTTTTTTTTTTTTTAATAACAGAACGGAGGAAGGAAAAACAAATGGAGAAAAAAAAATAATCCATACACCAGATTACTGGTGTCCTCTGTTCATAAAATATCTGTAACAGTTAGACTTGAAGAGTTGTAGGTTGAAATTTGGAGGAAAACAACTCAGGGGAAGCGAGTTCCAGAGAGATGCAGTTCGGGGAATGAAAGAATTCTGATAGGCAGAAGTTCTGCAATATGGTTGAGTGACATTCCAATCATGAGCGCTACCAGATGCCCGTGTAGCACGAGGGAAGGCATGGAGAGGTGGCACCATGGACGCAACTTCGTCTGAGCATTTGCCAAAAAAATATCTGTAAAATAATGCAAGGGAGGCAACATTCCTTCTTACTTGCATGGGAGGTAGTTTATATGTAATGGCAGGGTTGTTAATGATTCTAACAGCTTTATTCTGAATTTTGTCTAGTTGCCTTAATGCAACCTCTCCACAACCATTCCACAAGGGTGAGCAATATTCAAGCTGAGAGCGCACATGACTCTTATAAATTATAGCTAACTGCTCATCGGCGAAGAAGTTACGGACTCTGTACAATAATCCAAGTTTCTTTGAGGCGGTTTTAGCAAGTGATCTGACATGAGAGGTCCAGCTGAGGGCACTGTTAAGTGAGACACCAAGAATTTCAATACTTTTGGAGATGGGAATATTAGTAGCACTGAAGGTAATGTACGAGTCTGGCAATATCTGTCTATTGGTAAACTGTATATATTTAGTTTTACTAGCATTAAAAGAGACAAGGTTGTTTTGTCCCCATTCACTGATTGTAGATAGATCTTCATTTATGGAGATGGCTGTATTGAGTTGAGAGGTAGAGATATTAGACTTTGTAAATGGATGTCTGAGTGTGAATGAACTATGTAGTGTTGAGTCATCTGCATATGAGTGAATGGGATTGTGAGTGACAGATAAGAGATCATTAATATGAACCAGAAATAGGGTTGGCGCCAGAACAGATCCCTGCGGCACGCAGGTGTTAAATGAGTGGAAATTCGAATATACATCATCTACTTTTACTCATATAATCCTGTCACTAAGATAAGAAGAAATCAAAGGAACAAAAGACGTTAGTCCATAGCAAGGAGTTTGGACAGCAGGAACGGTGCCATTCTCTTTCGAAATCTTTAGATTTATCAAGAGCTTCTGCATGTTTTTCTCCAAAAAGATCAATTGATTGATGGATGGTATGAGTTAAGAGATTGAGTATGTCAATGGTGGATCTTTCGTGCGTAAAACCGTATTGTCTATCATTAATTAAGTTGTTGGATTCAAGATGTTTAACAATATGCTTATTAATTAAAGTTTCAAATACCTTACCAAGAGAAGATGTGATAGCTATTGGTCTGTAATTGGAGGGGTCAGACGAACTTCCTTTCTTCGGAACTGGGTGGATATTGGCTTCTTTCCATGAATTTGGGAATAAAGAAGTACGTATGCATAGTCTGAATAATTTAGCTAGGACAGAGGCAAGTTCAGGGGAACACTTTTTCAAAACAATTGGCGGAATTCCATCTGGACCTGGAGCTTTGTTGGTAGGTAAATTGTCTAGGATGGATTTTACAAATCTTGTCTGTATTTTAAGTGGGGCAATTTCGGGAGAATCAAGTTCCAGTACTGGAGACATTCTGGCTGGTATCATCTATGGTAGAGTTTCTTGCAAAGGTACTAGCAAAGATATCTGCTTTCCCACGTGGGTCATTTGTAATATTGCCATCTGAAGATTTTAGTGGGGGAATGGAAGATGACTTGTTAAAGTTATTATTGAAAGAATTAAGAGTTGACCAGAATATTCTATTGTCATTAGGGTTGTTAAGTAGTTTTGATGCTTGCTTTTGAAGAAAGTTTGATTTGGATAGATTTAATACAGCTTTTGCATGATTTCTAGCAATTTTAAATTGGGAGAGTGATTCAGGTGTTTTTGATTTTAAGTAAGAGTTATATGCTAATGACTTTTGGGCTGTTGCTCTGGCACAATTGCCATCAAACCATTTTGGAGAGTTTGATCTTTTAGTGAATTGTTGACTTGGTATGAATAAATCCATACCAGCTAGTATTAAGTCACAAATGTGGGACTGGGTAGAATTGGGATCACTAGAGAAGAAAGACTGCCATGGAACATCAGCAAGATAATTTCTAAATCCATCCCAGTCTGCCCTGTCAAAGTGCCATCGGGTCACCCTGACAGGTTCGGAATGGGGAGGTGTAGGAGGGTTAACTAATGAGGCTTTGATGAGATTGTGGTCAGAGGATCCAAGTGGTGACAGTACCTCTATCCTGTATTGATCTGGATTATTTGTCAAGAATAAATCCAAGAGATGGGCATTATGGTCAGGGTTATCAGGTATTCTGGTTGGTTGCTTTACCAACTGGGTGAGATTAAACGATTCCGCAAATAGCTCGCATTCTAGACCAGCGTCGTCAGTCCGGGCAGAATGCAATAGCCATTCAACATTGTGTATGTTAAAATCACCCAAAATGGTAATTTCATTGCCAAGGGCAAGGTCAAGGTTACTCAACTGAGTGGATATGGAATCAAATACACTGGGTTCCGAAGAAGCATTGGGGGAACGATAAACTACACAGATATATTTGGTAATGTTTTGGCAATTTAATTTATATAATGAGTAATCAAAACTGGATGAAGTGAAGTTTAAAATAGTATCAACTGCATATTGGGATTTGATATAACAACAGGTGCCGCCCTTGTTTCGAAAGTTTGTAAGGAGATGGTAACCGGGAAAACAAAATGGAGATATATCGGTAGAGGTGAGATTTGTGGTTCTGTGAGGAAAAGGGCCAAAGGGGATATGGACTGAAGGAAAAAATGAACTGAGTTTAAATTCGTGGTAAGGCCGCGGATGTTGGTAAAGAATAAGGCCACACCGTCACCTCTTCGCCGACGAGTTTTTCCGGAAATAGCAACAGTCGCTGCTGGCACAGTCGCTTGATAGCGACCGGGAGGACCCTGTGCCTCCAGCCCTACCCTGCCGGTGGTGGCAATCCGAGATACCACCTCATTTGATTGTGAGATTGCAGCGGCCATTACTAAAGATGTGAATAGAAGGTGTGATATGTTATGCGCATGTAGTGTGGTGTAGACAGTTGAAGGTAGAGGTATCATGAGAGCATGCTGGCCTACTCTCTGTGTAAATGAATTCACTGAAAATGTTCAGAAAAGGGAGATGGTCAGGATCAAGTCCTGAGGGCTGGTGAAACGGGAGCTCCAGCTCTCCCTATCACCAGCTTGCCATCAACCTCGGGAGTACTGCCCTGTTCGACTGGTGCTACAGTCTACTCCTCACAGTAATCTACCATTTTTATCTTTCACTCCCCGACTAACTTCTTTCCCACCCTGTCTAACTCTCTTTACCTATTTCTAGAACATTTTCTTACATTCCCTCCACTTTACAATTCCTTCCAAATTCCTCTTCCACTCTCTCTTCTTACTCTCTCTTACTAATCTTTTCACCTCTCTCTTCCTCTCTACATATAACCCTCTTTTCTGTCTCTCAACTTCTTCCACACCCCTGTTTCTCATCCACTCACTACAGTACATGCTTTCTTCTTTTGTGCCACAGCCTGTCTCACCTCTTCATTCCACCATGCTGTTCCTTTCACCCCTTTCGTCTTCTCTTCACCCTACACACCACCTCACTTGCTGCACAGATTTCTTCTGTGAATATCTTGCACACACCTTCCACAACCCCCATCTGCTCCAATCAATATTTACCCAATTGCTCCTCCACTTCTCTCTTATATTCTGCCTTTTTTCCATCCTTTTCTAACCTTTCCACCTTCCTTGTATGAACCACTTCCTCCTGTCCCTTCCTTCTTCTATTCCTCCATTTCATTTTAACACTGATTCTCACCACCACCAAGTGGTGGTCAGAAAGTCCACTCCCCCAACATCTATATGCTCTTGCATCCATTACACACCTTCTCATCCTATCATCCACACACACAAAATCAATCACTGCCTTATGTTCATTCAGTTCACCACCCACGCTTCTCACCACTCACCACATATACTTGTGGATCATTTTGTGTCTGAAGAGGTTATTGGCTATCACCAACCCCCTCCTGGCACACATGTCCACTATAGCACTGCCATTCTCATCCATCTCTGCTGGCACACCCTGCTTACCAACTATGGGCCAGTGCACTAAGTGGTCCTGACATCTGGTGGGAGTCTGTGAACTTCTCCCAGATGAAGCTGTTGCGGGTGTGAGGGTTACAGCTACCAATATTTGATGTTATTCTACCCAGAGCCAGCTAAAACCGAGTGTTGTTACATTGAACATCAGGTTTACACCAAAAAAAACTAAGGGTTCTACAATATTCATGGCCTTAGAAAGAAGATAGGTTGGGAAAAAAATAGTATTCAAACGTATGTTCTACTCCTATCTATCAGGTGATTTCTAGGGATGTATTAAAGAGGGTTTATGTGGAAATATTGCCTTCATGCATGTATAAAGACGGTAAATAATTCGAATAAGGGTAATAGGATTTCCGTTTCTTAAAAAACAATGATGAAAGATATGGATAAATTCGCCATGCGACATTTCCATTTGGTACTCGGCTCTGCTACACGTATGATTATAAACAAACACGAGACTGGCGAGATGCGTCAGTGATGGGATGACTTGGTTGATCTGAAATGTTTATTGTTGTAAAGGTACAGAGTGCTAATACAACAAAAGGTGGTGGGTCGTGCCACACACCTTCAGCCATTACAGTTAGTAATTGGACAATCGTGGGTGTGGTCACTTGTGTGTGTGTGTGTGTGTGTGTGTGTGTGTGTGTGTGTGTGTGTAGCCACATACTCTGATAAAAAACAAATAGGTTACATTCTATGTTATGAAATACAGAGGCATTGGTATGACGTATTACATACAGGAGTATAGGGTAGTACTAGAACAGTAAAGGAATACTGTGAAACAAATCAGTACCAACCATGGCCGAAGGTGATGATATAGCATTGCCTTACAAGCAGGTCGGTGAGTGATGGCCACAACACCCTCCACCACCATCACACCTACACTCTTCCTACACTAAACTCTCTCCTCGTTTCAGATCTTCCCTTCCTTTTGTCGTGCATATATTTTATACATATTCTCCACTGATACACAGTAGAGTTTTCCTTACACTGGCTTGAAGCAGTACATATTTTAGCAACTATGACTAAGAAACATAAGGCACACACACCCTGTAAGAATACACCTCTCTTTCTCCGTTTGAGATCATCACAACTGTTTAGTTGACTATACAGTCTATACATGACACTTTTTTTTTTTAATTATTAGTATTTCTCCCTTACACTGCCTTGGAAGCGCAGTTGTTAGCGGTTATTGCTAGGTAGCGGAGTGCTTGTTGAATGTTCCTGGTCTGTGGAGTATAGAACAGAGGATAGCAAGAATGTAGTGCTTGTTAGTATTGTGGTCCATATTCCGGATATTCACGGAGAATTGGGAGTAAGTTTTTCATTGATTAACCATGTGATTTGTTCAGTGTTGAGAGTTGTGGGTTTCTATACTTAGCAGTTAGCGGTGTGACACTGACAATAAGAACAGTTAGCAAAATTACGAACTTTGTTTGCACCGTGGCTGACTGAAATCAAATTCAACTTTCAATGCAGACCAGCACCCATTCATGAAATAAGTGAAAGGATGAGCCAGGTTTCCATCAAAGATGGATGCCAAACGTCGTAGGCTGTGGGAGATGCCATGTAGAAGAGATGGTGAATGAGAGAGCAACAAGGAAAACATGTCGTACACTGCTCCGGCAGCGAATTTTAAAATATGGCAAAATTTGTGCATGAAAGCATTTCCTCATATATTTACCATGTTATAGTCCTACACCAATTATATGGGATGTTTATTGAATAGTAAATTGTATGCAGAAGTTGATTCCATGGAGATGATGGTTCCTGTTTTACGATTTTTTTTTTCTTTTCTAATGCCACTTACACACCAATAGCATGATTGTCAAAGGCATTTGAAAAATTTTGTGATTTGAGGAAATTACATGAAAGTGCATAGAAAAATTTATCTTTGAAACCCGCAAAACGTTTTTCTGGGAGAAGTTCACAGACTCCCACCAGATGGGAGGACCACTAAGTGCACTGGCCCATTCCAACCACCTTCATATTCCCAACTTTTCCATGCATACCTCCAATCAAAAACACTCTCTCATTCCCTTCAAACTTTTCCATGCACACTTCCACATTTGTCCAGAACTCTTCTTTCACTCTGCTTACACGATCTTGCATTGGCGCAAACACACACACAATCTTCTAAAGCTGATGGGCCATTTAGATTGGCTATAAACTTGTTTTTGGACTCATTTGGGTGGGTTTAGGACTTGGTTAGGGAGGAAACCCAAGGCTCAAGAATGCATCCCTATACTTTACATGTTAAATCTACCCCGATATACGATGCCCTGCCTAGCGATGCGTTAAACTGCGGTGTACCTGTACAGTATCTTCCTCATCAGCCCATCCATTTAACATATCAAACAGTTATAGCTTATTTGGTCTCATCTGAGAAGAGACAAATCTTAAGCTTTTGAAAGCTGGCAGCTGATTGGTTGTCTGAGTGCATTAATTATTGATGACATTTTAAATTATTTTTATCATAGGGGTTAAAATAACTGACTGCCGATATGATTGCCCTAATTAAGCATTATATATACAGTGGTTATCTGCATAGATTAATTTAAAACAGGGCCTTACGAAGCTTATCATGGCCTACATACACTTGAAACTCTGAATTCTAGGGACACATAAAAACAAGTCCCAGCTAAGTTTTATGACTGCCTTGATTCCCACAGCATGTTCAGGCAAATTAAGTTGAATTATGTCATTACTGCAATATTATGTAAAATCAAACCAAGTAAAACATCAGAATTCCAATGAAAAATGACTGGTAGACACACATGAAGAAGCTACACCATCACTTTTAAATATCCTGCAGCCCATACCTTGTCACAGCTCTGTTGCAAGTTGTAAATAGGTATCTGAATCTAAAAAGACAGAAAATTTACTGATAATGTGAGAGTACAAAGCATAATGCAAAATGATGCGACACAAACACTCTCAAGTAAATTCGATTATTCACAAGCTTAATCAAGTGTGACATCACACGAGTGGCATACCCCTTTCCCGCGTGTCTGCCATTCAATATAATTCAGGGGAAATGTCAAATTTTATTGGAATTTAGATGCATTACTAGGACAGATTTTATATAATGTTGCAGTAATGACAGAATTTACTGTATTTTGCCCGAAGATGAGAAAAAAAAAATCAGCGTTCTCGTAAAACTTTACCTGGACATATTTTGATTTGTCACAAAAATTAAAAATTTCACATGTATATAGGCCACCCGATAAACTCTGTAAGGCCACTTTTTGAAATTAATCATGCAAATAACTATATATATAATATTTTATTTGGGCACTCTTATCAGGAAATAGTTACTGTTACCTGAACAATAACCTTCACTACCATGCATCTTCCACTTTCCCCAACTGCACACATTACCTACTCATTTAGTAACATGTACATTTACTGACCATGTATCTGCACTGTTTCTTATAACTGTAACCTATAAATAACAATCTGAACAATCAACACAGCCAATTACTTTTTCATGTACAAATAAGACAAAATAGTCTAGTGGTTATTTCAACCCACTTAGTTCTTTTCAGGGTCTGTCTAGTGGTAATTTTAAGCCACTTCAAATCCATTCAGGCTTTTCATATGAATTCCACCCTAAACAAGCTAACTCAGGTCCATTCAAGTCACTTCAGGTAGTGTTACATCAAATCCTACAAGAAATTTTAAAAATGTTTATGACTAGTTTTATCACTTCTTGTCCATTTCAGTACATTCAAGACTAGTCAAATCAGTAATGGTTATGCTATGATATAAAAATGCTGTCACTGATGTATAAAGATGATATACTGCAGTTGTTAGATCATGGCATTTTTAACAAATAAAACACAGACAGCAGGGCAAGTCCTACATTATGCTTTGCAAGGCGCAGGAGCCAGTAAGCATAAGTGGCTTGTCTAGGCCCCCAGTTGCATTATACTATCAAAAAACCTCCAGCCACTTCTTACAGAAATGAAATGATGAAAAAAGAAATCAATCTTCATTCCAAGTGATGCCTTAGATCACTAGGCCAGTAAGTGTCTCAGACCACTTAGCATTTTATATAACTAAGCACCAAAGACAGTACTGTACAGGTAGCTTAACATACTCTGCACTACGTACCTTTTTTTCTTGTGGCTGCTGCACCTCCTCTTTGTCCTTTTGGTCGACCTTTCCGTTTCTTGCTGGTGTGAGGACCTACAGCACGAGAAATATAACCATACAATAGAATTACTATACTGTGGTAAATATTGTATTGTGCTACAAGGTAACAATTTTTAGTTGAATGCATTCATAAATTATAAAAATATATGCCAGGAATTTTTTTATTAACCAATGGCATGCGACTTACCCCACAGTGGCAAGTGACATACCTCATATGAGTAAGATTTGTAACAACACACCATGAACTTTCTCGCAGTGTCACAATTTTTATGGAATACTAGGCTACCTTATAATTTCTCATCCCCACGCCCTATGATGACTCCAGAAACAAAGTACAGTAACAGTAGCAACTATAAACAAAATCTATGCACTTCTTGATCCATTTACATTGGCATTAGCACCTGAGAAAGGTTCCTACCTATCTATTAAAAAAAAAAAAAAAAAGTTTCTGATGATAAAATGAAATGCAGGGTCGACGGTGGATCACAGGGGGGAGAAGAAAAAAAAAAAAACAGTTTCTGATGATAAAATCAAATGCAAGGTCAATGGTATTGGAATGCGAAACAACCGAACTCACCGGCCTCACACTTCCAGGTGAGCGGACTACGCCTGCATACTGCAAGACCCTTCCAATGACGTCAACACTCTGCCGTAACAAGTGCGTGTGCAAACACACACTAACAGAAATATGCACTACCCCCTGGGGGTAGGGGGGTTTCAAGAATACTCCCCCAGTATCCCTGCTTGTCGTACGAGGCGACTAAAAAAAAAAAAAAAGGGTTGGTGGTGGGTTAGGGCCCCGCCCCGTAAAAAGAACTAACTAAAAAAGCAAATAAAGCGCCTCGGACCCGGACGGACCATACGTTGACGACTAAGGAACGGACAAAGGACATTCTGAGGCTAGGAACATGGAATGTGAGAGGAATGAATGATGAAGTGAAAGAGAGAGAGATTGTTCAGGTGCTTGAGGATGCAAAAGTGGATATATGTGGATTGACTGAAACTAAATGGAAAGGTGAAAGGATGAGAGAATGGGAATATGGTGTAGGTATATGTGCGGGAGTCAGTGAGAATGAGAGGGCAAGAGAGGGAGTATGTCTGATGATAAGCAAGAAGTGGAAGGAGAATATAAGAGAGTATGGAACAGTGGGTGCAAGGATTGTATGGGTGAGGATGAAAGTAGGTATACAAGCATGGGCGATTGTATGTGTGTATGCTCCAACAGAGGATCGAGTGGCAAGAGTGAAAGATGAGTTTTGGGCGAGAGTAGAAGCATGTATGGACAAGTTTGAGAGGAGCGAGAGAGTGCTGTTGATTGGAGACATGAATGGCAAAGTTGGGAATGTACGAGTGGATGGAGTGGTTGGTCAGTGGGGTGTGCCAGCTGAAGTAGATGGGAATGGTAGTGCTTTGGTGGACATCTGTGCTGGTTAGGGGTTGGCAATAGCCAACACCTACTTTCGTCATAAGATGATCCACCGGTATACATGGAGAGTAATGAGGAGGATGGATGGTGAACTTGTTGAACGAAAGGCAATGATAGACTACGTGTGTGTGGATGAGCGAATGAGAAGACAAGTGTTGGATGCAAGGGTGTGGAGAGGGTGGGGGGATGGAGTCTCGGACCATCACTTAGTGATGGCCAAGGTAGAGCTGCAAAGAAAGTGGTTGATGAGGTGAAGGGGAAGACAGGAGGAAGCAGCTCCTGTGAGAAGAGTGGAGAAATTGCAAGATAGTGAGAAAAGGACAGAGTATAAGAGCATAGTGGAAGAAAGATTGGGAAGGTATGAGCTAGAGCAGATGGAAGGGGTGGAAGACATATGTAAGATATTCACGGAAGAGATAAGCGCAGCGTGTGAGGCGGTTTGTGGAGTGAGGAGGAGATGCAAGGGTGTGCAAGGGACAGCATGGTGGAATGATGAGGTGAAACGAGCTGTGGAACAAAAGAAGAAGGCATATGGTGAATGGTTGGCGAGTAGAGGTAGGGGAGAAGATGAGAGAGAGAAGAGAGAGGTATATGTGAACAGGAGAAGGGAGGTTAAGAGACTGGTGAAGGAGAGTAAGAAGAAAGTGGATGAAGAGTTTGGGAGGAATCTGAGTGTGAAATGGAGGGAGAGTAAGAAATTGTTTTGGAAGGAGGTAAAGAAAGTAAGGCAGTGTGAAAGGGGAAATAGTAGGGGAGTGAAAGATAGGAATAATAGATTGTTGGTGGAGAAGAGAGAGAGAAAGTGAGGAGATGGAAGGAGCACTTTGAGGATTTGTTGAATGTAGAGAGTGAGAGCAGTGTGAGTATAAGTGGTTGGGGAATGGCTGGGAGAAGAAGAGATGAGAGGAGGGAGGAAGAGATCAGTAGGTCGGAAGTAGTGGAAGCGATGAAGAAGATTAAGTTGGGAAAGGCCCCAGGAATTGATGGAGTGTGTGGTGAAATGCTTAGGTATGGGGGTGAGATTGTTGTGGAGTGGATATGGAAGTTGTGTAGATTGGCTTGGGAAGAGGGAAGGGTTCCAGAGGACTGGAAATCAGGTATAATTGTTCCTCTGTATAAAGGAAAAGGGGAGAGAGAAGTATGTGGTAACCATAGGGGTATTTGCCTTCTTAGTGTGACTGGTAAAATATATGGTAGAATACTCATTGATAGGGTTAGGCATATGACAGAGGAGCTAGTTGGAGAAGAACAAGGGGGATTTAGGAAGGGAAAAGGGTGTGTAGACCAGATAGTTGTTCTAAGATGTTTAGTGGAGAAGTATCTAGAGAAGGGAAGGAAAGTGTATGCTGCCTTCATGGACTTGGAGAAAGCTTATGACAGAATAGATAGGCAAGGTATGTGGAAGGTATTAAGAATATATGGAGTGGAGGGGAAATTGTTGAGTGCTGTGAAGAGTATGTATGAGGGAGCTAGGGCTACGGTGCGAGTGGATGGTGAGCTGAGTGAGTTCTTTGATCTCAATGTGGGACTGAAACAGGGGTGTGTAATGTCTCCATGGCTGTTTAATATATATATGGATGGGGTTGTAAAGGAGGTACAAGGTAGGGCAGTGGATGTAGGGGTGGCCCTAATGAATGAGGGTGAGATTTGGAAGCTTCCGGTGTTGTTGTTTGCTGATGATACAGTATTGTTGAGTGAAGATGAATGGGAGTTGCAAGGTTTGGTGAATGAATTTGGGACAGTGTGTAGGAGGAGGAAGCTGAAAGTTAATGTAAACAAAAGTAAAGTTATGGTGTTTGAGAGGAATGAAGTCACAGAGTGTGCAGTGAGGTTGGATGGTGAGGATATGGAGAATGTGAGTGCATTCAAGTACTTGGGTAGTGTGATGAGTAAGGATGGAACTTTGGGGGATGAAGTACGTGAAAGGGTACAGCAGGGAAGGAAGGTTGTTGGTACACTGAAAGCAGTGATGAGAAATAGGGAGGTGCGTATGGAAGTTAAGAAGTCACTGCATGATGGTATTGTGATTCCTACCCTGACGTATGGAAGCGAGGCATGGACCTTGCAAGAGGGGAACAAGTCAAGAGTGAGAGCAGTGGAAATGAGTTACTTGAGAGGAGCATGTGGAGTGACGTGGAGGGACAGGTTGACGAATGAAGAAGTGAAGGAACGTTGTGGGGTAGATGTGGATGTGGTTGAAAGGATTAAGAGAAATACACTGAGGTGGTTTGGACATGTGGAGAGGATGGAGAATGAAAGACTGACTAAGAGGGTGTATGTAGGTGAGGTGGAGGGAGAGAGAGGGAGGGGTAGACCGAGGATGAGGTGGAGGGATGGAGTTGAGAGATATATGAGGGAGGGGGGGGTGAGTTGGGGGGAGGGGAGTCAAATGGTGGGTGACAGAGTGACTTGGAGGCGTTTTGTCTGCGGCCACCCTTTGCGGGATTAGGGCGTCGGGCTATAGATAGATAGATAGACTCTTGTCCTCTCTTCTTAATTTGATGAAAGATCCCAAGGACGAAACTGAATGGATTATTGGCGTCCTTTACACACTATGTATCCAATACACAGACTTTTGTTTAAGCACCATTAAGACCCAGTCTGTAACCACATACAGATATGTGGTGTCTCTTGAAGTATTATAATCCTTCTAGTCCCGGATGATTGCTGCATGCAGCCGCTCGGTTGAGACACCTTTTTTGGTGAGACAGTCAGCCAGTTGTTGTGATGTATCCACCCAAGACACTTCATCAATCTCCCCTCGTTCCAACATGTCTTGTAATACAGCAATATCAATGCCCAATCTTCTGTCTTCTACACTCCTACAGGAGTAAAGGGCGTCCACCAGACTCTTGTTATCGATGAAACACTTGATCTTGAAATCTCCACATCCAGAAACCTCACACAAGATGTTGGCGAGATATACAGCAGTTTTAGCACATTCAAGCAGCGGCAACATTTCAGCAGATAAAGTAGATTTGACGACCAGCCTGATCTTTCTAGTCTGCTGGAATAAGGGATATATCGCCTCACTAGCATCTCGTAGGAAGATCACAAAGCCTCCCTGAGACCCATTGCCTACAAGGTTGATGTAAGAGGCATCTGAAAAGCACTCTATATAACATTCATCAAGTGGCCCCATTCTTGGAATGTATAGCTTCATGTTGTCAGTCTTCACTCTTGCGATCACCTTGTTGAGCCTAAGCAAATCTGCTACGGTAGCTCAGTTGCTAGTCATACTAAACTCACACACATCAAAGGCAATATCTGGTCGAGTGTCCGTGGCAATCCAATTGAGTTGCCCAATTAACGCTCAGTACTCAGTTTTCTCAGACTCAGACAGCTCTCCTGATTTTACTGCTTCATGATGTCTGCTCAGCGTGACTGGTTTCAAAGACGATGCGTACTGGAACTGGTCAAGCATTATATTGCCATCGTTGTTGAAGACGGTAATTAGACCAACATATTTGAAAGCTTTCGATTCCGAACTGCCGATGAGGAATATTTGGCTCAAACGGTTTATCATTTGCTGCTTGTACTCATGGGTACCAGCCCAAAGAAAATCATTGACATAAATGCATATAATGCCTTCAATCTTGCCACTATTACTCCAAGGGAACAGTAATGAATCCAGTGATGACACTTTAGCTCCGAGATTTAACAACTGATCTTTAACACACAGGTAACAATGCCTAGCAGCATCACAAAGGCCGTAAACCATTATCCTTAGTCTCCACAGCTTACCGTTTGCATATTCAAGCGGAGGACGTAAGCGAACAACTCGCTCAATGTCGTTACCTTGCAGAAAACCAGCTTTCACGTCCGTAGCATGGCAATCCCATTGGTTGGTGGAGGCAAAAGAAAGTGCCAAACGCACAGCCTCTTTTGAGCATGAAGGAGTCTTTCCGGAGATCCACTGTGTTTTCCTCAAATCCTCTGGCGACTAAACAGGCTTTAACAATTTTTTTTTTTTTTTTTTTATGCGAGGAAGAAGGAACCAAAGGCCATGAGCCCGCAGTAACAGTTCCCTCCAAGAGAAAAACAAAATACAATAGAGAGCCAAATTCAAGATCCGATCATTTTGAGATGCCTGGACACACTGCGTTTGAAAGACTGGAGATCATAGGCAGCAGGAAATACAGACAGAGGGAGACAGTTCCAGAGCTGACCGGTTGCATAAATGAAAGACTGGGAGTAATGGTTAACTCTTGCATTAGAGAGTTGGACAGAAAAGGGATGAGAGTTTGCTGCCAGACAGGTGCTACGCGCCCGTCGTAGAGGTGGAGGAATGCAAGCAGACAGTTCAGAGGAGCAGTGACCATTAAAGTAGCGATAGAAAAGAGATAAAGATGCAACAGAGCGGCGAAGAGACAGAGGTTGCAGGGAGTCAGTAAGAGGAGGAGAGTTAATGAGACGAAAAGCCTTTGACTCCACCCTATTTAGAAGAGCTGTATGTGGGGAGCCTCCCCACACATGAGAGTTGTACTCCACACAGGGGCGGATAAAACCCCTGTATAGAGTCAACAATTGCGCAGGGGTAAAGAAAGAGCGGAGTCGGCTTAGCACACCCAATCTCTTGGAAGCAGATTTTACAAGATATGTAATATGATTTTTCCAAGATAAGTCCCTAGTAAATGAAACCCCAAGCATGTTCAAGGATGATGCAGGATTAAGCTGAATATTATTAAACATTAGTGGGTATACCTGTGGAAGATTTTGTCGGGTTGATAGGTGTAAGAACTGAGTCTTAGATGCATTAAAGACAACCATATTATTTTTACCCCAGTCAGAGATACGAGCCAAGTCAGACATTAGGTGTGCCATAGCCTCATCCCTTGTTTGCTGAAGTAACTGTTGAGATGGGCGTTGCGGGAACTGAATGGAAAGGTGAAGGGTGGAGTCATCAGCGTATGAGTGGATAGGGTTAGATGTATAGCTTAGAAGATCATTGATGAATAAAAGGAAGAGAGTTGGTGATAGGACAGAGCCCTGAGGAACACCACTGTTGATAGATCTAGGAGAAGAACGATGGCCGTCTACAACAGCGGCTATAGAACGACCAGAAAGGAAACTAGCGATGAAGGCACAGATAGAAGGATAGAAACCGTAGGAGGGCAGTTTGGAAATTAAAGATTTATGCCAGACTCGATCGAAAGCCTTTGAGATGTCAAGTGCAATGGCAAAGCTTTCGCCAAAGTCCCGAAAGGAGGATGACCAGGAGTCTGAAAGGTACGTGAGAAGATCGCCAGTGGAGCGTCCCTGACGGAACCCATACTGACGATCGGAAAGAAGGTTGTGATAGGAAAGATGCCTTAAAATTTTTCTATTAAGAATAGACTCGAAAACTTTTGAAACACAGGACGTTAAAGCAATTGGACGATAGTTGGAGGGTTGGGAGTGGTCACCCTTCTTAGGGACTGGCTGAATGAGAGCAAACTTCCAGCAAGAAGGAAAGGTACAAGTTGACAGACAAAGGTGAAAGAGTTTACCTAGGCAGGGTGTAAGCACAGAAGCACAGTTCTTGAGAACAACAGGAGGGACCCCATCAGGCCCATATGCCTTGTTAGTACTGAGGCCAGTGATGGCAGAAAATACATCAACTGAAGAAATTTTAATATCAGCCATGAGGAAGTCAGAGGGGGGAAGTGTTGGAGGAACAGCACCGGAATCGTCTAAGGTGGAATTGGAGGAGAAAGTCTGTGCGAAGAGATCTGCTTTATCAGTAGAAGAAATAGCTACAGAACCATCAGAGTAGAAAAGAGGAGGGAAGGATGATGAGGTAAAGTTGTTAGAAAGATTTTTGGCAAGGTGCCAGAAGGAGCGGGAAGTATTCGAGTTGGAGAGTTGAGAGCATTTAGTATGGATGAAATTATTTTTAGTAGAGCGAAGAACAGACTTAGCACGATTCCGGGCAGAAACGTAAAGACGATGTGATTCAGGGGTGGGTTGGCTCCGGTACCTTTTGTAGGCCTTCTCCTTGTTGTGGACAGCATTAGAACAAGCGTGATTAAACCAAGGCTTTCTTGCGTTAGTCAAAGGATATGAGAAAGGAATGTATGCTTCCATGCCCGAGAGAATAATCTCTGTAATGCGCAAGGCACACTCAGATGGCTCACGGCCATGGAAGCAATAATCATTCCAGGGAAAATCAAAGAAGTACTGCCTGAGGGCCTCCCAGTCCGCGGCTCCAAAATGCCACAGACGACGCTTCCCTGGAGGGTCCACAGGCCGTACCGGAGTGATAGGACAGGTTAAGGTAATAAGGTTGTGATCGGAGGAGCCCAACGGAGAGAAAAGATTAACAGAGTAAGCAGAAGGATTAGTTGTGAGGAAGAGGTCAAGTATGTTGGAGCTCTCTCCAAGGCGGTCAGGGATACGGGTAGGGTGCTGTACAAGCTGCTCTAGGTCATTAAGGATAGAAAAGATGTAGGTTTGTTCACCAGGTGGATCCGTGAAAGGAGAGGAGAGCCAAAGGTGGTGGTGAACATTGAAATCTCCAAGAATGGAGATTTCAGAGAAAGGAGAAATGGACAGAATGTGTTCCATCGTAGAAGTAAGATAGTCGAAGAATTTTTGATAGTCGGTAGAATTAGGGGATAAGTAAACAGCACAGATATATTTAGTCAGAGAATGACAGGAAAGCTGAAGCCAGAGTGTGGAGAATTCAGAAGAATCAAGTTCAGGAACATGAGAGCAAGATAAGTCGTTGCGTATGTATACACAACAGCCACCTTTGGCTTTGAAATGAGTATAGAGAAAGTAGGAGGATACAGAAAAGGGTTTGCTGTCAGTTGCCTCAGACAGCTGAGTCTCCGTTAGAAAAAGAAGGTGAGGTTTAGAGGAGGAGAGGTGGTGCTCAACAGAGTAAAAGTTAGATGAAAGGCCGCGAATGTTGCAGAAATGAAGAAGAAGAGAGTCAGACAGTGGTTCCAGGCACCTCGAGTCGTCACCGGGAGAGGGGCAGATGGCGGGGGCATTTATGGTCCCCCCCCCTGGGGACTCCGAGGCTGGGTGAATTGACGCCATTTTTGTTAATTTAGAATAGGAAGTGTAGTGTGTACTGTGCATGTAGTTTGGTGAAGATAGTTAGAGAAATTGTACTGGAGAGCATGCTGGCCTACTCTCTGTGTAACTGAGACACTGAAAAAGTTCAGCAAAGGGGGATGGTCAGGAACTAGTCCTGAGGGCTGATGAAGCGGGAGCTCCAGCACTCCCTGTCATCAGCTTTCCATCCACCTCGGGAGTACTGCCCTGCTCGACTGGTGCTACAGTCTACTCCACTCGTTTTTCATTTATTCCATCACAACCCATCGAACCATTATGGCATCTTGTCCAACATCATCTACTTCCTCATACATGTCATTGTTCTCCCAGTTTGTAATTCCTTTTTCCTTGGTGCATAATACGTCCTCAGTTGAAAAGAACAAGCATCTCTGCTTCATCATCAACTAGTTCCCATGTGCTAAAATCATTTTGCAGATCCACCCAATCAATATTGCCACCGGAGTCCCTCTTCAAATTGCAGCAGTGTTTGTACTTTCCAGTGGCTTTACCCGCTCGACTCACAATCCTTCCAGTCACCAATTCTCTAGTTTCTGAATGTATTCCCTTTATATGTTGACCAACAGAAACCTTCGGAGGCTCCTTAACCGGAAGAGAAACTGTGGGAGGCTGATCATCCAGAATTGCACCATTTTCCGGCTCATCATCCAGTGGATAGTCATTCAATATTTGCGAAGAATCGTCATTAGGCTTCTCTTGGACTACACTGTTTTTCTCATAACTACTGACGCCATCTCCAACTGTAGTATTTCATTCTGGAGCACGTGCTAGACGACACACGTGCACTCGCACATAGACACCGCCATGTCTCACCAGAATTTGTTTTCCATCTCTGCCTATTACGATTCCAGGACTATGCCATTCGTGACTGTCATTTATTTTGTAGAGGACCTCATCTCCATTTTGGATGTCATTTAAGTCACTCGAACGTATGTTGTGCCACAGAGCCCTAGCCAAACGTTCAACCGATTCAGTCTTTATAAACTCTTGTCTTGCTAAATGAAGAGCGTTCAAATTGTCCCTCACAATTTTTGATGGTGATGTAGGTTCCAAGGCTGGAGGATCATTTGCAGACACATTAGGCAGGCCAGGGTTTTGACCAAAAACAAGTTGGTTAGGAGAAAAACCTGCATAGTTGGTGAGAGCATTTCTAGCCAATACTGCCCAAGCCAAGGCCACATCCAAGTCACACTGGCTATCAGCCATTATCACGTCACCTATGACTGCATTTTGACGCTCATATACTCCATTGTTCCATGGACTCTCTGCCGACGTCATCATGATCTTAATATTAAAGGCCTCTCCCAATGCTCGCATTTCAGCATTGTTGAATTCACACCCATTATCTGTAAGAATTTTTCCAGGTGCGCCAAACAGAACAATCCAGCTCCAACATACTCCTTTGATAATGGTGGTTGTACATTTGTCCGCAATTACTATCGCGGTGCAGTACTTGGTCGCCAAATCAACAAGGACTAAGAAATAATGCCTTCCCCAAGCTTTCAAATTCATAGCCATGGCTTCGTTAAACTTAGATGCCATGGGCAAACTGACTACGGGTCGGGGCTTAGCTGTCTTGCACCTACAACAGACTGTACATGCATCAGATACATCCTTGATAGCTTGCTCCAGTTCTGAACTTTTAATTCCTGCATCTGTAATAAGTCTGATTAGTTTAGCCGACGTTGGGTGTCTAAATTGCCTGTGAAGCTTCGAAGCCGTTTTGTCTACATCACCCCCAAGAGATGCCAGTGTCATTATTTCACAAAACTCCCGGCCTAGTCACAAAGAAATTGGAAGCAAGTAATGGCCTGAAGATGAGGACTTGTAATTAACGATAGTTCCACAAGTTTTGACCTGGTCACTCTCAAAATTAATCATCATTTTTGCTTTTTTCATGGAATGTTTGCTCAGCAGCAAGGGAATATTGCAGCTCACCACATCAGTCAGAATGGCTGCACGCATATTTCCAATGTAGCAAGGCAGAGTAACACGTTTGAGGGAAGAAACTGTGACACCATCAGCGAAAGTAAACACTGAGGATGACATTTCTTCTATTATAGCTTCACGTTCGTAATCACTAAGCTCACTTAGATAGCAACTGATCCATTCAACCCCACATACTGTACAGTTGTAGAACACCCTGTGTCTTGAACAGCACATCCCTTAGATTCTTCTACTAGTGTCTGTAATTTACCTCTACTAGTAGTATCATCCGCAGAGCCCATAAATAATGACAGATGCACTGTTTCATAATTTTCTTCTTGACTGTCTTTATTTTTGTATGCATCCGGACAGTCACGTGCCCAATGAAATCGAGAATCACATACTAAACACCTCGACACCTTACCATCAGGCCCGAGCGGGTTCTGCCTCCTACCGGTGGATGAGCGTTGGGAAATTCTACCAGACACAGTTGAATGGCCATCACCATGACCTCGATCACGTACTGCACCACCCCGAAACCTTGTCCTTCCTCCAACTCTCATAGGCAGAATCATTTTCAAATTTTGGATGCCACTTAGTTGAGCAAGTTGCCATTATGCTCAAACTAAACTCTGCTACCAGTATTGGAATGCGAAACAACCGAACTCACCGGCCTCACACTTCCAAGTGATCAGGCTCTGCCTGCATACCGCAAGACCCTTCTGATGACGTCACCACTCAGAATGTAACAAGTGCGTGCACACACGCACATTAACAGAAATATGCACTGCACTAACAGATGGCAGATTAGGGAAGAGAGGGAAAAACAAAATAAATTATCTAAAGTAGCAAATCATGCATGAGTTATGGCTTACTTGGCTAACTAGCAACTCAATGAGGCTTTGACCGGAGTGGTTCCCACTTGTAGAGTTGCCGGTTTCCTGACAACTGCAAAACTTCCAACCACAATAACATGAGTTGAACAAAATATTTCATGGGTACGTGTAATAAAATTTCAAAATTGATGTATAATTCACGTCATTTTGCAATGGGAATGGAAAGGGGTGGTACAAAATAGAAATACTTTAGCTGCCAAGTGTAGGGCTAGAAAAGAGGTATAAGGGGTAAAATCCAAGTCTCACAGATTATTACTGGATAACCTAAATACCACTGAAAAGAAGAATATGATATTTTAGGTGACAAATCAGATGAAGAGGGAAAATAGTGATATCAGAGGTGAGCACTGTTAGAAGAATGATGAAAGAAAGGTAGTGGTGAACAGTGAAGATATTAATGACGCCTGGAGAAAACATTATAACCGGTTGCTGAATGAGGAGTCTGACTGGAACAGGGAAGGTTTGGAGTCAGCTGATCCAGGGTTTTTAACTTGGCCTTTGATTGATGCTGCTACTGTGAGATGGGAAATAAGTAGGATGCAGTTAGGGAAGGTGGCAGGTGTGTCAGGGTTGACTAATGATATGATGAGGGCCCCAGGAGTTACAGAACTGGGATTAGTTACTGATTTGAAAACTCCAATTATAATGAGTGTGTTGTCCCTGATGCCTGGCTGAAGAGTGAAAATGTGTACAAGGGGAAGGATGATGCCCTGGAAAAGGGAAATTACAGAGCCAAAAAACTTCAGGACCACACAACGAAGGTAATGGACAGAGTTCTAGAAGGTATAATTAGATAAAGAGTTAATAATGATGAGATGCAGTTTGGGTTTATACCAGGACAAAAGGCCACTGATGCCAGATTCACTGTTCGAAAGCTTCAGGAATGGTAAATAGGAGAGAAAAGCTATTTGCACTTTGATTTTTTATTTTTTTAAATACAAGGAAGAAGGAACCAAAGGCCAGGAGCCCACAAACTGTTTCTTCCGAGAAAAAAACAAAACCAATACATAAGAGAGCCAAATTCAAGATCCGTTCATTTTGAGATGCCTGGACACGCTGCGTTTGAAAGACTGGAGATCATAGGAAACAGGAAATACAGACAGAGGGAGACAGTTCCAGAGATGACCTGTTGCATAAATAAAGGACTGGGAGTAATGATTAATTCTTGCATTAGAAAGCTGGACAGAAAAGGAATGAGAGTTTGTTGCTAGACGTGTGCTACACACCCGTTGTTGAGCTCGAGGAATCCAAGCAGACAGTTCAGAGGAGTAGTGACCATTGAAGTAGCGATAGAAAAGAGATAAAGATGTAACAGTGCGGCGAAGAGACGGAGGTTGAAGGGAGTCAGTAAGAGGAGGAGAGTTAATGAGACGAAAAGCCTTTGACTCCACCCTATTGAGAAGAGCTGTATGTGGGAAGCCTCCCCACACATGAGAGTTGTACTCTACAACAGAGGCGAATAAAACCTATGAATAAAGTCAACAACTGTGCATGGGTAAAGAATGCACAGAGTTGGCTTAGCACACCCAATCTCTTGGAAGCAGATTTTACAAAAGATGTAATATGATCTTTCCAAGATAGGTCCCGAGTGAATGAAACCCCAAGCATATTCAATGATGATGCAGGATGGAGCTGGATATTATTAAACATTAATGGGTACTCCTGTGGATGATTTTGTACGTTGATAGGTGTAAAAACTGAGTCCTCGATGCAATAAAAACAAGATTATTTTACCCCAGTCAGAGATATGAGCCAAGTCAGACATTAGGTGTGCCATAGTCTCATCCCTTGTCTGCTGAAGTAACCTCTGAGATGGATGTTGCGAAAACCAAATGGAAAGATGAAGGGTGGAATCATCAGCGTATGAGTGGATAGGGTTAGATACATAGCTTAGATGGTCACTGATGAATAAAAGGAAGAAAGTTGGTGACAGGACAGAACCCTGAGGAACACCACTCTTGATAGATCTAGGACAAGAATGATGGCCGTCTACAGCAGCGGCTACAGAACGACCAGAAAGGAAGCTATGGATGAAGGCACAGATGGAAGGATAGAAACTGTAAGAGGGCTGTTTGGAAATTAAAGATTTACGCCAGACTTGATCAAAAATCTTTGAGATGTCAAGTGCAATGGCAAAGCTTTTGCCAAAGTCCCAAAAGAAGGATGACGAGGAGTCTGAAAGGTAGGTGAGAAGATCACCGGTGAACCATCCCTGATGGAACCCATACTGATGATCAGAAAGAAGGATGTGATAGGAAAGATGTTTTAAAAATTTTGTGTTAAGAATTAACTTAAAAAATTTTGAGACACAGGCTGTTAAAGCACTTGGACGATAGTTACAGGGTTGAGAATGGTCACCCTTCTCTGCGACTGGCTCAATGAGAGCAAACTTCCAGCAAGAATGAAAGGTACAAGTTGACAAACAGAGGCGAAAGAGTTTACCTAGGTAGGGTGTAAGCAGAGAATCACAGTTCTTGAGGACAACAGGAGGGACTCCATCAGGCCCATATGCCTTGTTAGTACTGAGGCCAGTGATGGCAGAAAATACATCAGCTGAAGAAATTTTAATGTCAGCCATGAGGAAGTCAGCGGGGGGAAGTGATGGAGGAACAGCACCGGAATCGTCAATGGTGGAACTGAAGGAGAAAGTCTGAGCAAAGAGATCTGCTTTATCAGTAGAAGAAATAGCTACAGAACCATCAGAGTAGAAAAGAGGAGGGAAGGATGATGAGGTAAAGTTGTTAGAAAGATTTTTGACAAGATACCAGAAGGAGCGGGAAGAATTCGAGTTGGAGAGTTGAGAGCATTAGTACAGATGAAATTATTTTTAACAGAGCAAAGAACAGACCTAGCACGATTCCAGGCAGAAACACAAAAAGGATGTGATTCACGGATGAGTTGGCTCTGGTACCTTTTATAGGCCCTCTCCTTGTTGTGGACAGCATTGGAACATGCGTGACTAAACCAAGGCTTTCTTGCATTTGTCAAAGGATATGAGAAGGGAATGTATGATTCCATGCCAGAGAGAATAACCTCCATAATGCACAAGGCACATTCTGATGGCTCCCAGCCATGGAAGCAACAACCGTTCCAAGGAAAATCAAAGAAGTACTGCCTGAGGGCCTCCCAATCCACAGCTCCATATTGTCAAAATCGAAGTTTTTTTGGAGGGTCCACAGGCCACACCAAAGTGATAGGACAGGTTAGGGTAATAAGGCTATGATTGGAGGAGCCCAATGGAGAGGAAAGATTAACAATGTAAGCAGAAGGATTAGTTGTAAGAAAGAGGTCAAATATGTTGGAGCTCTCTCCAAGGCGGTCAGGGATACGGGTAGGGTGCTGTACAAGCTGCTCTAGGTCATTAAGGATAGAAAAGATGTAGGCCTGTTCACCAGGTGGATCAGTGAAAGGAGAGGAGAGTCAAAGGTGGCAGTGAACACTGAAATCTCCTAGAGGAGATTTCAGAAAAACGAGAAATGGGTAGAATGTGTTCCATCGTAGATGCAAGATAATCGAAGAATGTTTCACAGCAGAATTAGGGGATCAGTAAACATAGCAGATATATTTAGTCAGAACATGAAAGCCGAAAGTAAAGAATTCAGAAGAATCAAGTTCAGGAACACATGAGCAAGATAAGTCGGAGCGTACATTTACAACAGTCATCTTTGGCTTTGAAATGAGTATAGAGAAAGAAGGAGGATACAGAAAAGAGTTTGCTATCAGTTGCCTCAGACTGCTAAGTCTCAGTTAGGAAGAGAAAATGAGGTTTAGAGGAGAAGAGGTGGTGCTCAACAGAGCGAAAGTTAGAGGAAAGGCGAGAATGTTACAGAAATAAAGAAGTGAGTCAGACAGTGATTCAAGGCAGCTCGTTGAGTCGTCACTGGGAAAGGGGTGGATGGTGGGGGTATTTATGGTCCCTCCCCCCCCTGGGGACTCTGAGGCTTGGTTATTAGCTGCCATTTTTCTTTTCTAATTTTGAAAAGGAAGTGTAGTGTGTATTGTGCATGTAGTTTGGTGATGACAGAGTAACTTGAACTGAAGAGCATGCTGGCCTACTCTCTGTGTTACTGACACACCGAAAAAGTTCAGCAAAGGGGGATGGTCAGGAACTAGTCCCAAGGGCTGATGAAAAGGGAGCTCCAGTTCTCTGTCATCAGCTTTCCATACACCTTGGGAGTACTGCCCTGCTCGACTGGTGCTACAGTCTATTCCTGCTATCTATATCTATCTATCTATATATATACAGACATATATATATATATATATATACAGTATATATATACGGTATATATATATATATACATACATATATATCCATCCATCCATCTATCATCTAATCCTACGTTGCCCCATGAGAAGCATAGGAGCCCAGGGCTAGGAAAGTTGGTCCTGGCATTTATGATGAGAGTGACCAGCCTCACTCATCCCTGAGTGGCATTACGTGAGCAATAAACCCCAACCATCCCTTGGATATAAACCTTCACCGGATCAATCTGATTGGAGCACCTTTATTACCCACTAAACCACCAGGAGCCAAAATTTGGTTATATGGTTACCACCCAGCATAGTAAATGATTTCCTGGTATACAGGAAACCATTTGGCTTGTCACTCAGTGTAGAGACATCCACAGGCAGAAGGAAGAGGAAAGAATGAAGGAAAAAAAGACACAAGAGGGAGTGTAAAGTCACCCGCAGGCAGAAGAAAGAGGAAAGAATGAAGGATAGAAAGACAGAAAAGGATGGATGGAAAGAAGGATGGAGGAGAGGAAAGGGCAGACACCCGAGAGCAGCACTACATCAAGTGAGTGGAAGGTATATATATATATATATATATATATATATATATATATACTGTATATATATACTGTATATATATATATATATATATATATATATATACATACAAGTATATAAATATATATATAAGTAATCCCTCTAATATCCGAATGCCCAATATCCGAACATCCCCACTAACCGGACATACTCGTCCCGGGATCCAATATTCCCAAAATGGTCTGGAAAAAATAAAAAAATAAAAAAAAATAAAAATATAAAAAGAATTTTTCCCGCCCGTAATTTGAACTTGGCGCGCGGGGCATGGGACAGCTTTGTTGTGGCATGTCATTCCTCCAACGTCCGCTAGAGCGACCCTGCATCCTCCCCACTTTCCACCTGTCTCCCATCGGAAGTGCACACTCGTCGTCATGGCTGCCCACATGCTCGCTTTTGTGGTGGTGCCTTACCTGCTGCAGGCACTCCTGCTGCTCTCGTGCCTCTCCTTCGTGTGTGTGATGATGGCCCCGCCTCCTGAGAAGAGGAAGAGAGTGGTGTTGACTCTGGAGAAGAAACGGGAGATATTGGAGAGAGTAGATGCGAGGTGGTCTTCTTCCCGCATCCTCCGAGAGTTCAACCTGGCCCGATCTACTTTGTTCGATATTAAGAGATCCCGAGACAAACTCATGCAGTACACGGCTGACTTCTCGTCAAGAAACAAACACAACGTGGAGAGGAAGGTGATGTTTACTCCCAAGTGTGCTGAAGTCGACTGCTCCACGTTGATTTGGTATCGACAGCAACGTGCTGCTGGTGTGATGGTACGTGGTACGGAGCTGAAGGCTGCTGCTGAGAAGTTCGCCAGGCTTCACAACGCCCTAGACTTCAAGGCATCCGAGGGTTGGCTCTTCGCGTTCAAGTTACGGCATGGCCTTACCAACCGTAAAGCTCATGACGAAGCTTTGGACGCTAACGAGGATGGAGATGACGAGTTTCGGCACAAGGTGAAGGGCTTATTCGACAGGGAGGGCCTCACTCTCGGTCAAGTCTAAAATGCTGACGAAACTGGTTTATTCTATCGCTCTTTGCCAACGAACACTCTAGCCAAGGAGACGGAGAAGCGTGTACCTGGCCGCAAGCTCTCCAAGCAACAGATATCTGTTTTGTGTTGTGCTAATGCTAACGACATGCACCGGCTTAAGCCCGTTATTATTGGCCGTGCAAAGCAGCTTCGGTGTCTTCCTGGGGTGATGGATGTCCTTCGTGTCGTCTGGTACCATTCTTTGAAGGCATGGTTTACAGCCCAGATCTTCAAAGACTGGTTCCACCGCCACTTCGTCAAGGAGGTCATACATTACCAGATGGAGACACTGGGAATCCCGCGCGACCAGGTAAAGGCCCTCCTTCTCCTCGACAAAGCACCTGCCCACCTGTGCGACAAGGACTTGGTGGCTGAGACTGGCTGGATTAGGTGCATGTTTTTGCCACCTAATACGACTGCTCTCATCCAACCAATGAACCAAGGAGTGATCGTGGCAACATAGCGCCTATACCGAAGAAAGTTCCTGGACAAGGTGATGGTTGTTCTTGAGGATGAGGACGAGCGCAGGGAGGGACGGGACACGCAAGGCCAGCAGACTTTGGAAAACCTTCGCCGCTACATCACGTCTGCAATCTACAACTGGGCCAGTGCATGGAAGGAAGTCCTGTCAAGACTCTAGAAAATGGTTGGTCTCATCTGCTTCTCGGAACGGATGTGGAGTACAATTTCCTAGGTTTTGATGTGGATGACTTCCATGCACGTCTACGTACGAATGGCGACGATGTTGATGTGGACGATGTGCGTGAGTGGTTGGATGACGACGAGGGCGATCCTGGGTATCAGACATTGTCTGATATGGAGATTGCATCTTCAGTTGCAGGTGTCAGTACCCAGCTTGAAGATTCCGACAAGGATGGTGACGATGATGCGGATTCCTCTCAGCATGACACTACTCAAGACATCCCCAAGCTGAGCGCACTCCGGAACACCTAGGGTTCGATCTCGACTACCTGGAACACCCGGACTGCGACAGGGAGATGGGACCCTTGGGACTTGTGGAGGAAGTGTGTGGTTTCAGGCAGCAGATCATCAATCATCAGAATCGTCGTTCCTTGCGTCAATAAACGAATGACAGTTTTTTCTGGCCCGTGACCCCCGCTGTGCCCAGCCCTGGCTCCACTCCACTGCCTCCCCAAGACAGGCCTTCATGCTCCGAGCCACAGCCCAGCACATCAGCCAAGGTGGAGTCACCGCTTGACGTGAGTTTGCGTCTATCTTCAGAGTCGTCTGCAGTGGGTACGCCATCACCATGACCAAGCGACGCACCCCTAGGTCACCTGTCAGTGATACTCTCAGACTCTGACAGTGATTAAACAGCAAGAACTTCTCCACTAGACCACACGGGAATTTACAGTGTTGTGCAGTGAAAAAAACAGTGTGTTGTGTTAAGGATTTACAGTTGTGAGTGAGAAGACAATTTTTGAACAAAATTTAACGTAAATAGACTTGTTTGTTTTTGCTTTAGAAAATGGTTAGAAGAGTGGGAAAAGTTAAAGTGCAGAGTGCAACACTTAGTAAGTTACAATGGAGCATAAGTTAGACAAGAGTGAGCACTGTGAAGAGAACGGACTTCTGAGTGCGACTGACTAAGTTAAGTGCAAGACTTCATGAACAGTGCACTGCAAGTGCTTCAGGAAATCCTTCTTACTGTCAGAGTCCGAGAGGAGGCGGTTATTCATCGAGATGGCCATGGACTTGCTGTGAGTAGGCAGAATGATTCATACTGTACTTTTTTCCATACTATACTTACCTCAAACACCTCATTTCACTCTTTAATGTCCTTTATTGGTGTGAATAGGGTGTTAGGAGCTATGCATGTGCAGTAGGAAGGTGTTTTTCTGAGTTAGGGTAGGTTAGGGTCCATAAGTACCAGTCCAGGAGCCAGGGACTTGTAAGTACCCAGAATGTTGAATATTGTATGAATCTACCTCAAAAACCTCATTTTATGCTTCTTTTGCATTTATTTCAGCCTTTTATGTGCCTTATTGGTGTGATTTGGGTCTTAAATAGGTGCTATGCATGTCCAGAGAGAGTTCTATAGGTGTTTCTCTGAGTTAGGGTCCATAAGTACAAGTCCATAAGCTGGGGCCCCAATATCCGGACAGGACCACTATCCGGACCTGCGTAAGGCTCTATTACGTTGGATATTGGAGGGATTACTATATATATACACAGGTAAGCCCTTAATTCAAGCGAGGGTTAGGTTCCCTGACCCTTCGCGTATGTGGTAAATTCAGGTATATGTTCTGCCCTTGTGTGCACATAATTACGCATGTCTGTAAGTATATTACATCTGAATAATACTGTTTATGCACTACATACACCTTTTAAACTAGCATAAAGTATTAAAAACAAAAAAAATGTAAGAAATTTAAAACCGAAATCTGACAAGCACAGGCGTAGGTGGAGACACTTCAGCAGTCTGGTGCACTAGCCCTCACTGCCTCCCGTATGCTACATTCTGCCTTCTTTATTGTATGAACAGTTGACTCATTCACCCCAAACATGCGGTTCCAAGACAATTCACAGGCGTAGGTGGAGACACTTTAGCACAGTCTAGTGCACTAGCCCTCACTGTCTCCCGTATGCTACGTTCTGCCTTCTTTATTGTATGAACAGTTGACTCACCCCAAACATACGGTTCTGAGACAATTCACCATCAAGTCAATTCACCGTCAAAACATGGACAATTCCCCGTCATTCTATTAATATACTTATTATTGATTAATTAATACTTTAATACCCCCTGGGGGTAGGGGGGGTTTTCAAGAATACTCCCCCAGTATCCCTGCTTGTCGTAAAAGGCGACTAAAAGGGTTGGCGGAGGGTTAGTGCCCCTCCCCGGAAAACAACTAACTAAAAAAACAAACAATAAGCCTTGGACAAGGACTGACCAAACGTTGACGACCAAGGACCGGACAAAGGACATTGCAATTGGAACGTGGAATGTAAGGGGAGCGAATGATGAGGTGAAAGAGAGAGAGATTGTCCAGGTGCTTGAGGATGCGAAAGTGGATGTATGTGGAATAACTGAAACAAAATGGAGAGGAGAAAGTGTGAGAGAATGGGAGTATGGATGGGGTATATGTGCAGGAGTAGGTGAGAATGAGAGGGCAAAGGAAGGAGTTTGTATAGTTGTGAGTAAAAGATGGAAGAGGAGCATAAGACAGTATGGATCAGTTGGATCAAGGATTGTGTGGGTAAAGTTGAAAGTTGGAATACAAATGTGGGCGATTGTGTGTGTATGCACCAACGCAAGATCATGCTAGAAGAGTGAGAGAAGAGTTCTGGACAAATGTAGAAGTGTGCTTGGAAAAGTTTGGAAGGAATGACAGAGTGTTTTTGATTGGTGATATGAATGGTAAAGTTGGGAATGTGAAGGTGGATGGAATAGTTGGCGAGTGGGGTGTGCCTGCTGAGATAGATGAGAATGGCAGTGCGTTAGTGGACATTTGTGCTGGGAGGGGGTTGGTGATAGCCAATACCCTCTTCAGGCATAAAATGATCCACAGGTATACATGGCAAGTGATGAGAAGGGTGGGTGGTGAACTGAATGAAAGGAAGGCAATGATTGATTATGTGTGTGTGGATGAAAGGATGTGAAGATGTATATTGGATGCAAGAGTTTATAGAGGTTGGGGGAGTGGACTTTCTGACCACTACTTGGTGGTGGCCAGAATTAAAGTCCAAGTAAGATGGAGGAACAGAAGAAGGGAAAGACAAGAGGAAGGAGTAGTTGCAAGGAGAGTGGAAAGGTTACAAGAGGATGAGAAAAAGGCAGAGTATAAGAGAGAAGTGGAGGAACGATTGGGCAAATATGAATTGGAGCAGATGGGGGATGTGGAAGGTGTGTGTAGAATATTTACAGAAGAAATATGTGCAGCATGTGATGTGGTGTGTGGAAGGAAGAGAAGACGGAGGGGGGTGCAAGGAACAGCGTGGTGGACTGAAGAGGTGAAACAGGCTGTGGCACAAAAGAAGAAAGCATACAATGAATGGATGAGGAATAGGGGCGTGGAAGAGGTTGAGAGGCGGAAGAGAGAGTTATATGTAGAAAGAAAGAGAGAGGTGAAAAGATTAGTAAGAGAGAGTAAGAAGAGAGTGGATGAGGAATTTGGAAGGAATTTGAGTGTAAAGTGGAGGGACTGTAAGAAAATGTTCTGGAGAGAGGTGAAAAGAGTAAGACAGGGTGGAAATGAAGTTAGCAGGGGAGTGAAAGATAAAAATGGTAGATTACTAGTGGAGAAGGGAGAAAAAGTGAGCAGATGGAGAGAACACTTTAAGGAATTGTTGAACGTGGAGGATGGAAGTAATGCAAGTATAAGTGGCTGGGGAATGGCTGGGAGAAGGAGGGAGGTGAGAAGACAGGAAGAAATCAGTAGGATAGAAGTTGTGGAAGCAATGAAGAAAGTTAAATCAGGGAAAGCCCCAGGAATTGATGGAGTGTGTGGTGAAATGCTGAAGCATGGGGGAGAGATAGTAGTAGAATGGATGTGGAAGATGTGCAGATTGGCCTGGGAGGAAGGTAGAGTCCCGGAGGATTGGAAGTCAGGTATAATTATTCCCTTGTACAAAGGAAAAGGGGAAAAAGAAGTGTGTGGTAATCATAGGGGCATTTGTCTTCTTAGTATAATAGGAAAAGTGTATGGTAGGATACCTATTGACAGAGTTAGAGAAAGAACAGAGGAATTAGTTGGAGAAGAACAGGGAGGCTTTAGGAAGGGAAAAGGTTGTGTAGATCAGATATTCATTCTCAGATCTTTAGTGGAAAAGTTTCTAGAGAAGGGAAAGAAGTTGTATGCGGCTTTCATGGATTTGGAGAAAGCATATGACAGGGTGGATAGACTAGGATTGTGGAAAGTGTTAAGAATATATGGAGTAGATGGGAAGTTGTTGAATGCTGTGAAGAGTATGTATGATGGTGCGAAGGCTGCAGTGCGTGTGGATGGTGAACTAAGTGAGTTTTTCTCTTTGAAAGTTGGGTTGAAACAGGGATGTGTCATGTCTCCATGGTTGTTCAATCTGTACATGGATGGGGTAATAAAAGAGGTACAAGGTAGGGTAGTGGATGTTGGAGTGGCCCTGGTGAGAGAGGATAGTGTTTGGAAACTCCCTGTGCTGTTGTTTGCAGATGATACTGTGTTGTTGAGTGAAGACGAAGGGGAGCTGCAAGGCTTGGTGGATGAGTTTGGGAGAGTGTGTAAGAAACGGAATCTAGAGGTGAATGTAGGGAAGAGTAAAGTGATGGTCTTTGAGAGAGGTGAAGTCAGTGAATGTACAGCGAGGTTGGATGATGAGGAATTGGAAAATGTGAGTACGTTTAAGTACTTGGGTAGTGTGATGAGTAAGGATGGAGGTTTGGAGGGTGAAGTGCTTGAAAGGGTACAGCAGGGAAGAAAGGTTGCTGGTTCTTTGAAAGCAGTGATAAGAAACAGGGAAGTGAGCATGGAAGTGAAAAAGTTACTACATGACAGTATTGTGATACCAACTCTAACGTACGGAAGTGAAGCTTGGACGTTGTTGGAAGGACACAAGTCAAGAGTGAGAGCAGTGGAAATGAGTTATTTAAGAGGAGCCTGTGGAGTCACATGGAGAGACAGGCTGACGAATGAGGATATAAAGGAGCGTTGTGGTGTTGATGTGGATGTGATAGGAAGCGTTATGAGGAACACACTGAGGTGGTTTGGCCATGTGGAGAGGATGGAGGGTGAAAGACTGACGAAGAGAGTGTATGTGAGTGAGGTGGAGGGAGAAAGAGGGAGGTGGAGGCCGAGGATGAGATGGAGGGATGGAGTGGAGAGGTATATGAGAGAGGGGGGTGTGAGTTGGGAGCAGGGGAGTGAAATGGCGGGGGACAGGGCGACTTGGAGGCGATTTGTTTGTGGCCACCCCAAACAGGACTGAGGCGTCTGGCAATAGATAGATAGATAGAATACTTTAATAACTAATTTTCAGGGGGATTTTATAACTCATATAAGTAAAAAACTAGTGTACTGTACTTGCTAAATAAACTGATATGTAAATAAATGATGGGGAATCGGCCTGACGGAGAATTGTCGCCAACATTCCTCCCTGAAGTTTGTCCAACACTTTAACTTTGTCAGTGACACCACTTTACCAGCCCGCTTTGCATCACTAGCACTACACTTAGACCCCATGTTGGCAGACAAGGCAAGCAATCACTGGAAGGCAGAAAAATAAGCCACAAATACCGATTCTTGAGTCACGCATGATTTGACCGTCGGATTCAAACTGACTGTGTGGTGCGTGGTAGACCGAGCTTCCACACATACACACTCACACATACATATATGTATGCACACAGGCAGCAGGTAGGCATTTTTTATATTTTATTTATTTCTCTTGTATATTGAAATTACTTATTTGAATACTATAATTTTGTTTTAATTATTGTACGAAAAATTCATGGATAACCGAAATCGCGTGAAAAAAGTTCGCGTGAATAAAGGGTTTACCTGTATATATATATATATATATATACAGTCATTACTCGTTTTACGATGGGGTTATGTCAGGTCATAGTTTATCGTATACTGATATTATCGTAAACCAGGAGATTGAAACCCATTATAAAAGGGAGGTTACGTCAACTCAACTCCCCAAAGTCATCTAACCAACACTGAACCATAAATGACAACCCACCTTTATTCCTTCATGTGTTGGTCCAAGCCATCCCCCCCGAGGCTGGGGGACAGCCTGTGCTTACAGGCACTAGTGGTCAGCCTCTCAGTCAGGCAGGAACAGGTTAGGGGGAGAGGAATCCGGCCCATACCTGCACTAACCTTAGCACTGGGACCCATACCTGCACCAACCATAGCACTGGGGCCTACACTGGCACTGGCCTTACCACTGGGGACACAAATCCACAGTGCTGTAGTATGATGTTTAGCTGAGAGGTGACGATAACAGGGGGGCACACATGAACAAGTTGAAAAGACAGGGCTTTGAAGGGATGGCAGGACCTGAACCATAACAATGCCTGCATGCCAGGACGCCATCTTGCCTGAGACAAGAGACAGTCACCTTGCGTGTGCCTGGAACTTTCCGATGGAAGAATCGTTATGGCGGGAAATTTATTGTAAATTGAATTTTGGGGTGGAACTTTTCGATTATCGTTGTAGCAAATTATCATAAGCCAAATCATCATAAAACGAGTAATGACTATATATATATGTATATATATATATAATATATATAACGTTTAAGCCAATATTGTTAACGTTTTAGAGCCCTTCAAGGATAATTCACCACAGCAACTGTTGCATCCCAAGGTGATGGAGTGGGAGGTCCTCAAGAGGAAGCATCTCATCATTTAGAATCACGTGGCGTCACAACCTGACTGCCTTCAAGATGTGATTCCCAGCAATGGTCTTTGGACAAGACACTGGGTTGAATTAAATTGGCAGGCTTATTTTAATTTAATAAATTCATCCAATGATCTATTGTTTTCATGCAATAATATTATATTCATTTACACAGCTATCCAAATAAAACAGCTATATCATTTATTTGTCGTATACTGTATAGATCTGTGTTAATTTGAAGAGAACATTATTTTATAATGCTATGAGAAGTGAGTATCTTGTCAGAGGAAATAAACTTACTATAATTTATTTTAATTTTGTTCCACGCCAACCGATGATGATATATATACCCCTGGGGGTAGGGGGGTTTCAAGAATACTCCCCCAGTATCCCTGCTTGTCGTACGAGGCGACTAAAAGGGTTGGTGGTGGGTTAGTGCCCCACCCCGTAAAAAGAACTAACTAAAAAAGCAAATAAAGGGCCTCGGACCCAGACGGACCATACGTTGACGACTAAGGAACGGACAAAGGACATTCTGAGAGTAGGAACGTGGAATGTGAGAGGAGTGAATGATGAAGTGAAAGAGAGAGAGATTGTCCAGGTGCTTGAGGATGCAAAAGTGGATATATGTGGATTGACTGAAACTAAATGGAAAGGTGAAAGGATGAGAGAATGGGAATACGGTGTAGGTATATGTGCGGGAGTCAGTGAGAATGAGAGGGCAAGAGAGGGAGTATGTCTGATGATAAGCAAGAAGTGGAAGGAGAATATAAGAGAGTATGGAACAGTGGGTGCAAGGATTGTATGGGTGAGGATGAAAGTAGGTATACAAGCATGGGCGATTGTATGTGTGTATGCTCCAACAGAGGATCGAGTGGCAAGAGTGAAAGATGAGTTTTGGGCGAAAGTAGAAGCATGTATGGACAAGTTTGAGAGGAGCGAGAGAGTGCTGTTGATTGGAGACATGAATGGCAAAGTCGGGAATGTACGAGTGGATGGAGTGGTTGGTCAGTGGGGTGTGCCAGCGGAAGTAGATGGGAATGGTAGTGCTTTGGTGGACATCTGTGCTGGTAAGGGGTTGGCAATAGCCAACACCTACTTTAAATCATAAGATGATCCACCGGTATACATGGAGAGTAATAAGGAGGATGGATGGTGAACTTGTTGAACGAAAGGCAATGATAGACTACGTGTGTGTGGATGAGCGAATGAGAAGACAAGTGTTGGATGCAAGGGTGTGGAGAGGGTGGGGGAATGGAGTCTCGGACCATCACTTAGTGATGGCCAAGGTGAAAGCTGCAAAGAAAGTGGTTGAGGAGCGAAGGGGAAGACAGGAGGAAGCAGCTCCTGTGAGAAGAGTGGAGAAATTGCAAGATAGTGAGAAGAGGACAGAGTATAAGAGCATAGTGGAAGAAAGATTGGGAAGGTATGAGCTAGAGCAGATGGAAGGGGTGGAAGACGTATGTAAGATATTCACGGAAGAGATAAGCGCAGCGTGAGAGGTGGTTTGTGGAGTGAGGAGGAGATGCAAGGGTGTGCAAGGGACAGCATGGTGGAATGATGAGGTGAAACGAGCTGTGGAACAAAAGAAGAAGGCATATGGTGAATGGTTGGCGAGTAGAGGTAGGGGAGAAGATGAGAGAGAGAAGAGAGAGGTATATGTGAGCAGGAGAAGGGAGGTTAAGAGACTGGTGAAGGAGAGTAAGAAGAAAGTGGATGAAGAGTTTGGGAGGAATCTGAGTGTGAAATGGAGGGAGAGTAAGAAATTGTTTTGGAAGGAGGTAAAGAAAGTAAGGCAGTGTGAAAGGGGAAATAGTAGGGGAGTGAAAGATAGGAATAATAGATTGTTGGTGGAGAAGAGAGAGAAATTGAGGAGATGGAAGGAGCACTTTGAGGATTTGTTGAAGGTAGAGAGTGAGAGCAGTGTGAGTATAAGTGGTTGGGGAATGGCTGGGAGAAGAAGAGATGAGAGGAGGGAGGAAGAGATCAGTAGGTCGGAAGTAGTGGAAGCGATGAAGAAGATTAAGCTGGGAAAGGCCCCAGGAATTGATGGAGTGTGTGGTGAAATGCTTAGGTATGGGGGTGAGATTGTTGTGGAGTGGATATGGAAGTTGTGTAGATTGGCTTGGGAAGAGGAAGGGTTCCAGAGGACTGGAAATCCGGTATAATTGTTCCTCTGTACAAAGGAAAAGGGAGAGAGAAGTATGTGGTAACCATAGGGGTATTTGCCTTCTTAGTGTGACTGGTAAAATATATGGTAGAATACTCATTGACAGGGTGAGGCATATGACAGAGGAGCTAGTTGGAGAAGAACAAGGGGGATTTAGGAAGGGAAAAGGGTGTGTAGATCAGATATTTGTTCTAAGATGTTTAGTGGAGAAGTATCTAGAGAAGGGAAGGAAAGTGTACGCTGCCTTCATGGACTTGGAGAAAGCTTATGACAGAATAGATAGGAAAGGTATGTGGAAGGTATTAAGAATATATGGAGTGGAGGGGAAATTGTTGAGTGCTGTGAAGAGTATGTACGAGGGAGCTAGGGCTACGGTGCGAGTGGATGGAGAGCTGAGTGAGTTCTTTGATCTCAATGTGGGACTGAAACAGGGGTGTGTAATGTCTCCATGGCTGTTTAATATATATATGGATGGGGTCGTAAAGGAGGTACAAGGTAGGGCAGTGGATGTCGGGGTGGCCCTAATGAATGAGGGTGAGATTTGGAAGCTTCCGGTGTTGCTGTTTGCTGATGATACAGTATTGTTGAGTGAAGATGAATGGGAGTTGCAAGGTTTGGTGAATGAATTTGGGACAGTGTGTAGGAGGAGGAAGCTGAAAGTTAATGTAAACAAAAGTAAAGTTATGGTGTTTGAGAGGAATGAAGTCACAGAGTGTGCAGTGAGGTTGGATGGTGAGGATATGGAGAATGTGAGTGCATTCAAGTACTTGGGTAGTGTGATGAGTAAGGATGGAACTTTGGGGGATGAAGTACGTGAAAGGGTACAGCAGGGAGGAAGGTTGTTGGCACACTGAAAGCAGTGATGAGAAATAGGGAGGTGAGTATGGAAGTTAAGAAGTCACTGCATGATGGTATTGTGATCCCTACCCTGACGTATGGAAGCGAGGCGTGGACCTTGCAAGAGGGGAACAAGTCAAGAGTGAGAGCAGTGGAAATGAGTTACTTGAGAGGAGCATGTGGAGTGACATGGAGGGACAGGTTGACGAATGAAGAAGTGAAGGAACGTTGTGGGGTAGATGTGGATGTGGTTGAAAAGATTAGGAGAAATACACTGAGGTGGTTTGGACATGTGGAGAGGATGGAGAATGAAAGACTGACTAAGAGGGTGTATGTAGGTGAGGTGGAGGGAGGGAGAGGGAGGGGTAGACCGAGGATGAGGTGGAGGGATGGAGTTGAGAGGTATATGAGGGAGGGGGGGGTGAGTTGGGGGGAGGGGAGTCAAATGGTGGGTGACAGAGTGACTTGGAGGCGTTTTGTCTGCGGCCACCCTTTGCGGGATTAGGGCGTCGGGCTATAGATAGATAGATAGATAGAAACATTATCAACATAAGACAAATCTATGTTACGCAAAAGCAAACCCTTATAATTGATTACCATGCTGTCCCTGTATTCATTTTCACCACATTAGAAAACATGCCGTATGGAATGACTGCTATGAATTTAACTGCATAAGATAAAAGGAGATAAAACCATTGTGAGATATGTGTTGGAATCAGCGCTGTGCTCATCTCGCAGCCATATTGCACACAGTAAACATCCTGGCAATCAACAGTGAATGCCTGTAAGTGATACACAAATAAACTATACAATATATCAAAGAAAGCATATGATTTTTTTTTTTTTTCTTTTTTACCAGTTTTGAAGATATTTTAGGCTTAAATTTTGTGTTTATGTTGATTCATAAACTGTTTCTTGACTTAGACTAATGTGTTTTAGTCACAGGTGGGGTGAACATTGTCATTTTTGGGTACAGTTTACTACAGTGGAGTCTATGTATAACATGAGATAGGTTATGTGGAACCTCGTGTTAAATGGTGACATATATTTATGCATAAAATACAGGGCTAGGTTCTGGAGACCAAGTATTTTCCCTCAAACATATGAAATTCTTCAGGAAATGGCAGTGGCATTGCAACCAAGTACACGAACAGTGAACTCTGACCATCAACTTTGTTTTATTTATGCTTGTAAATAACAAGTAAGTCAACCAAGCAGTATAATCTGTATGAAAACTTAATTTACATGGACTCAACTACTGGATTAACATTAACATGTAAACCCGTCGCATACTGTAAGAGCCGAATTTTTCTGATCCCGAGTCATTTGCAGATCACTACAGCAGTCACAAAACCTGCTCACGGTTACTACACTGAAGTTAGCTATTTGTAAAAACTCCTCAATACTGCTGTTCCCTCATCACACAATCTGCACCAGAGTTATAATGACAGCCCTGTATCTCCTCCACCTCTATCTCTTTGTCTGAAGCCCTCACACCCTTTACCACACATACTTGTCCAACCCAACCCTAATCCCACATTAATAACGACACAAAGTTCTTTTCCCCTACCCCATCACCTTTCTACTCCAAACTTACTTCTGTGCTCTCTCTTTCTCTCTCTCTCTCTCTCACATACCTGTCCAATCCATCCCTTATCCCATAATTACTAACAACGCGAAGTTCTTTCCCTCAACCCCATCGCCTTTACTCCATACCTACTTCTGCACTATCCCCCTCCCCCCCCCTCTCTCTCTTAAGTACCTGTCCAACCCAATCCTAATCCCATAATTACAAACGACACAAAGTTCCTTCCCTCAACCCCATCGCCTATCTACTCCACACCTACTTCTGTATTATCCTCTCTCTCTCTCTCTCTCTCTTCCAGATTAAAGCCCATTATTGTCTCCACTCCTCCACTTATTCCTTACCCTTCCTCGAACTGCAAAGTATCACCTCACCTCACCTCCCCTTGTCAGTGTCTTCACCTGACCCCATCCTTCCTTGTTATGACTGACTGGCCCCACACACACACACACACACACACACACACACACACACACACACGTCGCCCAGTCTGGCAAGAGCGTGTGCATCTGCAACACTGTAAAGATCCTTGACGGCGAGGGACAAAAGCACGACACACACATATGCATATGCAGCCACAAAGAAAGTGGATACTAAACGTCTTGCGTAAAACAGTGATGTTAGTGTTGTTATAAAGTATTGGGGTAAATTAAAGGTTCGTGTTATTGTGAGATCGCTGCTTCATTTTCTTTTATATCGCAACTCTACTTGATTTTTTTCAGACTTATCTTTTAGGATTTTTGGATTTAATTTTTGGGCTTATGTGAGTTATAAAATCATTTAGGCTTAATTTATTTTATTTCAAAGCTACTTGGGGATTTAGGTTAATTTGAAACATGTTTTTGGACTCATTTGGGTGAGTTTACGACTTGGTTGGGAGGGAAACCCAAGGCTCAAAAACGCATCCTTATAATTTACATAAATCTACCCCAAGATATGATACCCCGCCTATCGATGGGATTTTACTTAACTGCATCGTTACACCAGGGTATGCCTGTACATATATATATATATATATATATATATATATATATATACATATATACACAGTAATCCCTCATTTATCCAGCAATAATATACCCAAAGGAATGTCCGGTTAGTGGCAACATCTGGATAATGAACACTATTCCCCTACCATACCCAGACCCTACCTATACCCACCTCCAACCTATACCTAACTTACTTGTACAATACCTATGCTTAATCTGGCAGTGTTTTCCGGTCATTCAGGCATATTCAGACAACAAAAGACACATAGGAATATCTAAAATAATGCTAAACACCAGGAAAACCATGCAGAAAAACCACTGGAAACCAAAAAACACCCTACCTAAACACTACTGTATGTACAATACCCCTCCTTATTTTTTAAGTGTTTCCTGGTCATTCTGCCATATTTTGACATCAAAACATACATAGTATTATTCCAAAATAGTTTTCAACACCACGACAACCATGAAAAAAAAAAAAAAAAAAAAAAAAAAAAAAACAGAAAACCAAAAAACACCCTACCCATACACCACTATATGTACAGTACCACCCCTCCTAATTTTGGCCCTGTTATCAGGTACCAGCTAAATTTAGGCATCAAAACATACATAGGAATATCCAAAGTAATGCTTAGCACCCAAAAAAAAAAAAAAAAAAAAAAAAAACACTGAAAACCAAAAAACACCCTACTTATACACCAATGTATGTCTAGTACCCTTCCTAATTTTAGCAATGTTTTCAGGACATTTTGCCATATTTAGACATCAAAACACACATAGGAATATCCAAAGTAATGCTAAACAATAGGAAAACCATTAAAAAAAAAACACTGAAAGCCAAAAAACACCTGACCTATACACCACTGTATGTACAGTACAGTACCCCTCCTAATTTTGGCACCATTTTCAGGTCAATCTGCCATATTTAGACATCAAAACACACACAGGATTATCCATACTGATGCTAAACATCATGAAAACGATGCATAAACAACAAAAATGCACAAAAAAATGACGACAGTTCAAAAATCTGTTGTCTGTGACAAGTGACTGCTCCTGGGGCTCAAAAAAAAAATAAAAATAAAATAAAAAATAAAAATCAACGGCCAAGTGTGCCACCAGAATTGGTTATATTGGTATAAATGGTATACCATCATCTTCATTGGTGTTTATACTATAAGCTAATAAAAACACATAAAACTGATAAGTAAAAGTACAGAAATGTAGCAATAATAAAGTGTTCTGGAGTAAAACTTGCCTTCATAAAACTTCCCACCATCCTAGTTCAAAATTTTGCCAACACCTTCCAAGAGTTAAGGATATGTATAGATGCAGAATTTGATGAGCTTTCTCATGGATTTCATGGAATTTTGATACGGCCAGTAGTAGTTGAATAAATCACAAAAAAAAATTGAAAACTCATGAGTCACTGTTATCACCACAGAGGAAGGTAGGGGCTGAGGGAGTGAGAGGAGAAACAGGAAGGTATAGAGGAGGGACAAGATGGGGGGAAAAGCAAAGCTGTGGGCAGGATTCTCCCCTTCGGTCAACAGACGGACGGGCACCTTTGCTGTACATTTACTCATGGCTTGTGATCTGTCAGATGCCGAGTGGCCATGCGGAAACACAACTCAACATGATCGGGGGAATTTCAACCTTCGGTAGAGAGGCGGACAGGTGCTGTCGCAGAACATGCACTAATGGCTTGTAGTCTGTGTTTGATGGAGGTGGCGGCTGGGAAAGACTTAGTCCCTGTGGCTGCTGGGATATTAGACATCCAGTGGGGAATGCATAGTGACGTTTTGACATCGCTTGTGGGTTACAGTCATATTACTCAGGTGCTGGAGTTTCATTGGGGGTGATAGGACGAGCACACATTCAATACAGAGGCAGATGGACATTTCAGCTCTAGATGTGGGTTACATACTACTTACCGTTCACGATTCGAGTCCAGCAGCCACGATACTAAATGTTTGAACATGTCAGCTAGCCAGCCGAAGTTTTCGGGGAATTTTACATCCAGATAATAGCAAGTAAATTTGGATAACGGTTTAATAGAGTCAAGGCCCAGCATCTGGACAGTGAACACATCCGGAAACTGAGCATCCAGATAAATGAGGGACCACTATACAAATATACATATACTGTATATATTTATATAGTTAAGTCGCCCATGGTGCGTGCTTCTATGGCATGGTTTTCTATGACATGACAAGGTGCCAGACCCAAAAAAACGAACCAGGGACAAAAACTATACCTATGGCACAGCCACAACAAAATTTTGAAATGCGTGGGCACATTCCACTACCCCTTCCACTTAAGCACTGTTGTTGTCAGAGTGAGGTATATACAATGTTTTATGCCCTTAAAGCCCTTTATTATTTATTGTTTAGTGTTTAATTTGTCGGTAATACATGCACTGACTGATTGCTCGATGGGGACTTTGGGCAAACATCCAGAACCAAATTGCATTTTTCCCATAGGTTTAGGTATTTGTAGGACGCAGTTTTCTATGGCACGGGCACGGTCCAGAACCAATTAACCACGCCTTAACTTGACTGTGTACATGTATATATATATACTGTATATATATATATATATATATATATATATATATATATATATATATCTACCTATCTACAGTGAAATCTCTAATTTCGATGGACATATGTACCTAAAAATCACCGCGAAATTCAAATAATCGAAATTTAAACTGAACTTCTTATGGGAAAAATTAGTTTGGGTCCGGGGCCTCCGAACCTAACTACATCTATTCTATCTATCTATTGCCAGACGCCTCAATCCCGTTTGGGGTGGCCACAAACAAATCGCCTCCAAGTCGCCCTGTCCCCCGCCATTTCACTCCCCTGCTCCCAACTCACACCCCCCTCTCTCATATACCTCTCCACCCCATCTCTCCATCTCATCCTCGGCCTCCCCCTCCCTCTTTCCCCCTCCACCTCACTCACATACACTCTCTTCGTCAGTCTTTCACCCTCCATCCTCTCCACATGGCCAAACCACCTCAGTGTGTTCCTCATAACGCTTCCTATCACATCCACATCAACACCACAACGCTCCTTTATATCCTCATTCGTCAGCCTGTCTCTCCATGTGACTCCACAGGCTCCTCTTAAATAACTCATTTCCACAGCTCTCACTCTTGACTTGTGTCCTTCCAACAATGTCCACGCTTCACTTCCGTACGTTAGAGTTGGTATCACAATACTGTCATGTAGTAACTTTTTCACTTCCATGCTCACTTCCCTGTTTCTTATCACTGCTTTCAAAGAACCAGCAACCTTTCTTCCCTGCTGTACCCTTTCAAGCACTTCACCCTCCAAACCTCCATCCTTACTCATCACACTACCCAAATACTTAAACGTACTCACATTTTCCAATTCCTCACCATCCAACCTCGCTGTACATTCACTGACTTCACCTCTCTCAAAGACCATCACTTTACTCTTCCCTACATTCACCTTTAGATTCCGTTTCCTACACACTCTCTCAAACTCATCCACCAAGCCTTGCAGCTCCCCTTCGTCTTCAATCAACAACACGGTATCATCTGCAAACAACAGTACAGGGAGTTTCCAAACACTATCCTCTCTCACCAGGGCCACTCCAACATCCACTACCCTACCTTGTACCTCTTTTATTACCCCATCCATGTACAGATTGAACAACCATGGAGACATGACACATCCCTGTTTCAACCCAACTTTCAAAGAGAAAAATTCACTTAGTTCACCATCCACACGCACTGCAGCCTTCGCACCATCGTACATACTCTTCACAGCATTCAACAACTTCCCATCTATTCCATATATTCTTAACACTTTCCACAATCCTAGTCTATCCACCCTGTCATATGCTTTCTCCAAATCCATGAAAGCCGCATACAACTTCTTTCCCTTCTCTAGAAACTTTTCCACTAAAGATCTGAGAATGAATATCTGATCTACACAACCTCTTCCCTTCCTAAAGCCTCCCTGTTCTTCTCCAACTAATTTCTCTGTTTTTTCTCTAACTCTGTCAATAAGTATCCTACCATACACTTTTCCTATTATACTAAGAAGACAAATGCCCCTATGATTACCACACACTTCTTTTTCCCCTTTTCCTTTGTACAAGGGAATAATTATACCTGACTTCCAATCCTCCGGGACTCTACCTTCCTCCCAGGCCAATCTGCACATCTTCCACATCCATTCTACTACTATCTCTCCCCCATGCTTCAACATTTCACCACACACTCCATCAATTCCTGGGGCTTTCCCTGATTTAACTTTCTTCATTGCTTCCACAACTTCTATCCTACTGATTTCTTCCTGTCTTCTCACCTCCCTCCTTCTCCCAGCCATTCCCCAGCCACTTATACTTGCATTACTTCCATCCTCCACGTTCAACAATTCCTTAAAGTGTTCTCTCCATCTGCTCACTTTTTCTCCCTTCTCCACTAATAATCTACCGTTTTCATCTTTCACTCCCCTGCTAACTTCACTTCCACCCTGTCTTACTCTTTTCACCTCCTTCCAGAACATTTTCTTACAGTCCCTCCACTTTACACTCAAATTCCTTCCAAATTCTTCATCCACTCTCTTCTTACTCTCTCTTACTAATCTTTTCACCTCTCTCTTCCTTTCTACATATAACTCTCTCTTCCGCCTCTCAACTTCTTCCACGTCCCTATTTCTCATCCATTCATTGTATGCTTTCTTCTTTTGTGCCACAGCCCGTTTCACCTCTTCAGTCCACCACGCTGTTCCTTGCACCCCCCTCCGTCTTCTCTTCCTTCCACACACCACATCACATGCTGCACATGTTTCTTCTGTAAATATTCTACACACACCTTCCATGTCCCCCATCTGCTCCAACTCATATTTGCCCAATCGTTCCTCCACTTCTCTCTTATACTCTGCCTTTTTCTCATCCTCTTGTAACCTTTCCACTCTCCTTGCAACTACTCCTTCCTCTCGTCTTTCCCTTCTTCTATTCCTCCATCTTACTTGAACTTTAACTCTGGCCACCACCAGGTAGTGGTCAGAAAGTCCACTCCCCCAACCTCTATAAACTCTTGCATCCAATATACATCTTCGCATCCTTTCATCCACACACACATAATCAATCATTGCCTTCCTTTCACTCAATTCACCACCCACCCTTCTCATCACTCGCCATGTATACCTGTGGATCATTTTATGCCTGAAGAGGGTATTGGCTATCACCAACCCCCTCCCAGCACAAATGTCCACTAACGCACTCCCATTCTCATCTATCTCAGCAGGCACACCCCACTCACCAACTATTCCATCCACCTTCACATTCCCAACTTTACCATTCATATCACCAATCAAAAACACTCTATCATTCCTTCCAAACTTTTCCATGCATACTTCTACATTTGTCCAGAACTCTTCTCTCACTCTTCTAGCACGATCTTGCGTTGGCGCATACACACACACAATCGCCCGCATTTGTATTCCAACTTTCAACTTTACCCACACAATCCTTGATCCACCTGATCCATACTGTCTTATGCTCCTCTTCCATCTGTTACTCACAACTATACACACTCCTTCCTTTGCCCTCTCATTCCCACCTACTCCTGCACATATACCCCATCCGTACTCCCATTCTCTCACACTTTCTCCTCTCCATTTTGTTTCAGTTATTCCACATACATCCACTTTCGCATCCTCAAGCACCTGGACAATCTCTCTCTCTTTCACCTCATCATTTGCTCCTCTTACATTCCACGTTCCAATTGCAATGTCCTTTGTCCGGTCCTTGGTCGTCAACGTTTGGTCAGTCCTTGTCCGAGGCTTATTGTTTGTTTTTTTAGTTAGTTGTTTTCTGGGGAGGGGCACTAACCCTCCGCCAACCCTTTTAGTCGCCTTTTACGACAAGCAGGGATACTGGGGGAGTATTCTTGACAGACCCCCCTACCCCCTGTAAACTTTATGAACTATAATTGTGGTTAAGTAACTATAGTTCTGCATTGCATTGTCATAATTGGAGTATTTCTGCCCTTTCCTGTATTGCCATTTCTCCTTTGGCTGCGAAGATTTCGAGGTGCCAGGCTGCTCTCGTCCATTACCACTGCTACCTGAAGAACCACTCTTGCTTGCCATCTTGAAACAGGTAAGTTGCAACGAAAATACAAAGAAAATACAGACAACTGAACTGCAGTGAAATGCATGTCTACATGTGGAAGATACAGGCTGAAAGTGCAGCACTTGGCTGTAGAGGGGTAGCTGCTGGAAGGACAGTTGCAAGATGGCCGCCAACAACAGAGCATCGCCTTGCACATGGCTTGTTGTTGTTGGTGCCTACTCTCAAGTGGGAGCTCTTGTCCTTAAACAACATGACTGTTTTTTTTCTCAGTCTCTATTGTTCATTTCTATGTTGCTCCTTATATTCATAATTACCATACTTCTCACTGTTTCAGTATTCTGCCTACTGTATTTGCTACCACCTGTAATTCATTTTGTTTTAGCATTTCTACTATTGATTCTCTTCCTTTAATTTCTCTTGTTATATAACAATACAATATAGTGTAAGTAATCCCCCCAATATCCGATGTAATAGAGCCAAAGGCACTTCCGGAAAGTGGTCCTGTCCTGATAGTGGGCCCCAGCCTCCTGGACTTGTACTTATGGACCCTAACTCAGAAAAACACCTATACAACTCCCTCTGGACATGCATAGCACCTATTTAAGACCCAAATCACACCAATAAGGGACGTAAAAGACTGAAATAAATGCCAAAGAACCAGAGAATGAGGTTTTAGAGGTGAGTTTATACAATATTAAACATTCTGGGTACTTACAACAAGTCCCTGGCTCCTGGACTGGTTTCAACCACCAGTTTGCACTCCACAGTTAATCCTTTGCACTCTAAATTCTAATTTCTTAACACTGCACAACACTGTAAATACCCGTGTGTTCTTGTGGCGAGGTATTGCAGTTTATTCACTGTTTATTCACAAAAACGAGCACATATGACTTGCATTGCGATAAAGATCTGCTTTCGATCAGAGTTAGGCTGTGACTGTTGATGATGGGGTAACAGAGTTGCCAGATTGCAACAGCCACATTACCAAACTCCTCAATTTTCATTACCAAATTTAACTTTTCATTAACAAATTCGTAAAGCTAGCATCTATTCTTCACTAATTATATATACAAGTGGAAATACATGTAATCAGTCTTCTTATAATGAACAGCATGTTGATTATTATCATGCTGTATAGGCTACAAAATTAATCAGAGAGAGCAAACAATCCACCATCTCCATCCTGTGTATCCTCATACATGTGAAAAATCCGTTTGGTATTGTATTATTCTGATTCATTACCAAACAAATTTTTCATTACCAAATTGGCCCACATTTGGTAATGAAAAATACCAAATGGCAACCCTGACAGGGGAGGGGGAGGGGGGAGGAAGGAAGGGGTGAAGGATCCATTGTGTAACAGCTGTTCAGCGCTGCGCAGCAATTTCAAATTACGGGTAGGAAAAAAGTCGGATTTTTTTCGAATCTTTTTGCAATTTTTTGCCCATTCTGGGAATATTGGATCCCGGGACGAAAATGTCTGGTAAGTGGGGATGTCCAGAAATTGGGCGTCCAGATATTACGGGGATTATTGTACTGTTACAGTACACTTACTCTGCCAGGAAGGGATGCTGTTGAAGTACACTTACTGTGCCAGGAAGGGATGCTGTTGAAGTACACTTACACTGCCAGGAAGGGATGTTGTTTACACTGTAGGCTGATTCCCGAACTTTCCCCGCATTTAGCAACCTTTGTTTGCAAAATTTGGGGGAGGTTTGGTCGCGATTTGGCCATTGGTTATATCCTAAATTTGCAATACAGGGGTTTGTTATATTGAGGGTTTGCTCTATTTCCCACACTTGAACACTGTTAAGTTTGCAGGCCAGAGTAATGATAAAAAGTTCTTTTGCATATTTAACTGTTGATGCAAACTTTCCATTTTGGCAAATGGCTAGCATAAAAGCTGTCACAAGACAAAGTGCTGTGTTGCATTTCACAAAGCTTTATGATGAACATAGAATATTATGTAGAAATAAAACAGCCATGTCACGTTGAGTACACCGCTTCCCGTGCGATCAGCGAAGTTAAGCAACGCTGGGTCTGGTTAGTACTTGGATGGATGACCGCCTGGGAACACCAGATGCGGTTGGCATAACGTTCTCCCTACGTGTCAAGTGGGGTTGGTGGAGGATTAGTGCCCCTCCCTGTAAAAAAAATTAACTCAAAGCCCTTGGCCACCCCGTTTGGGATGCATGGCATCTGGCAATGAATGAATGAATAAATATCTTCAAGTTATTAAAGTATTGATTAGTTAATAATAAGTATATTTATACAATGACGGAGAATCGTCCAGGGTGCGAATTGTCCTGACGGGAAATCGTCCATGTTTTGACGGGGAATTATCTTACGGGCGACTTGACTGGACGGTGAATTGTCTCGGAACCATATCATCGTATGTTTCATATACTGTATGAATAAATGGTGTTGATTTTCATTCTCTTCTTGACACGTCACATACGATATTAGGTTAGGCTCATACTTCTTCTTATAATTTTCCTTCACTTCTAGCATTTTGGTTTGCATCAAAAATATTATCTTTGCTTGTTCTGATTGGAGTCTGGCCCTGAGAGCACATGTCACATACGATATTAGGTTAGGCTCATTCATTCTTTTCATTCATTGCCAGACGCCATGTATCCCTGACGGGGTGGCCAAGGGCTTAGAGTTACCGTATTTCGCGGCATGTAAGACGCAGCATTGTGAAAGACGCACCCTAATTCTGGCAGGGCAGTTCTGTGAAAAAAAAGTTTGCCCCAACCAAGACTGCAGTAAGGTTTCTTGATAAGAGCCATTACCACACAGATACACACTCACCTTTCAGAATCTATTCATTACTGATCATCAGCCTTTGGTTTCTTTTTTTATATACAAAGAATGGTACAGGAAAAGAAAACAATGTCCCTTCTTGACAAAACGTGACTGATATGAGCCACTATCACTTAGATACAACACTCACCTTTCAGAATCTATTCAATACTGCTCATCATCCTTTAGTTTCTTCTTTTATGTACAAAGAATGATACAGGAAAAGAGAAAACAAAATCCCGTCTTAACAAAACGTGACTTCAAACCACGAGGCCATCTCAACTTTGTTGATAAATATGTATCAGTAAACTGATATAAACACTGTTTTTAATATTTTATGAATTTAAAACCACAAATGAAGTCAATAAACTCTATTCTTTCATTCACTGATGAAAACATAAAATACAATGAATGTTCACATCAGTTCATTTATCCTAAAAGAACCCCGTCATATTCCACACCTGTTACGGAATTTCCTCACATTGCCTTTACTCAAGCACAATATCAGACGACTACCATCATTAATCATGCACTCTAACTAACCTGTAATTACCTCCACAAATAATATAAAAAGGTAGCACTTGTAAATACACAAATTACAATGTTTTACAACCAAAGTTCAATATAGCAAGGCTGCTTGGGAACAGGATAGACAGCTGTTTTTACTCTCTTCTCTCAGTATCACTCCTTCACTGTCAGCTATGTTTGCCTTGCAGCATCAACAATTAAAAATGTATGCTTCACTGATCATAATTTACTATAAACATTCATTTCAAAACATACTATGGTGAAAACATCCATTGTTACACCTTAGTAACACTGCTGCCTCCCAGTCGCTAGACAGCAGTCTCTACCCCTTCCTCTCAGTATCACTTCCTCACTGTCAGCGATGTTTCCCTTGCAGCATCAACAGTTAAAAATACATTCTTCACTGATCACAATTTACTAAAAACAGACATTCATCTCAAAACATGTCGAGAATGGTGAAACTATCTCTTAGCAACACTGCTGCATCCCAAGCGCTAGACAACTGGCTCAACCCTCTTCTCCCAGTATCACTCCCTTACTGTCAGCTGTTTTCCTTGCAGCATCAACAATTAAAAATGCATATTTCTCTTACCAGAATTTGCTAAAAACAGACATCCATCTCAAAACATTCGAGTACTGTGAAAACATCCATTTTTGGTCTTAACACTGCTGCCTCCTAGTCGCTATGGTACAGTGCTCGTCAGAAGTATTGAGCGCCCTGCGTCCCTCCTATGAAACAAACCTTTCAACATTGAAAAAACATATAAATAATGCATTTTATTTACCTTTAGTGCTTCGTAGGGTATCCTTTACACTCCTTCACAGACCTGAGACGTCTTGGAAGTGAAAGGGCGAGGTTCCTCAAGTGCTGGAGGGGTATTTTGTCCCAGGAGTCATGAATGGCGGCTTCCAGCTTAGGCAGAGAGCTCACGTCCTTCCCTTGGAGATTCTTCTTTTCGAGGTACCAGAGGTTTTCAATTGGGTTGAGGTCTGGGCTATTTCCTGGCCAGTCTTTCATGAATGATACCTCGCAGTCACGAAGCCAATTGGTGACCGATTTGGCCTTGTAAGCAGATGCACCGTCCTGCTGAAACACTCGTGCACCTGTGAGCTCGAAGCAGTCTGGTAAATGATCACACAGAAGCTCAAGGTAAACATCCTGATTCACTCTGTAGTTCTTAGGAAGCACAAAAAGCTTCCCCAAACCTTGACCAGAAAAACAACCCCATACCATGAGTGAATCAGGATGTTTAACTGTGCTTTCAACATACCGTGGGTCAAGTGGGTCACTACCTTTGCGCCGGTACACAAGTGCTCCTCTGTTACAGGTGACACTAAACGTTGCCTCATCAGACCACAACAGTGACAACCATTGCTCCTCACCCCAATTATGCTCCTCACCCCAATTAAGGTATTTGTTAGCAAAGGCAAGTCTACGAAGTCGCTAGTATTTTGTGAGAAGAGGCTTTCTCACAGGCCTGTGACTTGTGTAACCAAGTTCATGGACCCTACGTGACACTGTGCGCACAGACACCTAACCAAACACTTCCGGGTTGCTCTCCTTTTTTTCCTTGCACTCACACGAGGATTAAACTCCACTGCACGTTTTACAACATTAACAGACCTTGGGGAAGTTTTCCTAGGCCTACCAGACCGCGGTTTCTTTGTGGGAATGTCACCACTGTTTTCCACTCGAAACCACGCGCACCACCTACGCACTGTCGATCGAGCCACATCAACCAATTCACTAATTTCCTTTGTTTGGTGGCCTGCCTCCTTTAGAGCAATGATCTGGGATATGATTTCACTCGATAGTTCATGGGTAGGTGCCATAACAAAGTGGCGAAAGCCAAAACACTGCAGGACACTCGGTAAAAAAGGGCGCAAAAAGAGAGGGAGACGCGGCGGAGTTCCTCTCTCTCAGGCAGCCCGTGGGCAACTGAGGCGGGAACCAACCAGCGCGTCGGAAGGCCTCAGGCTACCATGACATCATGCTAGCGCCGCAAACTTCTGGCTCAATTTTTACTACCAAAAATGGGTGATTCTTTTTTGGCCATAAGTATTACGCACCCGGCGGTAGGCGCTCGATAATTTTGACGAGCACTGTACACACACACACACACATGTACACACCACATGCAACATTTGCTCACCTCTGAAACATTTACATCAGTCAGTTTTGGAGTACCCAGTGGCTTTATTATATGCCAAAAACATCAAAATGTATTTGGTTGTTCAATATAAATATCATCACTTAAGGACATGAAACATCTCAAACAATTTATTCATCCAAACATCGTCAATGCAAGACTAAAGGTGTACAGCACCACTGATCCTAAATTTTCCATGGTTGCATCTGTCATGATCACCTAAAACCTATATTCACTTCATATTACTGACATGGTGAAAATTTCACTCGTCTTCAAATCCTGAGAATTCATCACTACTTCCCCCAAGTCCTGAAGCATCACTGGAAGTCATCACCACGGTCATCATCACTGTTTCACTGTCACTTTCATACAGTAAATGGTCCTCAGTACCATCCATTGAATTGCTTATACCACACCATACGATTTTAACTTGGCAAACGTTTTAACTGAGCACAGGCGATATTCAGACTTGGGGCATTTGATACAGCCCACATTAACCTCCTCAGTACATGTTTCCTGAACTGAATAAAATCATATGGCGAGCATGAATAAACTACCCTATAAAATACATTGCTGGGCTGAAGGGATTATAATAAGCGGATTATCAGTTCCCTAGCCTGACTCTTCCCATTTCTACTTCCTTAACTACACCTACACCAAACTCTCATCTACACCTTAGGATTCTGGTCGTTTCGGCCGTAACGTCCAAAATGGCAAAAGATTTTACAACCTAACCTAACCTAACCTAACAAATTTGGACGTTACGGCTTAAATGATCCCCATTGCCGATCATGAGAGCTTTGCTTAGGCAGCAGAGATGCAGAGAGTGAACGTTGTCGATCATTCTGATTGCTTCGTCTGCTAAGAATACAACAGAAATGGCGGACGCTGATACGAATGCCCGTCAGGCACTGCTATTTCAGATATTGCATCAGTTATGCTACTCAGTGAATTTTATCCTATTTTCATAACAAAATACTGTAATTGGGTGTGCCCTGAGTTGCATAGACATTGCTAAAGTACTTCACTTGGCTGAAAAAGTGAAGCTGTAACTTCGTTAGCTTGCTAGAGTAGGGTGTACGCTAGACACTAAACTGCTAAGTTGCTAAACCGCTAAACCTCTTGACGGTATTGGCCAGTTGAGCTGAAAACAAACCGTGGATGCTTTGTGTTTTTGAACTTCCGTGTTTTAATATCTGCTGCATATATACACTCACAAAATGTCACAAAAGTAACTGACCTAATTAGGGTTACTGTATTTCCATACGTGACGAAAGTCTGTTTTGATGACTTGGCAGTTTCACTAGCCAGCATCTCTCCAGTATGATTGCTTTGCTAGTTAGTGAATGGATGGCAAGCAAAGTGGTCATGATTGCCTTTCAGAAGGTTAGCAGACGGTTCACCAGTGATCATGTACGTTAGCTTGCTGGAATAGTGCGGATGCTAAACTGTTAAATTGCTAAACCGCTAAATATCTTCACGATGTTAGCCAGTTGAGCTGTAAACAAACCCGCGAAAGTTTTATGTGTTTCTGATCTCGCGTGTTTCTTAAATCTGCTGCATATACACACTAGTGTATATTATTTTTAAAAATAAAATCAAGTCTGCATACTGTAGAAAACACCTGTGGTTGCTAAGCATTGAGATGATCATCTTTATAAGAGTTTCTTCTCAGTGAAGCCTAACTAACCTGCCTTAGTCTAACGTGCAGGACGCATGGGGATATTTTAAGGTAACTTTGAGACAAAAAAGTGCGTCTTATATGCCGCGAAATACGGTAATTGTTTTACAGGGAGGGGCACTAATCCTCCACCAACCCCACTTGACATGTAGGGATACCAACAGCATCTGGTGTTCCCAGGTGGTCACCCATCCAAGTATTAACCAGACCCAACGTTGCTTATACTTCTTCTTATAATTTTCCTTCACTTCTAGCATTTTGGTTAGCATCAAAAATATTATCTTTGCTTGTTTTGGCTGGAATCTGGCCCTGAGAGCACATGTCACATACGATATTATGTTAGGTTCATATTTTTCTTAAAATTTTCTTTCACTTCTAGCATTTTGGTTCGCATCAAAAATATTATCTTTGCTTGTTTTGATTGGAGTTTGGCCCTGAGAGCACGTCACATACGATATTAGGTTAGGTTCATACTTTTTCTTATAATTTTCCTTCACTTCTAGCATTTTGGTTTGCATCAAAAATATTATCTCTGCTTGTTTTGGTCGGAGTCTGGCCCTGAGAGCACATGTCACATACGATATTAGAGCCGTGATTTTGTGAGAAATAAGTCAAATATTCTGATTGACTGACCAACTCAGCTGGGTTGATCTTCGGCGAGTGATCGTCTATACAACAAACTATCAGCCGATCACTCCCCCTCCTCCCGTTCGCACACCGACAACAACAAATATGGCAACATAAATAATTAATAAACAATGTCTATCTGTACAGTGGGGCACCAATTTTCGCGCCTAATTGGGTCCAAAAATAATGCGCGAAAGTGGAATTAGCGAAAATTGGGGCATTGTCTTTTTGGCAAAAAGGCTAATTGGTTCCCGGTAATCCTAAAGTAACATCAGATTTTCATTTTCACTTGCAATACAGTACATCAAATCACTATTGTACATTGCATTGTGAGATACAAACAATAAAAACTGTACAGTACACATTATATGAGGAGAAACATACCACAGAGACCAGGTTGAGGTGTTTAATGGATGTTGGGGGTAAGTATCCGAGGCGCGTGGCGGGCTTATTTAGCCACGCCAGATGTATTGGCGCCACCTCTTGCTGCCTCGCTACCACCATGCTGTTTCCTCATACTACGCACTGTCGATTCTGGGATGTTAAATATACGGCAGATTTCACTGTTTTTTGCGCCCTTGTCCATGGGCTCAACTATCTTCCTTTTCATTTCATTATTATACTGCCGTTTCTTCACTCCCACACGATACTCTCTTTTAGCCTTGGCCTTTCCTCCCGACTTTGAATGTCCTGGCCACTTTTTATCACCACCACTGCCTCCCGGCCCTCCCCCAACACCACCAGGCTCTCCCCCCACACTACCAGGTATAGTAGAGGCCATTGAACTGTGAGAATCCAACACAATGGAGCTAGCACGCTCGTACACAATGGCGGGAATGGGTGGACAGAGTGTTGACATGACGTCATTCAAGATGGTGGTGGGTTGCGGGCGGGCGGTGCAGGAAATTCAAAGTTCAAAATATTGTCCCAAACCCAAAATTTGTGCGCGAAAATCGATTTTTTTCGAGCGAAAGTGGAAGTTAGGGAATATTTGGTGCATGCCGCGAAAGTGGATTCCACGAATCCTGCTGTAGCGAAAGTTGGTGCACTACTGTATATGGAAAGCATAGAAGCAACTGCATGACTCAGTATATGTAATGACATTACAAACGTTTTTGTCATTGTAACACCAGCCACACTACATTCACAAGCTGACACCATTATCGAAATGTTGAGCTTGTATATCTTCGAACTTGTCTGCCTTCACCATATATCTTTTGAGTACTGTACTCTAATTTTGTGAAGAAATTTGCAAGTTTAACTAAATAATAACCACCATATAATTCTTATTTACTTAGCCATGGTTAAATATGAGGAAACGTGGGAAGAATGTGGAGAAGTACCGAGAATCAGCTGAGCGATGTTTACATTTGCGATCCAACAGCAGCAGGTTGGAAGGGGGCAACACTGCTCCCAACCATTGCTGAGGCGAAGACAACCTGAAGGGTCCCGGTTGGAATTTGATGACGTCACAATGTCGGATTTTGTCCTCGCCTGGACAAGAAAATGGCGCCCAAGTCAATATTAAGACGTAACAAGTCAACAGAAGTAAACTTCGGTTGATTTTTAATTCTCGTGAAATCACAGCTTAGGTTAGGTTCATACTTTTTCTTATAATTGTCCTTCACTTGTAGCATATTGGTTCACATCAAAAATATTATCTTTGCTTGTTTTGGTTTGAGTCTGGCCCTGAAAGCATCGAAATACACGACTCTGCATCGAAAAGTAAGGTTGGCAGACCACTCCAAAATGCATCAAAATTTGATTCATCGAATTCTAAACTGTCAAAATTTGAGATTTCACTGTATCTGTATATATATACAGTATACCAATTGCAAACTGACTTAGGATCTACACACAGAAATGCTATTTGAGAGTTGTCTGTCTTTGCTTTGTGTTTCCACCTCTACCATGTGAATTTTTTGGGCAAGAAGTAACTGGCAACTCCTCTGGTGTTGGCAGGAGGTGATGAAATACTCAGCACGTCAGTGTTTGCCCATATGCAAGGGTGGGAGTATATGTTCCCATTGCTCTGAGCTTGCACCTCCCTCTTTTTTCGTATGCATTACTCTTTGCCCTGTTACTTTCCTAGAGGCAAGTTGTCATGCCTGGAAAGTACGGCTCAAAGGATGAGAGGGTCCGTATCATTGCAAGGAGGCATGATAATGTCCCTATCAACATGATCTGTGAACATACTGGATGCGGAAAGTTGGCCGTCATGAAGATTCTTCCTGCAGCACGTGGCCTGCCACCTGATGTCGTACCAGAGCACTAGCATGGAGGTGAAAAGAAGAGGATGACTTCCAGAGGTACAGATACACTTCTGAAGAGGGAAGTAGTCAAGAATCCTCGACTGACAGGAGCAGAATTGAAGAGAATGCATCCTCAGCTGTTACAAGACATCTTAATTCGAACTAACCAACACCGCTTTCAGAAGAAGCTGGGTTTGCCAAGCCACACCGCAGCCAAGAAACCACTTCTCACTCACCACATGAAGATGCAGCGCATTCAGTTTGCCGAGAAGTATGCACACTGGACATTGGATGAGTGGAGAAAAGTTATGTTTTCCAATGAATGCACATTTCAAGTGTTCCAGGTGCATTCTGCCAAGGTTCATCACCCTGCCTCCCATAGTCGATACGACCCTGCTTACACGGTGCTGACTGTTAAGCACCCACAATCAGTTATGGTATGGGGTGTTTCTCAGGTGAAATGAGAAGGGGAGGCCTCTACTTTCTTCTTAAGAACTTGATGATGCCTGGTGGCTGGTACATTCACATTCTGAAAGATCATTTCTTAAATTATTTTTTGCTATTCATGAGTGAGACTTTTTCATGCACAATTCAGCTCCATGTCACAAGTCAAGCAAGGTGACAAAATGGCTTCAGGATAATCAGACTGAGGTCCTCAACTGGCCTGGCAACAGTCCAGATCTAAACCCGATAGAAAACTGATGGCCAAAGATGAAGAAAATCATGGCAGAGAAGAAGACACCCAATCTGGACAACCTCAAAACTGAACTGACAAATGTTTGGTGCAAAGAAATGTCCTTAGATTACTTTAGAGATGTAAGTGATTCCATGCCAAAATGCATCCACCTGGTCCTGAAAAACAAGGGAAACATGATTTCATATTAATGAATGGCATTCCATGAACACTGTGATATACTGTACAGTACTATGATTTCTATGTTTTTTAATACCTTGTGGGGAGAGGTCCTAAGTCAATTTGCAGTAGCTATGTATGTATTGTATATATATATATATACAGTCATTACTTGTTTTATGATGGGGTAACATCAGGTCATACCTTATCGTATACCGATTTTATCGTAAGTCGGTAGACTGAAACCCATTATAAAAGGGGGGTTACATCAACTCAACTTCCCAAAGTCACCTAACCAAGACTGAACCACAAATGACAACCGACCTTCATTCCTTCCTGTGTTGGTCCAAGTCATCTCCAAGTCATCCCCCCCCCCCCCGAGGCTGGGAGACAGCCAGTACTTACAGGCACTATGGTCCTTTCGCAGCAAGAAGTCCGTTCAGGGTGTGGCAGAATTTGGAATTCCCCCGAGTGTGACGTTGCCAATTTGACCACCAATTATCGGATTATCACTCTGTCTCCCTATCTACCCCCATCACACCTGTTTCTTTCTCTCTCTCTCTCTCTCTCTCTCTATATGTATATATATATTGTATATATATTTTTTATTTCCAATTTTTTTTCCACACCACCTATGAGGTAAAAGTCTAGGCGTGTTTTATTTTTAAGAGGTTTCCCCTGTAGGCCTAATCCTCTCTCTGATCTTTAATCATAATTTTCTTCGTCATCAGAACTTTCTGTTATATTGACGAGAGAGAGAGAGAGAGAGAGAGGGAGAGAGAAACCGGTGGGATGGGGGTAGGTGATAATCCGATAATTGGTGGTCAAATTGGCAACTCTACGGCGTGGCAACATGGGGAAAAAGCACTGCCACGTGTCATAGAATTAATTCAAATCGTTGTTATAATTCTAAATAGTGATACCCAATGTACTATATAGCTTCCTTTACTATTTACAGAATATAAAAAACAATTTCAAATAGCACATAGATAGGAAATAAGAGAGAGAGAGAGGCATGTACTACGGTTGATTTGGCAGCATCACTAGAGGTGATTCACCAGGTGGGCCCCACCCTGAACGGACTTCTTGCGGTGGAAGGACCTTAGTGGTCAGCCTCTGAGTCAGACAGGAACAGGTTAGGGGGAGGGGTATCTGGCCCATACCTGCACCAACCTTAGCACTGGGACCCATACCTGCACCAACCATAGCACTGGGGCCTACACTGGCACTGACCTTACCACTGGGCACACAAATCCACAGTAATCCCTTAATTCACGGGAACTTTTTTCACACGATTTCGGTTATCCACAAATTTTTCGTACAATAATTAAAACATAAAAGTATAGTATTCAAATAAATAATTTCAATATAAGAGAGAAATAAATAAAATATAAAAATGCCTACCCACCACCAGTGTACATACATGTGTGTGTGTGTGTGTGTGTGTGTGTGTGTATGTGTGTGGAAGGTCGGTCTACCACACGCACCACACAGTCAGTTTGAATCCGACGGTCAAACCGTGCATGAGTGGCGAATCGTTATTTGCGGCTTATTTTTCTGCCTTCCAGTGACTGCTTGCCTTGTTTGTCAACATGAGGCCTAAGCGTGGTGCTAGTGATGCATGTGGTAACACACCAAAGCGGGCTCGTAAAGTGATGTTGCTGACAGAGAAAGTTAAAGTGTTGGACAAGCTTAGCGAAGGCATAATGGCGACAATTCACCATCAGGGCGATTCCCTGTCATTTACTTACATACCAATTTATTTAGCAAGTACAGTACACTAGTTTATTACTTAAATGAGTTATAAAATCCCCCTGAAAATTAGTTATTAAAGTATTAATTAATCAATAAAGTGTATATTTATAGAATGACGGAGAATCGCCCAGGGTGCGAAATGTCCTGAAGGGGAATCGTCCATGTTTTGACGGTGAATTGCCTTTACACGGAATTGTCTCGGAACCGTATGTTTGGGGTGAATGAGTCAACTGTTTGTACAATAAAGAAGGCAGAAAGTAGCATACGGGAGGCAGTGATGGCTAGTGCACCAGACTGTGTTAAAGTGTCTAAACTTATGCTTGTGCTTGTCAGTTTTCAGTAAGTGTTAGGGATTACTGTACTGTAGTACAATGTTTGGCTGAGAGGTGACGATAACAGGGGGGCACACATGAACAAGTTGAAAAGATAGGGCTTTGAAGGGGACCTGAACCATAACAATGCGCTGCACACTGGGGCGGCCATCTTGCCTGAGACAAGCGACTGTCACCTTGTGTGTGCCTGGTGTTTCCCGATGGCAAAATCGTCATAGCGGGAAATTTATCGTAAATCGGATTTTGGGGTGGAACTTTTCTATTATCGTTGTAGTGAAATATCGTAAACCGAAACATAGTAAAACGAGTAATGACTGTGTATATATATATATATATATACAGTGCTGGGCAGGTGCACAAAGACTTGTGCAATGTGCAATTGTACACCGTTGCGCTCTGGTGAATATCATTTGCACACTGCGCACCACACGAGACCTTGCGCAATATTGCGCTTTTGTACATGAAAAGGCAGGTGCGCAAGCGCCAAGTTAGTTGCGCTTGCACAACTAAATTTCCATTTGCGCACATGCCTTGTGCACCTGTCCTGTGGATTGCGAAATGCGCAATCCACGGGACAAGTGGTCTTGGGAGCTGCCCATATGGCTGGACAAGGGATAGGGGAGGCTCAGGTGGGTTGCGAGGGTTCTGATTGTTGAGGGATGGGTGGGAGGGTAGTAGCATTTCTTAAAATGCTTCAACAAAGATAATGTATTTTAATATTTTTTAAATTATTATTATTAGTAAATAATAATAAATTAAAAATGCATTATTTATTAAGAGTAGCATATGCAATTCCTTACAAAATGCATTAAAACATATTATTTAAATCCAATATCCACAGCTTGATAAATTATTAGGCTGTGGATATTTTGATTCAAATACCATAATATGTTTTCATGATTTTTGTAAGGAATTGCATATGCTAATGTATATCTATACTGAATTATTATATAAAATGTCTTGTGAAAATGCACATAAACATAAAACTGACAACATCACAGCATTTGGTTCCCTGTTCCTCCGCCAATCCGCTCCTTTCACTCCTCTGTTTGAACTTCCACGAGTTAACAACGCCTTGCTCCAGTCCTACTGCCTTAATCACTTAGTGTGTCAAGTGAATCATTTTATTTCACAGTATATAATTTCAATTCAATTTGTCATTAATGGATGCTACCATGGAGGTGATTTGTTGTTGTGGCCAGTAACCACCCCTTAGAGGATTAAGGCATTTGGCAATAGATAGACAGAATAATAATAAATGAAATTAAGTATGCTAATTTATTTAAATATCTCAATATTTTACAGTAATTCCCACAAATATATGCACATGGTTTGAGCTAGCACTTTGCAACACTGCGCAAGCTAAATATTAGATTGCGCACTTGCACAAATTACAAATAATAGATAATGATAATAAATAGAAGTAAATAAGTATGCTAATTTATTTAAATATCTCAATATTATACAGTAATTTCCAAAAATATATGCAAATGGTTAGCGCTTGCACCTTGTGACATTGCGCAAGCTAAATATTAGTCAGATTGCGCACTTGCACTTGCGCAAGGTAGTGAATTGTGGATTGTGCATTGCGCTTGCGCAAGGTTGTTTTTCATTTGCGCTGCCCACCACTGTATATATATATATATATATATATTTATCTATCTATCTATTGTCAGATGCCTCAATCCTGTACGGGGTGGCCACAAACAAATCGCCTCCATGTCTCCCTGTCCCCTGCCATTTCAATGCCCTGCTCCCAACTCACACCCCCTTCTCTCATATACATCTCCACCCCATACCTCCATCTCATCCTCGGCCTCCCCCTCCCTCTCCCCCCCTCCACCTCACTCACATACACTCTCCTCGTCAGTCTCTCACCCTCCATCCTCTCCACATGCCCAAACCACCTCAATGTGTTCCTCCTAATGCTTCTTATCACATCCACATCCACACCACAACACTCCTTTATATCCTCATTTGTCAGCCTGTCTCTCCATGTGACTCCACAGGCTCCTCTTAACCCCTTAACCGCGGGGCGTCACTTTCGTGACGCTCGGCTACAATGGATCATACCGCGGGGCGTCACTTTTGTGATTCTGTGTTATTTTGAATTATCCCGGGCTCTCAAGTGGTGGCTTGTATCATATATCAGTACTGCCAATGTCCAACACTAGTCAGCACTCCAAATCTCATCTGTACTCCCATCCATTGTTGACATTTTAGCTATTTTACCCCCTTCCTGACTCACCTCCCTACCTGCCCTCCATTACCCTCTCCTCTCACCTCCCACGCCGCGCTGCGCTACGGAAATTTCCCCCTTCTTTTTCCACAGATTTCATCCATTGAAATAAGCCCTATGCCCAATATTTTTACCCAATAATATATACTAAAAAAAAAACAGGTAAGTGATAGTGTTATACTCCAGAAATTGCCTAATTATCACCTGACAAAACCTCACGTGCATTCATTCGCTACATTACCACGGTAATTTCCCCTTTGATTTTTGCCTTGTAATTGATGTCTGTAATAAAAATATATATCAGAAAGGAAGGGAGAATCCTAATTGACATTTACATTCACCTGGAACTACCTATTTCTTTATTTATTGCCGAGATTTTCTACCTATAAAAAATTAGCCTGTAAGTTAGCAGCAGTCAGCCTAAAGTGTCACTGTCAACCCTTCCCTTCTCAGATAAGCCGCGGCATTTAGTTCCTTGTCCTCCACTGCAGAGACAACATGTCGCACTCGCGCCCCGCCATTCCTGCCGCTTCTGCGCCCATTGCAAAGGGCCCCATGACCTCTACCCCCAAGAAAAGTGTTGAGGCAAGCAGGAAAGGCCTCAGTGACTCTGCAGTGGCACGAGAACTTGCTGAATTGTCGATGATAATAATGGACAGCGATTTTGACGATTCCGGTGAATCGTGTGATGAGCTGGGTGAAGTTATCGCGCCAGAAACAGCGACAACAAGTGCTCCTACCAGTGAATCTGTGTCTAGCTCCAAGGGAAAGGAGCCTTTAGTGCAGGAAGGAAAAGAATTTGGGAAGGGAGTGAAAAGGCGGCGTGTTAGCCCAAGAACAATGCCCCCACGTGACCCAGCCCGCCATGAGTCACGAGAGCATTCACCTCCCCGTTCCCCAAGCCCCGCTTTACTCATCTCATCATCATCGTCGGCTGAGTTATCTCCAGAGTCTTCGTCGTCGGAGTCACCACCAGCATCAACAGTGAAGGCCGGCTGTAGAGGTAGAGGTAGATCTAAGAGAGTGAGAAGTAGTGTAGCTAGTAGGGTAAGGGCTGCTAGTGCTGTACGGCAACCTAGGGTCAGTGCGAGTGACCTTGACCGAGATAAGCCTCCCTCTCAGCCAACCTCCACTACCACCACCACCACCATCCCTCCACCGCCACGCCAGGGAATCCTGGACGCCTTCGCGTGGACGGAAGGGTCAGATTTTGTCCCCGAAAACCTGGTTTTCGATGAGAGCTCGTCAGGAGTTCAGCCTGCCTTCACTATGGACGAAAATGCTGAGTGTGTCGACTACCTTTTGGCCTTCCTAGATGACGAAGTCATGCAGCACATATGTGATGAGACCAACAGGTTCGAATCACAACGTGCTGCTAGTGGTACAGGTGCAGCCAAGATGCAACAGTGGACCATGCTGGGAGTGCAGGAGCTGTATGTGTTCTTTGCCCTCATGCTTCTTATGCCACACTCCAAGAAGCATGAGTTGGAAGAATACTGGTCCATGGACCCCTTACTACCCTCACCGACCTTCAACAAGTACATGGCCAGAGATCGCTTCCGGAACATCATGGGAAACCTGCACTTTGCTGATAATGATGTACCTTCCCAAACCGACCCACTCTGGAAGATCCGGGAGATTCTGAACAGAATGAAGGATAAGTTCATGTCATTCTTCCACCCATTTCAGAAGGTTGTCATTGATGAGTCCTTGGTTCTGTTCAGAGGACGTCTTCGGTTTGTCCAGTACATTCCAAGCAAACGCCATCCCTTTGGAATTAAGTTCTTTGTACTGTGCGACTGTAAGACGGGGTACATCCTTGACTTCGTCATATATTCAGCCAGCACTGTCGATCTCGATAAAACACAGCCCCTTGGCTTCTCAGGCTGTGTAGTGAAAGTGCTCCTAGAAAAGTATTTTGGTGGGAATCATGTGCTGTATACAGACAACTACTATACAGCACCAAAACTTGCCAAATACCTTTCTGAGCACGGCATTGGCTCCTGCGGCACTGTGAAAAGTAATCGTGCCAACTTCCCCAAATTCCCAGAGGCGGGAAACTCGCAGCGAGGAGACGTGCACCTACGCAAGTCTGAGAAGATGCTGGCAATACGGTGGCATGACAAGAGAGTCGTGCACATGCTCACCACCGTACATAAGGGGGAGATGAGAGACAGTGGGAAGGTCGACCGTAGGACAGGCGAACCTGTGATGAAACCTGATGCTGTGTTGGACTATAATATAAACATGCGGCTGGTGGACAAGTCCGACATGATGACTGGTGAGATCGACTGCCTCAGGAAGAATACTAGGTGGTACAGGAAAGTTTTTCTGCATCTCATAGATATGACGATGCTGAACGCCTTCATCCTGTACAAGATGAAGGTAAAGCCACCCAAGTCCTTCTCCCTGAGGTTGTTCGCCAGGACTTGTGTCCAGCAGCTGCTGGAAAAATATGGTAAGGTGCAAGCAGCAACTCCAAGGCGCCATCCAGTTACACTTCCCGACCGACTTGAGCAGAGGGCGTATATGGATCGGCACAGACTTGAGCTAATGCCTGCCACAGGGAAAAGGAAGGCTGCGATTCGCAGGTGTCAGGTATGTGCGCATACCACACGCAGCACACCTGAGCATAAACGCACCTCTTGGCAGTGCGCTGAATGCCAGGTTCCCCTCTGTGTAACCTGCTTCTTCGATTATCACAGCCAGAAGCAGTTCTAACAGTGCAAGTGTGGAAGCAGAATTATTTGGAAATAATGTGTAAATAATGTGTAAATAGCAGGTGAAAGCAATGGATGTTCAGTTCATATGATTGAACAGTGTATTATAGTTTCATCTTACTGAAAGTGACAGTGAATAACATATTGTAAGTAAAATAGAAGGGTAAATATTGAAAATAGAATAGAAAATGTAAATAGTAATGTAAGTAATTAGTAATATAAGAATATGAGTACAAATAATTTATGTTATAACAGTGAGAGTGAATCCGTGGCTCTCTACGTATTTTACTGACTGAAAAATAGAATGACTTCAGTGACAAATAATACTACTGAAGGAAACTTATGGAGAAAGACTCCAGATATATATAAGTGTGATATAGTAATAGAAATATAAAGTGTGAGGGGTTTTATGAATAGTAAATGACAGAGTGCCTAGAGCGAACTAGCGCAAGTGCGGCGATCAGACGCGCTCGTAATTTCCATTGCTTTCACACTGTTTTTTTTTTTAGTATGGATCCCAAACTACTTGAAAATGGTAGAATAGTGTTTATAGTGTTTGTATCTGGCTGTGGTAATCATATAACGGGTTGTCGGGAAGTGTAAAGTGGAGACTTAGTTACCCTACTTCAGAGGTCTCCACAAGTCCTACGGAAACTGACGAAGGCTCAACAATCATTCCAGGAGAAAGCTGAAGGTATGTGCTATAAGCATATGTAATTTTATTATTCTAGGACTAATAACTGATTTTTAGCAAATATTTTTTGAGAGTCTGTCGGAGCCCAAATAACCCCGAGGGACACGCAAGTAATTGGTAAACAAGCAGCGGTGTAGGGGTTAAATACCTCATTTCCACTGCTCTCACTCTTGACTTGTCCTTCCAACAACATCCATGCTTCACTTCCATATGTTAGAGTTGGTATCACAACACTGTCATGTAGTAACTTTTTCACTTCCTTGTTTCTTATCACTGCTTTCAAGGAACCAGCAACCTTTCTTCCTTGTTGTACCCTTTCAAGCACTTCACCCTCCAAACTTCCATCCTTACTCATCACACTACCCAAGTACTTAAACGTACTCACACTTTCCATTTCCTCACCATCCAACCTCACTGTACATTCACTGATTTCACCTTTCTCAAAGACCATCACTTACTCTTTCCTGCATTCACCTTTAGATTCCATTTCTTACACACTCTCCCAAACTCATCCACCAAGCCTTGCAGCTCCCCTTCGTCTTCACTCAACAACACAATATCATCTGCAAACAACAGTACAGGGAATTTCAAAACACTACCCTCTCTCAACAGGGCCACTCCAACATCCACAGCCCTACCCCATCCATGTACAGATTGAACAACCATGGAGACATGACACATCCCTGTTTCAACCCAACCTTCAAAGACAAAAATTCACTTAGTTTACCATCCACATGCACTGCAGCCTTAGCATCATCATACATACTCTTTACAGCATTCAACAACTTCCCATCTACTCCATATATTCTTAAATACTTTCCACAATCCTTGTCTATCCACCCTCTCATATCTATCTATCTATCTATCTCATATGCTTTCTCCAAATCCATGAAAGCCACATACAACTTCTTTCCCTTCTCTAGAAACTTTTCCACTAAAGATCTAAGAACGAACATCTGATCTACACAACCTCTCCCCTTCCTAAAGCCTCCCTGTTCTTCTCCAACTAATTCCTCTGTTCTTTCCCTAACTCTGTCAGTAAGTATCCTACCATAAACTTTTCCTATTACACTAAGAAAACAAATGCCCCTATGATTACCACACACTCCTTTTTCCCTTTTTCCTATGTACAAGGGAATAATTATACCTGACTTCCAATCCTCCGGGACTCTACCTTCCTCCCAGGCCAATTTGCATATCTTCCACATCCATTCTACTACTATCTCTCCCCCATGCTTCAGCATTTCACCACACACTCCATCAATTCCTGGGGCTTTCCCCAATTTAACTTTCTTCATTGCTTCCACAACTTCCATCCTACTGATTTCTTCTTGTCTTCTCAACTCCCTCCTTCTCCCAGCCATTCCCCAGCCACTTATACTCGCATTCCTTCCATCCTCTATGTTCAACAATTCCTTAAAGTGTTCTCTCCATCTGCTCACTTATTCTCCCTTCTCCACAAGTAATCTACCATTTTTATCTTTCACTCCCCTGATAACTTCACTGCCACCCTGTCTTACTCTCTTCACCTCTTTCCAAAACATTTTCTTACAGTCCCTCCACTTTACACTCAAATTTCTTCCAAATTCCTCATCCACTCTTTTCTTACCCTCTCTTACTAATCTTTTCACCTCTCTCTTCTTTTCTACATATAACTCTCTCTTCCGCCTCTCAACTTCTTCCACGCCCCTATTTCTCATCCATTTATTGTATGCTTTCTTCTTTTGTGCCACAGCCTATCTCACCTCGTCAGTCCACCATGCTGTTCCTTGCACCTCCCTTCATCTTCTCTTCACCCCACACACCACATCACATGCTGCACATATTTCTTCTTTGAATATCTTGCACACACCTTCCATGTCCCCCATCTGCTCCAATTCATATTTACCCAATCCTTCTGCTACTTCTCTCTTATATTTTGCCATTTTCTCATCCTCTTGTAACCTTTCCACTCTCCTTGCAACTACTCCTTCTTCCCGTCCTTCCCTTCTTCTATTTCTCCATCTTGCTTGGATCTTGATACTGGTCACCACCAAGTAGTGGTCAGAATGTCCACTCCCCCAACCTCTATAAGCTCTTGCATCCATTACACATCTTTGCATCCTTTCATCCACACACATAATCAATCACTGTCACCACCCAGCACTGTAAATGGTTTTTTGGCTTACAGGAAACCATTTGGCTTGTTACTCAATGCAAAGCCCCCTGCAAAGGAAAGAAATGCAATAAAAAGTAACAGGAAAGATGGGAGAAATAGGAAGAGAGGAGGGCAAGCACAGAAAAAGAATGATAAAGGCTAAGGAAGTAGGCAGCAATACATCAAGTGAATGGATGATGGTCACCACCACCTGCTTCTAGTGCTGTGCTATATATGTACCGCCCTGCACTATACTGTACTCTTAATGTCATTCTCTTATCTACTCGTATCACTGAATTTATAGATATAATTATTAATATAGGTAGGCATACAATCCAACTATTTCTGTATCACACTAGGGAATCACAGAGTATAAAACTGGCCTTACCAGACCTAGAATAATATTAATTTTCTGTTATATGTTGAATTTCTTGACATTCTTTACATCTATCTATCAATTTTATAATAATAAAAATAAAGGCAAATGAAATATTGTTTGTAACATCAAAAGAAAGAAAAATATACAATCCATTTCCCTTCTAAAGGGATCTGGGTATGTTCAAGGGAAAAAGGATATGTTCAATCCTCCAGTGTGAAAAGTTAACCAAACAGCGCACTTCTATTTTCTCTTTGTAGTGAAGATGAACACTGTGGCAGAACTGGCGATTTCATAGGCTTACATTTTTTAATAGTTGTTCTCTACTGAACAGTGAATTACTATCTACAGTACAAGGTACAACTGTACCATCACCCAAGCAGTGGCAAAGTGTGTACATGATCGTGACAATAGCACAAAATTTATGGATGAACCTAACTTGTTCTACAGGTTTGGTAATGGCAAATTGAAACAAAATGAAGGAATAAAAAAGCTGAAAGTGGAAGGAAATGCAGTTATGCAAGCTGAAATAATGAACAAATGCTTCCAATCTGTCTTCACAAAGGAAGTGACAAGAAATTTACTGTAGTGTTAAAAGCAGTAAAAGCTGAAGTGCAACAAGTGTACAAATTACTGGAAACTTAAGATGTGAGGAAGGCCCAAGGCCCAAACGGGATCCCTAATTGGATACTAAAGGAATGCAGAGAACACCTGGTGGATAAGATTCACAGTTTAACCTGTGGATTGCACAATTACCTATATTTATTCCACCCCGTGGCACTCAAAAAATGAATTTCTTTTTTTTTATTTTTTTATTATAAACTCAAAGATAAACATCCCGGGCATCATCTGGTGAAAAAAAAAAAATAATAATCTCTTTCTCTCCATCTCTGCGTAGGATCATGCGTAAGTTTATATAAAGGAGCAGTGAAAACATGGAAAAAAAAAAAATTGTTTTCTTTTATTACAAACTTGAAGATAAACATCCAGGGCACCATCTGGTGAGAAGAAAAAAAATCTCTCTCACTCCGTTTTGGCGTAGAGCTATATGTAAGATTGCGTAGGGGTGGAGTAGTTAATGGTGATGCACGACCAGCACAGGCTGAGCTGTGGCTCGCAACAAGATGCTACCCAACCTTAGCTGTGGCTCGCAATCCACGGGTTAATTTTGTGTTCTCTGGAAGAAGGGAAGCTGCCTCGGGAATGAAAGAGGCCCAGTGTGGTACAAATCTACAAGGAAGGGGCCAAGGAAGAACCTCTGATTTATAGACCAGTGTCCCTGACCAGCTTGGTCACTAAATTGTGCAAGAGAATCCTGAAAGACAGATGGATACAATATCTGGAGGAGATGGACATTTTGGCAGAAAGTCATTTTGGATTCAGAAGAGGAAGGTCATGTGTTTCCAACTTGCTGAGCTTCTACTCCAGGACAATTGATGTGCTACAAGTTAGAGACAGTTGGGTGGATTGTGTGTATTTAGATCTGGAGAAAACCTTTGATAAAGTACCCCACAAGCAGCTATAAGGAAATTGGAACACATTTGAGGACTGAAGGGAACCTCTTGGAGTGGATGAGAGACTTCTTTAGAGACGGGCAAATGAGGACAGTAAAATTAGACAGGATATCTGAATGGAGGGAAGTTACAAGTGGAGTCCCACAGGGCTTGGTGTTAGCGCCTGTAATGTTCCTGATTTACGTAAACAATATGGTAGATGGTATGAACAGTTATGCAAGTCAGTTTGCTGATGATGCAAAGATCTTGAGAAGAGTAGAAGTTGAAGAAGACTGTAAAATGCTGCAGGAGGACTGGATAGGATTCTTGATTGGAGCTGGATGTGGGAAATAAATTTTCAATGCAAAAAAATTTAAAATAATGGAAATGGGTAAAGGTACCAAGAGACCGTCAATGATGGGTAATGAACCAATCACAAAAGCCAGAGAAGAGAAGGACTTGGGAGTGCTGGTCCACAATAACTTGTCACCCAAAAAACACATTAACAAGATAGTTAGACAGACATATAATCTCTTGACTAACATAAGAGTAGCATTTCATTACACGGATGAGAACACCAGAAACATGGATGTTTGCGTCCTTTCAGTGCTTCGCGTCCTAGTGCTTTACAGTGATTCTGAAATTACCATACATGTAATTACTGCCACTAAACCATACAGGATAGGAGCCCCTACAAACTCCTGAAAGTAACCAGTGTTCGCCGGATCACTAAATAGCGTGGTCACGACCCGCTCAGAGCTGCTGTACCTTCCTTTAAAAAATTCCTCTCAGGATTATTACTCATGCACAAAGGATTATACCAGTACTATATTCGTCTTAGATGTTCTAAATGAGATTTACACTGAAAAGTTCTTCATAGAGTTTACTAAACGCCATGAAAGCTTATTGCGTGTGTTTGCATTCAGCACTTTTTTATCTCGGTTGTTGGAAACTCTTATCATACAGTTCCCAAAGATGCTAATCTTTCATTTGGCAATTCCTGACATGACTCTATCCATTATACACTTACTAATATTAAGAACTGTATGGCTGAAATCACATGGGGCTATCAGCAACCCAAATTTTTAAATGCATGGTATTCCTCTTGTTTTAAGGAAATGCCTCAGTTCTGCTGCAGTCCATTTTTCCACGTCTGTTAAACCACATTCATCCAGGATTCACACCAAAGTTTTGATGCGAGTTGCTCTAGGTGTATAATCATCATCAGCACCGCCCTGAGCCCCTGGCAGCAGGCACACAAACTACACTGTGCTACCCATGAGAAAGGTCCAACATATGGCAGAGCTCAGTGGGTTCATACAATCTTTGATTGTTTAAGTACCATATTTCCTTCATTTTAAATATGTAAGATACAATTTTGTTACACCCATTTCCCATTTTTTCCTTATAAATATATATCCAACACCTAAAAACATGACAATGATCAATACCGTACTCAGGCAACATATTGATAATCACATGCAGACTGTCCCTAAACTGAGACAGATGCAAATGACAACCTTCTATTTCTATTATATTTTGATAAATAAGCCATTTTTCCTCCAGTATTATATGTAGATACAGTAATACCCTGATATATGATATCCCTAGATGCAATACCAGTGGTGGGCAGCGCAAACGAAGAAGGACCTTGCGCAAGTGCAATGCGGAATTCTCAGTTCACTACCTTGCGCAAGTGCAAGTGTGCAATCTGACAAATATTTAGCTTGTGCAATGTCACAAAGCGCAAGCGCAAACTATTTGCATATATTTATGAGACTGTAAAATATTGAGATATTTACATAAAATAGCATACTTACCTACTTTTATTTATTATTATTACTTTCTATTCCAATTTCTCCCATCTTTCCTGTCACTTCTTATTGCTTTTCTTTCCCTTACAGGTGGCTGTACATCGAGTGACAAGCCAAATGGTTTCATGTAAGCCAAGAAATCATTTACAACGCTGGGTGGTAACCATATAACCAGAACATACATGCTCCCTACGTGTCAGCAAGTGGGTTGGTGGAGGGTTAGTGCCCCTCCCCGTAAAACAAATAACTCAAAGTCAAATGACCACCCCTTACGGGATTATGGCGTCTGGCAATAGATAGACAGACAGATTTTCTATTATTTATGATTTGCACAAGTGTGTAATCTAGTATTTAGCTTGCGCAATGCCGCAAAGCGCTAGCGCAAGCCATTTGCATATATTTGTGGGAATTACTGTAAAATATTGAGATATTTAAATAAATTAGCATACTTACTCTTATTCATTATTATTCTATCTGTCTGTCTACTGCCAGAAGCCTTAATCCCATAAGGGGTGGTCATTGGCCACAAACAAGCAACAAATCGCCTCCATGTCACCCTGTTCCCCGCCATTTCACTGCCCTACTCCCAGCTCATAGCCCCCCCCTCTCTCATATACTTCTCCACTCCAACCCTCCATCTCATCCTTGGCCTCCCCCTCCCTCTCCCCCTCTCTCACACACACTCTCCTCACTAGTCTCTCACTCTCCATATGACCAAACCACCTCAGTGTGTTTCTCCTAACACTTTCTATCACATCCATATCCACACAACAACGATCCTTCACTTCCTCCTTTGACAGTCCGTCTCTCCACGTAACTCCACATGCTCCTCTTAAATAACTCATTTCCACTGCTCTCACTCTTGACTTGTCCTTCCAACAACGTCCAAGCTTCACTTCCTTCACTTCCATACGTTAGAGTTGGTATCACAATACCGCCATGTAGTAACTTTTTCACTCGTGGAAATTCAAACAGAGAAGTGAGTGGGCTACGAAGCGGAGGGGCAAGGAAACAAAGGCTGTGACAATGCCAGTTTTACTTTTATCTGCATTTTCGCAATATAGATATACAATAGCATGTGTAATTCCTTACAAAAATCATTGAAACATATTATTTAAATCAAATATCCACAGCCTAATAAATTATTAGGCTGTGGATATTTGATTTAAATAATGTTCTAATGATTTTTGTAAGGAACTGCATATGCTGCTCTAAGAAATACTGTATTTTTAATTTATTACTTACTAATAATAATAACTTAAAAATATTTAAATACATTATCTCTATTGAAGCATTTTAAGAAATGCTACTACCCTCTGTCCCTTCCGCCTCCCCCCAGCAGAACCCTCGGGACCTGCCCGAGCCTCCCCCATCCTTTGTCTAGACATACGGGATGCTCCCAAGACCATGTGTCCCTTGGATTGCACAGTGTGCAATCCACAGGACAGGTGTGCAAGGCAGGTGTGCAAGCGTAAATTTAGTTGTGCAAGTGCAACTAAATTTGCACTTGCGAACCTGCCTTTTCATGTGCGAAAGTGCATCATTGCACATGGTCTCACGCGGTAAGCAATGGGCAAACGATATTCACCAGAGCGCAACAGTGCGCAATTGCGCTTTGCGCAAGTGTTTGCGCACCTGCCCAGCACTGTGCAATACACCAGCTTAGCGATGGGGGTACAAATGCCACCACGCTCCGATACCCGATGACGGAGCCTCGGTTTAACTCTGGGTCCTCCGATGTTGCATCCACAGACGACAGGCCGAAATTTTGAATTGCGTGCATTCCCGCAGCCAGCTGAGCCCGCCCGCCTCCCAGGATGCACAGAAACACTCGCACAGGCCCCACACCCATCACTCACCCCGTGCTCACCCATATCGTTCTTCTCGCACCAGCCATCTCAGAGTGAGGAACTTGCTTACGCTAGCCCACCACACACACATCGTGTTGCACCACCAACATTACACAAGCTGTTATAGTAGTGCACTGTAACTGCATTCGTGCAGTGATACTAATCATGTATGGAGTGTGATATTGTGCGATTTTTTTACCCAAATAAGTGTCATAATGTCTGCTAAAGGTGCTGCACGTGGTGGGGCTAGTGGTGGTGCTAATGGAGGCTCTGGTCGTGGTGGTAAGCAGCCTGCTAGTGGTGGTGTTGGTGATGTTCCTGCAAAGTGTGTGCATAAGGCTGTGTCACTAGAGGTGAAATTGGAAATTCTTAAGCACCATGACAAAGGCAAAGGTGCATGTGCTATCGCATTGGCCCTCCAGCTGGCCCAGTCGACTGTCTCCACCATCATCAAGAAAAAGGAGGCCATTAAGGCTGCTGCTGGGGAGGTTGCAACCTTATCTGTCTCCTCTATCACCTGCCAGCGAGAGCCTGCGAGAGAAAAGATGGAGCAGAAGCTGTGCATGTGGGTGGAGGATCAGAACTGGCACAAGGCATCCATGAACCAAGCAATTATATGCACTAAGGCTCTCTTTCTATGGGACGAAATAAAGGTCAGGGGCAATTTTGATGAAAGCGAGACCTCTAAGGTGAGCCATGGGTGGTTTGACTGGTACAAGAGGTGAGCAAACCTCCACCACGTGAAGATGTACGGTAAGGTGGCAAGTGCAGATATGGTGGCGGTGGCGGCGGAAGTTTCCTGATGAACTGAAATGCATCATCGAGGAGGGTGGCAACAGTTAGAAGCAGGTCTTGAATTTTGATGAGACTGGACCCTTTTGGAAGAGAATGTCCTCCAAAACATATCTTGCAACAGAGGAAAGGTCTACGTCAGGATTCATGCCCTTGAAGGACCGGCTGACACCCCTGCTGGGGGGCAATGCCAAGGGTGACCTCAAGTTGAAGTTGCTCCTTGTCTACCACTCTGAGAAGCCCGGGGCTCTGGTGGGGTTCATTGGAAGTCGAACAAGAAGGCCTGGCTGACTTCAGGTATCTGTTCGTTATATTTCCATTTGTACCTCTCCCATGTGCTGAAGAGATATGCCTTGCGCGAGAATTAGGTGAACAGATTTCTCGTGGTGGTGGACAACGCGCCTAGCCACCCTCCCACAATGAAGGAATGGGTCAGCAATATTGAGGTGGTGTTCCTGCTCCCCAACACCACGTCCTTGTTGAAGCCAATGGACCAAGGGGTGATCGCTGCCTTTAAGGGTTATTACCTCTGCCGCACTATGCAGCAGTTGGATGGCCAGTGACAGTGATGACAGGACAACAGTGCAGCAGTATTAGAAGGATTATAACACAGACCACACCCTAGAGAATATCACTGCAGCATTGACTGAGGTTAGCTAGGTGACCATGAACAGTGTGTGGCGGAAGCTGAGGCCAGAAAGTGTGCACTCCTTCACCAGCTTCCCCGAGGGCATGCAAGCTCCACCTGTCCAGCATGTGCGGCAGGACATGATGGAATTTACACATGAGGCGGGCTTCGGGAAGGTTGACAAGGAGGTTCTCGAGAGTCACAGGGAGGAACTCCTCAATATGGAGATCCAGCAGGCAAACCAAGAAGCAGAGGAGGAGGAGGTCATCCCTGAGGTCCGAGCTCTGAATATTAAAATCCTAAAGGAGATGCTAACGAAGCTGGACGAGATAATTGACCTTATGCGGACACACGACCCCCTCCCAGGACGAAGCAGGGACATAGCCAATCAGTTCAAGGAGGGGATGAAAGTCTACAGGACAAAGCTAGAGGAGAACAAGAGGACAGCCAGGCAGACTACACTCACAGCCTTCTTCAAGCAGACTCCCACCACACCAGCAAGTCACACAGGATCTCCCCAGGACTTGATGAGCAGAGCATCTTCCCAACCTTTAACCAGCGGAGAAACACCAAGGGACACCTCCCGCAGAGGACATGCTCGACCCGTTGTGCTGGACATAACCTCCAGCCAATCCCTGTCTCCAGTGTCACCTGTGTCTCCACTAAGGCACTCTGCCACTCCATCGCTGCCTTCCTCATCCTGGCCTCCATCTCCCACACCACCTCGGCCACTGTCTCTGTCTCCCTCACCACAACCACTCCACCTGACTCCATTGCTACCTCATCATTCATTGCAGTGGTCTCCCTTGCCACTTCACTGATCATCGCAGCTGTCTCCCTCACCACCTCCTCTGTCATTATATGCACTCCATCACAACCACCACAGCCATCACATCGCACCTCATCGCCACCACCTGAGTCATCGCATCGCACTTCATCGCCACCCCCCTCAGACCCTCCCCTGGAGATAGCATTTGAGGGCATTGAGGAGGATGACTGAGTGTTAGGGAGCACTACATATCCCCTAGCCTCGAGAGGGATAGCAAAGATGATGACAGACATCACCTTCTGCTCCCCAAACCTTGCCCCCACTACATCCTGGAGAGTGGTCAAAACCCTAGGTTCTGATCATCTCCCACTCATCATCACTACCAAAACCAGAATCAACCCAGCTGGCCACAAACACACACACACTAATTATAACACAGCCAACTGAGAGGCCTTTGTAACTGAAACAGAACATTTTGAAACACTAAACAGTACACCCATCACAAACCAACACTGCTGTGTACATGTTCAATACAATTATACAAAATGCAGACAAAAGACACATCCCAAGAGGCAACAGAAAGAGACACCACCCCAACTTCACACCAGAAATTCATGGCCTCATCAGACAACAGGACACACTGCAACACTCCCCAACACCCCATACACAAGACACCGTACAACAAATACAAGAACTCAACACTCAAATAAGCAATAAAATATCAGAACAGCAAACACTAAATTGGAAAAATTACCTCCAAACACTTGACCACAAAACAAATATCAGCAAAACTCTACAAAACACTAAACAGCATCACACTTTCCAACAGCAACACCACACAATCACATGCTGCCATCACAACAACAGACACCATACCCTCAAACAAACAACAAGCAAACACTCTATCAATCACTTTTCACAAGTCAGCCATCTAAACCCCCATCCCGAAGACCGACGTATCAGCCGACGTAAACGACAGTTCCCCACAGACTCAGACTACGCACTTTTCACTTACAACCAGACGAAGCACATCATTAACAACCTTGAGCACACATCTGCCTGTGGACCAGACAACATAAGCAACATTCACCTTAAATACCTTGGACTACAAGGCATCCAAGCACTCACCAACATATCAAACTACAGCTACTCACATAACATAATACCCAACATCTGGAAGCATGGCATTATCATCACTATCCCTAAACCCAACAAAGACCCCACATTACCCTCCTCACACACCCCCATCACACTCCTCTGCACCCCCTCTAAAGTCACTGAACGACTGGTACTACAATTAGTCACACCTCACATTCCCCTAGTCCAATCACAACATGGCTTTAGGCCACTACACTCCACAAACACCCATCTTACAGACCTTACACAGAGAGTTTTTGATGACATGAATTCAGCTAGGCCACCACATAGAACACTCCTAATCACACTAGACAACAACAAAGCTTTTGATGCCATCCCCCACCACAACCTCACAAACAAAATACTCAACACAAACATGCGCAACAACACAAAAAGATGGCTGGCAAACTACATAGCAGGCAGATGTGCACACATAACATTTCCCGGTCAGTCTTCTAACATCAGAAACTTCACAAATGGCATCCCCAAGGATCTGTTTTGTCCCCTATACTCTTTAACCTATACATGCATGACATACCCACACCCCACACACCACAGATACACATAGCTTCCTATGCAGATGGTGTAACACTTACATGTACGCACCAAAATGCAAACACAGCTGCACACATCATCCAACCTAACCTCAACACACTACACGAATGGTTCACCACAAACAGGCTCAAAATAGCCCCAGCCAAATCTACAGTGACCCTTCTCACAAACTGGACAGCAGAACACAGTCACATCCCACACCTCACCAAAAACAACACTCCCCTACCACACACACACACACACACACACACACACACACACACAAAATCCTTGGTGTAACATACAATACATCAATGTCATTTAAACAACACATCTATCTATCTATCTATCTATTGCCAGGTGCCTCAATCCCGTTTGGGGTGGCCACAAACAAATTGCCTCCAAGTCGCCCTGTCCCCCGCCATTTCACTGCCCGGCTCCCAACTCACACACCCCTCTCTCATATACCTCTCCACTCCGTCCCTCCATCTCATCCTAGGCCTCCCCCTCCCACTTCCCCCCTCCACCTCACTCACATACACTCTCTTCGTCGGTCTTTCACCCTCCATCCTCTCCACATGGCCAAACCACCTCAGTGTGTTCCTCATAACGCTTCATATCACATCCACATCAACACCACAACGCTCCTTTATATCCTCATTTGTCAGCCTGTCTCTCCATGTGACTCCACAGACTCCTCTTAAATAACTCATTTCCACTGCTCTCACTCTTGACTTGTGTCCTTCCAACAACGTCCAAGCTTCACTTCCATACGTTAGAGTTGGTATCACAATATTGTACTGTCATGTAGTAACTTTTTCACTTCCATGCTCACTTCCCTGTTTCTTATCACTGCTTTCAAAGAACCAGCAACCTTTCTTCCCTGCTGTACCCTTTCAAGCACTTCACCCTCCAAACCTCCATCCTTACTCATCACACTACCCAAGTACTTAAACGTACAGTACTAACATTTTCCAATTCCTCACCATCCAACCTCGCTGTACATTCACTGACTTCACCTCTCTCAAAGACCATCACTTTACTCTTCCCTACATTCACCTTTAGATTCCGTTTCTTACACACTCTCCCAAACTCATCCACCAAGCCTTGCAGCTCCCCTTCGTCTTCACTCAACAACACAGTATCATCTGCAAACAACAGCACAGGGAGTTTCCAAACACTATCCTCTCTCACCAGGGCCACTCCAACATCCACTACCCTACCTTGTACCTCTTTTATTACCCCATCCATGTACAGATTGAACAACCATGGAGACATGACACATCCCTGTTTCAACCCAACTTTCAAAGAGAAAAATTCACTTAGTTCACCATCCACACGCACTGCAGCCTTCGCACCATCGTACATACTCCTCACAGCATTCAACAACTTCCCATCTACTCCATATATTCTTCATGCTTTCCACAGTCCTTGTCTATCCACCCTGTCATATGCTTTCTCCAAATCCATGAAAGCTGCATACAACTTCTTTCCCTTTTTAGAAACTTTTCCACTAAAGATCTAAGAATGAATATCTGATCTACACAACCTCTTCCCTTCCTAAAGCCTCCCTGTTCTTCTCCAACACATCACAAACATTAAAAATAAAATAACATCAAGACCCAATGCCATGAAGTTACTTGCCCATACAACATTCGGACACAACAAAGAAACCACCACCACAGTATACAAACAACACATACGTTCAGTGATGAATTATGCACACCCTGCCTGGGCTCCTAACCTCACCAAAACACACTACAACACTCTACAGACCATACAGAACAAGGCCCTAATAATAATCACAGGCTGCACAGCTACTACACCCACAGACCACCTACACCAAGAAACCAAAGTCCTCAAAGTCAAGGATCACCTAGACATGAGAGGCACCCAGTTTCTTGCTGCAGCCTCCACAAACCCACAACATCCACTATATTACATGGCAGCACATCCACCCACACCAAGGAACATCAAAACAACACCCAGCACACAATACCATACACAAATTCTGTCATCTCTCCCCTCTTGCCCAACTCAGACCAGCTTCCAAAAGCATATCCACACTCAGATCACTCACCGCTCCATTCAGTCACTTAAAGACAACACACAGCTGCATGCACGGTCTCCTGACATCAACCCTTCTGAAACCTATCTCCCTCGTGAGGACAGGGTCCACCTGGACAGGCTGAGAAGTGGGCACCATCCAGTCCTCTTAAGCTACCAGAAGAGGCTGGATGACTCCGTCGCTGATGCCTGTCCAGGATGCAACACAGCACCCCATACTATTAAGCACAATATGGAAGACTGCATTGCACACAATCACCTACGCCAACAACAAAACATAACTTTGAGAGCTCTATGGGAAAGCCCGGTCTCGGCCATGGCCTTCCTAAGGGACTCGGGGCTGCTCAGCCAGACTGCCTAGGGAACAACAACTATTACTACTACTACAGGGCTGGGCATGGACTTACAAGAAGTAAGTGATGAGGTGTTTGATATTTTCTAACCTATTCCTTATGATTTTCAGGCTTTATTTCTTGGTTTTAGTGATATACAGTATAGTAATCCACGTACGATCCGGACACCCACTTTCCAGACACCCCACTTACCGGACATTGTGGGCCTGGACCTTCGGAACCCAAAAATGGCCAAAAAATGAAAAAAATTCCCCCAAAATCCGAATTTTTTCCCACCCATAATTTGAAATTGCCATGCGGCGCCGAACAGCTGTTTACACCACGGCCCCTTCACCCCTTCCTTCCTCCCCCCTCCCCTGTCAGGGTTGCCATTTGGTATTTTTCATTACCAAATGTGGGGCAATTTGGTAATGAAAAATTCGTTTGGAAATGAACCAGAATAATGCATTACCAAACAGATTTTTCACATGTATGAGGATACACAGGATGGAGAGGGTGGATTGTTTGCTCTCTCTGATTAATCTGCTGGCCTACATAGCATGGAAATAATTAACAAGCTGTTAATTATAAGGAGAGTGATTAAATGTACTTCCACTTGCATATATAATTTGTGAAGAATAAATGCTAACTTTACAAATTTGGTAATGAAAAGTTATATTTGGTAATGAAAATTGAAGTGTTTGGTAATGTGGCTGAGTTGTGATCTGGCAACCCTGCTTCCCCCTCACCAACAGTTACTGCCTAACAGCAATCATGAGTAGATGCTTTAAGCAATGGGTGCCGCACGTGTTCATTTTTGTGAATAAACTGCAATATCTTGCCACTAGACCACACGGGAATTTAGTGTTGTGCTGCATTAAGTAATTAGAATTTAGAGTGCAAAAGATTAACTGTGGAGTGCAAACTGGCAGTTGAAACTGATGTGGGGCAGTTAAGAGAATGTGCAATGTTAAACAATTATAACTCACAGTGCAAAGAATTACTGTAAGTGCAGCACAACACTGGATTACTGTACGTGCTTCAAGAGCATTTTCACCACTGCCAAAGTCTTAGAGAAGGCGGCCACAGATGTGCTGTAAGTACCCTGGCTGAGGTACAGTCACTTCTGATTCCTCATTCTTTGGTTCCTTTTCATTTATTTCATGCTTTTTGTCCATTATTGGTGTGAATAGGGTCTTAAATAGGTTTAAATAGGTGCTACGCATGTCCAGTAGGGAGTTATTTAGGTGGCTTTCAAAGTTAGGCTGGGTTAGGATCTTTAACCCGAGACGTCCCGTCGAAGTATGGATACGTTGCAACATTTTGCATTTGCCAGTCCTGACGACATACTGGTACGTCGCGCAATTGCAAGGTTCATAATTTGCACAATTTTCAATTTTCGCGCCTGATTTTTTGTACGTATACACGGGACACCTTCCTCTATTCCTCTACAAGATGCCAAGCAGGGACAATGCCTTACACTGCATAACCTCCCCCTCCCCGCTTGCACGCCATTGTTTCGGCAATTCACCTGTTACCAGTGACCTGGCCAATAAAGACATTCAGGGCCAGAGTGATTCCCCAATCGATGACAATGTGGAGGACAAAGTTTACGTAGCATTAGAGGAAGAAACAGTCAGAAATGATGATCAGGTAATGTAGCAAAAAAAGGTCAGGTATGATGATGAGTTAGTGAGTGAAACAATACTTATTATGCCTATATTACTGTTTAAAAACCAATATACTCTCGTACTATAAATAAATTCGTACCAAGTAAATAAATAAATACCGTTTATGAGTGGTGTGAAATAGTTACCCTCCCATGGAACTCGTTTTCTTTGGTGCCAGCCTGTTAGAAAACCCAGTATGGTAAGGAGGTACTGCTACCTGGATCGAGTATTTTAAACCTCAGGTGAGCGATTTCTCTATCATTTTTCGATGTTTTTCACCAAAAGTGGAGGTTTTGGCCAAAATAAAATTTGTCGAAAATACCTTGGGATTGGGGGGTGTTGGAGGTGCGAAATAGCTCGGGACATGACAGGTTAAGTACAAGTCCAGGAGGCTAGGGCCCATTATCCGCATGTGACCACTTTCCGGACATGCCTTTAGCTCTATTACACCGGACAGTAGAGGGATTACTGTATTTACAGGTGTTAGGCTTAGGTTAGCTTCCTTGACAGCTGTTAAGCCATTTAGGTTGCCTTTAAACCTGTTTTAGGGTTCATCAGGGTGGGTTTTGGACTTGGTTTGGGGGGAAACCCAAGGCTGGTAAACAGTCCACATTGAAAGACACGTTAAAAGTACCCCAATATACAATGCCCAACCTAATGATGGGGTTTTACCTAACCAATTACATCGTTAAACCGGGGTATACCTGTAATTCATTAAATATCCTATTTTCAGTTAAGTTACACAAAAATTGTATATCTATCTATCTATCTATTGCCTGACGCCTCAATCCCGTTTGGGGTGGCCACAAACAAATCGCCTCCAAGTCGCCCTGTCCCCCGCCATTTCACTGCCCTGCTCCCAACTCACACCCCCCTCTCTCATATACCTCTCCACCCCATCCCTCCATCTCATCCTCGGTCTCCCCCTCCCTCTTCCACCCTCCACCTCACTCACATACACTCTCTTTGTCAGTCTTTCACCCTCCATTCTCTCCACATGGCCAAACCACCTCAGTGTGTTCCTCACAACGCTTCCTATCACATCCACATCCACACCACAACGTTCCTTTATATCCTCATTCGTCAGCCTGTCTCTCCACGTGACTCCACAGGCTCCTCTTAAATAACTCATTTCCACTGCTCTCACTCTTGACTTGTGTCCTTCCAACAATGTCCAAGCTTCACTTCCGTACGTTAGAGTTGGTATCACAATACTGTCATGTAGTAACTTTTTTACTTCCATGCTCACTTCCCTGTTTCCTATCACTGCTTTCAAGGAACCAGCAACCTTTCTTCCCTGCTGTACCCTTTCAAGCACTTCACCCTCCAAACCTCCATCCTTACTCATCACACTACCCAAATACTTAAACGTACTCACATTTTCCAATTCCTCACCATCTAACCTCGCTGTACATTCACTGACTTCACCTCTCTCAAAGACCATCACTTTACTCTTCCCTACATTCACCTTTAGGTTCCGTTTCTTACACACTCTCTCAAACTCATCCACCAAGCCTTGCAGCTCCCCTTCGTCTTCACTCCAACAACACAGTATCATCTGCAAACAACAGTACAGGGAGTTTCCAAACACTACCCTCTCTCACCAGGGCCACTCCAACATCCACTACCCTACCTTGTACCTCTTTTATTACCCCATCCATGTACAGATTGAACAACCATGGAGACATGAGACATCCCTGTTTCAAACCAACTTTCAAAGAGAAAAATTCACTTAGTTCACCATCCACACGCACTGCAGCCTTCGCACCATCGTACATACTCTTCACAGCATTCAACAACTTCCCATCTACTCCATATATTCTTAACACTTTCCACAATCCTTGTCTATCCACCCTGTCATATGCTTTCTCCAAATCCATGAAAGCCGCATACAACTTCTTTCCCTTCTCTAGAAACTTTTCCACTAAAGATCTAAGAATGAATATCTGATCTACACAACCTCTTCCCTTCCTAAAGCCTCCCTGTTCTTCTCCAACTAATTTCTCTGTTCTTTCTCTTACTCTGTCTATAAGTATCCTACCATACACTTTTCCTATTATACTAAGAAGACAAATGCCCCTATGGTTACCACACACTTCTTTTTCTCCTTTTCCTTTGTACAAGGGAATAATTATACCTGACTTCCAATCCTCCGGGACTCTACCTTCCTCCCAGGCCAATCTGCACATCTTCCACATCCATTCTACTACTATCTCTCCCCCATGCTTCAGCATTTCACCACACACTCCATCAATTCCTGGGGCTTTCCCCGATTTAACTTTCTTCATTGCTTCCACAACTTCTATCCTACTAATTTCTTCCTGTCTTCTCACCTCCCTCCTTCTCCCAGCCATTCCCCAGCCACTTATACTCGCATTACTTCCATCCTCTACGTTCAACAATTCCTTAAAGTGTTCTCTCCATCTGCTCACTTTTTCTCCCTTCTCCACTAGTAATCTACCATTTTTATCTTTCACTCCCCTGCTAACTTCATTTCCACCCTGTCTTACTCTTTTCACTTCTCTCCAGAACATTTTCTTACAGTCCCTCCACTTTACACTCAAATTCCTTCCAAATTCCTCATCCACTCTCTTCTTACTCTCTCTCTTACTAATATCTTCACCTCTCTCTTCCTTTCCACATATAACTCTCTCTTCCGCCTCTCAACTTCTTCCACTCCCCTATTTCTCAACCATTCATTGTATGCTTTATTCTTTAGTGCCACATCCTGTTTCACCTCTACTGTCCACCACGCTGTTCCTTGCACCCCCTCCGTCTTCTCTTCCTTCCACACACCACATCACATGCTGCACATATTTCTTCTGTAAATATCTTACACACACCTTCCACGTCTCCCATCTGCTCCAGTTCATATTTGCCCAATCGTTCCTCCACTTCTCTCTTATACTCTGCCTTTTTCTCATCCTCTTGTAACCTTTCCACTCTCCTTGCAACTACTCCTTCCTCTCGTCTTTCCCTTCTTCTATTCCTCCATTCTAATTGGACATTGATTCTGGCCACCACCAAGTAGTGGTCAGAAAGTCCACTCCCCCAACCTCTATACACTCTTGCATCCTTTACACATCTTCGCATCCTTTTGCATTTTACATTTAGTTATCTAGCAAGCAGTGGCATCTTTTCCAGTTTGTGGGGACTCCTATTAAATGTACAGTACTGTACTGTACTGCATGGTGTACAACTCTACCCTCTACTGATGCTAACACTGGGTGAGTACATAGTACACTATGTACTGTATTACTTTACTGTCTCAATACTGTATTGTATTTTATGTTTAATTTCCATCTTGTACTCATGGGAAATTTTTTAGGAGAGAGAGTTGAAAAAAGCAATACGAATAAATCCACTGAAAAAGCATGTTCTTCATCAGTGAAAAATGTGTGGTACCCGTATGGTTTTCTACCTAACGAACCGACTAACTACCAACGAGCTTCCAGTATCTTACAGTATCTTGGCAAGTCCTAGTCCAAGCCTTCTTGTTCGTATTTTTAGTTAGTTGTTTTCCAGGGAGGGGCACTAACCCTCCAACAACCCACTTGTTGCCACGTAGGGAACAAGTGTTGGTTGGTTATAAGGTTACCACCCAGCATTGTAAATGCTTTCCTGGTTCACAGGAAATCATTTGGCTTGCCACTCAATGCAGAGCTACCCTAAAAACAAAGTACCAATACACTAAGTGGGTGGATGATGGACATCCATACCTACCAGAAAGTGGACTTTCTGATCACCACTTGGTGGTGGTGAGAATCAAGGTCCAAGTGAAATGGAGAAACAGAAGAAGGGAAGGAGAGGACAAAGAAGTATATGCAAGGAGGGTGGAAAGGTTACAAGAGGATGAGAAAAAGGCAGAATATAAGAGAGAAGTGGAGAAGCGATTGGGTAAATATGGACTGGAGCAGATGGGGGATGTGGAAGGTATGTGGAAGATATTCACAAAAGAAATCTGTAAAGCACGTGAGATGGTGTGTGCGGTGAAGAGAATATGAAAGGAGGTGCAAGGAAAGGCATGGTGGAATGAAGAGGTGAGACGGGCTGTGGCACAAATGAAGAAAGCATATAGTGAGTGGATGAAAAACAGACGTGGAAGAAGTTGGGAGACGGAAGAGAGAGTTATTTGTAGATAGGAACAGAGAGGTGAAAAGATTAGTAAGAGAAAGAAGAGAGTGGATTACGAATTTGGAAGGAATTTGTGTGTAAAGTGGAGGGAATGTAAGGAAATGCTCTGGAAAGAGGTAAAGAGAGTTAGACAGGGTGGCAAAGAAGTCAGTCAGGGAGTGAAAGATAAGAATGGTAGATTACTAGTGGAGAAGGGAGAAAAAGTGAGCAGATGGAGAGAACACTTTAAGGAATTAATGAACATGGAGAATGAAAGTAATGCAAGTATAAGTGGCTGGGGAATGGCTGGGAGACGAAGGAATGTGAGATGAGAGGAACAAACCAGTTAGATGGAAGTTGTGGAAGCAATAAAGAAAGTCAAAATGGGGAAAGCCCCAGGAATTGATGGAGTGTGTGGTGAAATGCTGAAGCATGGAGGAGAGATAATAGTAGAATGGATGTGGAAGATATGCAAATTGGCCTGGGAGGAAAGTAGAGTGCCGGAGGATTGGAAGTCAGGTATAATATTCCCTTGTACAAAGGAAAAGGGGAAAAAGAAGAGTGCGGTAATCATAGGGGCATTTGTCTTCTTAGTATAATAGGAAAAGTGTATGGTAGGATACTTATAGACAGAGTTTGGGAAATAACAGAGGTGTTAGTTGGAGAAGAACAGGGAGGTTTTAGGAAGGGAAGAGGTTGTGTAGATCAGACATTCATTCTTAGATCTTTAGTGGAAAAGTTTCTGGAAAAGGAAAAGAATTTGTATGCAGCCTTCATGGATTTGGAGAAAGCATATGACAGGGTGAACAGACAAGGATTGTGGAAAGTATTAAGAATATATGGGGTAGATGGGAAGTTGTTGAATGCTGTGATGAGTAGGTATGACGGTGCTAAGACTGCAGTGCGTGTGGATAGTGAACTGAGTGAATTTTTCTATTTGAAGGTTGGAATGAAACACGGATGTGTCATGTCTCCATGGTTGTTCAATCTGTACATGGATGAGGTTATAAAAGAGATACAAGGTAGGGCAGTGGATGTTGGAGTGGCCCTGGTGAGAGACGGCAGAGTTTTGAAATTCCCTGTACTGTTGTTTGCAGATGATACTGTGTTGTTAAGTGAAGACGAAGGGGAGCTGCAAGGCTTGGTGGATGAGTTTGGGAGAGTGTGTAAGAAACGGAATCTAAAGGTGAATGCAGGGAAGAGTAAAGTTATGGTCTTCAAGAGAAGTGAAGTCAGTGAATGTACAGTGAAGTTGGATGAGGAAGAAATGGAAAATGTGAGTGCATGTAAGTACTTGGGTAGTGTGATGAATAAGGATGGAAGTTTGGAGGGTGAAGTGCTTGAAAGGTACAACAAGGAAGAAAGGTTGCTGGTTCCTTGAAAGCAGTGATAAGAAACAGGGAAGTGAGCATGAAAGTGCATAAGTTACTACATGATAGTAATCTGATACCAACTCTAACGTATGGAAGTGAAGCTTGGACCTTTTTCAACGGACAGAAGTATGAGTGAGAGCAGTGGAAATGAGTTATTTGAGAGGAGCTTGTGGAGTCACATGGAGAGACATATTGACAAATGAGGATGTGAAGGAGCATTGTGGTGTGGATGTGGATGTGATAGGAAGCGTTAGGAGAAACACACTGAGGTGGTTTGGCCATGTGAAGAGGATGGAGAGTGAGAAACTGATGAGGAAAGTGTATGTGAGTGAGGTGGAGAGCGGGAGAGGGAGGGGGAGGCCAAGGATGAGGTGGAGGGATGGAGTGGAGAGGTATATGAGAGAGGGGTGTGTGAGGTGGGTGCAGGGTTGTGAAATGGCAGGGGACAGGGGATCATGGAGGCAATTTGTTTGTGGCCATCCTTTAAGGGATTAAGGCGTTCTGGCAATAGATAAGCAGATCTTGGAAAGTCCATTATGCTAAATATTATTCATAAAAACACGGAAATATAAACTATTGTAATAAATCTTGTGCATTTATTGGTGAACTGATGATATGGAAAGAAGTGTTGTACAGTAGGGTTATCATGACTCCCTTGCTCACAGTTGTGTATACGGCCATGGCCTGCCAATTTATTCCTCACCTGACTGCTGTCACTTATGGGTAACACCTTGTACTGTACAGTAAATACATATGAACTACATGGAAAAATATACTAAATAACTAAATCTTGAGCATTTACTGGTGAACTGATGTTTAGGAATGAAATGTTGTACAGCAGAAATATCACGGCTCCCTTACGTACAGTATATGAACAATTTATTTCTTACCTGACCACCATACTCCACCTCTTACTTGACACTTGGTTGGTTTGCAGATAATAGTTAATACAGATGAACTGTAAGCTCAGTAATTTTATCTAACAAAGGAAATCTCCATTTCTATCATTTTATCCAACAAAGCAAATCTTTGTTTTTGTCAGCAGGATTTTTTACCTTCTCTTCCAGTGAAAATCCATTCTAAAAGAATAAATTCATTTTAGAACACATTTAAGGAAAAAAAATTGGCAGGGTGGAGCCATTTACACAACTGTGAGCATAGGAGTCGTGATAATTCTAATGTATAAAGTAATCCCTCCAATATCCGATGTACAGTAATAGAGCCAAAGGCATGTCCGGGAATTGGTTTTGTCCTGATATTGGGTCTCTACCTCCTGGACTGGTAATTATGGACCCTAACCCAGCCTAACCTTGAAAGCCACCTAAATAACTCCCTACCGAACATGCATAGCATCTATTTAAGACCCCATTCACACAAATAAGGGACATAAAGCATTAAATAAATGAAAAGGAACCAGAGAATGAGGAATCAGAAGTGAGTATGGAAATTATTTAGTGGCATACAGGGTACTTACCGCACATCTGTGGCCGCCTCCTCTAAGACTCTGGCAATGGTGAAATTGCTCTTGAAGCACATACAGTAATCTATCTATTGCCAGATGCCTCAATCCCATTCGAGGTGGCCACAAACAAATCACCTCCACGTCGCCCTGTCCCCTGCCATTTCACTGCCCTGCTCCCAACTCACACCCTCCTCTCTCATATACCTCTCCACCCAATCCCTCCATCTCATCCTCGGCCTCCCCCTCCCTCTCCCCCCCTCCACCTCACTCACATACACTCTCCTCGTCAGTCTTTCACCCTCCATCCTCTCCACATGGCCAAACCACCTCCAGTGTTGTGTTGCAATTAATTCTTTGCACTGTGAGTTATAATTGTTTAACACTGCACATTCTGTTCTTAACTGCGCCATGCCAGTTCCAACTGCCAGTTTGCACTCCACACTTAATGCTTTGTACTCTAAATTCTAATTTCTTAACACTGTCCAACACTGTAAATTCCCATGTGGTCTAGTGATGAGGCATTGCAGTTTATTCACTGTTTATTCACAAAAATGAGCACATGTGGCATCCACTGCAATGAGCATCTACTCATGATGGTACTGTAGTTAGACAGTAACTAGGGAGCAGGGGGCCAGCAGCTGTGCATAAACACAGCTGTTCGGCGCTGCACGCCAATTTCAAAATACGGGAGTTCCCCCCCCCCCCATTTATGGGCCATTTTGGGTTTCTGAAGGCCCAGGCTAAAAATGTCCGGAAATTGAGGTGTCCAGGAATTAGCTGTCTGGTTATTACATGGATTACTCTACTTCTTTCCAAATCATATTTATTTCTTTAGTTTGTATCTCCATGTTCTATGAATAAAATAACAAAAATGTTTAACAAAATGAATTTACCATGTACATTTTGCACTATTGCAAGACAGAGCAGTTGTGTGTTACATCTACCTGTATGGGGTGTGTTTAAGAGGAGGTTTTGTTTCAAATGGAATTGTTTGTGTGGCCCTTGATATGAGTGGTAGTATATATACTGCAATGATATAGCCTATGTATAAAAGTACTGTATGTGATGGTAGGTGGGGGTGCTCACCATCCACTCACTCGATGTAATGCTGCTCTCGGGTGTCTGCCTTTTCCTCTATTCCCTCCTTTCCTTCCTTCCTCTTTTGTCTTTCTTTACTTCATTCTTTCCTGATCCTTCTGCCTGCAGGTGACTTTACACTCCCTCTTTTGTCTTTCTTTCCTTCATACTTTCTTCTTCTTCTGCTTATGGGTGACTCTACACTGAGTGACAAGTCTAATGGTTTCCTGTACCCCAGGAAACCATTTACTACACTGGGTGGTAACCATATAACCAAATTATGACATCTGGTGGTTTAGTGGGTAATTGCAGCACTACAATCAGATTGAACCTGTGTAGATTTATATCCAAGGGGTGGTTAGGGTTATTGCTCACATAATGCCATTCAGGGATGAGTGAGGCTTAACCCGCGCCGTCCCGAGGACGTACTTCCACGTCCTCACGTTTTGTCACAGCCAGTCCCGAGGACGTACTTCAACGTCCTGCAATTGCAAGGTTCATAATTTCCACAATTTTCAAAATTCACAGGAGATTTTCGTTTCGCCCGGGTACCCAAGCCTCCCCTACCTGCCGCCAGGCGGGCAGCGTCCTAGACCCCGCGTGACCCGCGCTCGCCCTTGTCTCGGTCACTCACCTGCCAGCAGTGACCCAGGTCAGACATGGCGCGGAAAGGTCTCTCAGATGAGCAAATTGCATCCGTCCTGGAAGCCTTCACTGGAGACAGTGATTCTCCACTCGATGATGATGTGGTGGATCGCGATTATGTCCAGCCAGAGGAAGAAATAAGTAGCAGTGATGAGGAGGTCCCTTCGCCCCGAAAAACGCGGTATGTGACATACCGTAAGGCAAGGGAAGACCAGGCTGCTCCCCAACCACGTGCACAGCTATCTCTCCATCACGATTCTGATCAGGACGAGGATGAGGACGATGAGGATGACGGAGGGCTAGGACGTGATATCGCCGAGTGGTTGGGAAAGGAAAAAATATCACCACGTGGATCAGAAGGTGGGGCGAGACGACACCTAAGGTATGGTTCAAGTACTTTGTCTGGGGAAGTAGCAAGTGGTGTGGTGGGATTGCTGGGAGAAAGGGAAAGTGTTGTGGCGGCAGCGCAGGGTGAAAGTGAGAGTGGTGTGGGGGTAGTGCGGGGTGAAGGGGCCAGTGGTGTGAGGGAGGCAGCACGAGCACGTGGTGCTCGTAGGCCTAGGGGAGAGGAGGTTGAGTCACTCCCCCGCACTTCTTTCGCCCCTGAATATGCCCAAACTTCCTCCCCACAGCCCCAGGATGTGGGGAAAGGAAAGAAAGGGAAGGGAAAGGGCAAAGGAAAAGTGAGAGGGAAGAGAAGTGCGAGTGATGAGAGGCGCCGCTCTCCACCTCCCCAACCTCCCCCACCACCCTCACCTCCCCACCCTGACGAAGGGGACGATGGTGACGTGGCTGGAGACGGTGGTGTCACGTGGAACTGGGAGGATGGGAGTAATTTTACTCCCATCATTCACCAGTTCACTGAGGAGTGGCGGTCAGGTTGCACGGCTCCAGGTGTAAATGCTGGGTCGTCATGTTTAGATTTTTTCAACTTGTTTTTTGATGAGGCGTTTGTTGGGCGCATAGTATAACAGACAAATATATTTTCACAATCCCAGCGCCTTGAAAGTGAACGCCTAGGAACCACAAGCAAGCATGCAGAACAGTATGACTTTCCCGTGACTATATCAGAGATGTTCCTATTTTTGGCCCTGGCAATCTTGATGGGTGTGGTGAAGAAAAATCAAATTCCTGCCTATTGGACAACGGACCCAATCATCCTAACACCTTTCTTTGGAAAGGTGATGGGTCGTAATAGATTTCAGTTTATTCTCGGCCGCCTCCACTTTTTTGATGCAGATGATCCAGCCAATGCAAATAACACCGATAAAATGAGGAGAATTAGGCTGGTATTTGATCATTTACGGGAAATGTTCCGCTCCTCATTTTATCCCTACAGAGACCTCGTCATAGACGAGAGTCTTGTGTTGTGGAGAGGCAATATTTCCTTTAGGCAGTATATACCCAGCAAGAGACACCGTTTCGGGTTCAAGATCTTTGTTATGTGTGACTGTAAGACTGGTTATGTGCAAGACATAGTCTTGTACACGGGCGCACAGACATATATAATAGAAGATCGGAGTATAGGACTCTCTGGGGCCGTGGTGAAGACAATGATAGAAGAGTACCTTCATCGTGGTCATGTTTTGTACCTGGACAACTGGTACACTAGCCCTCTTCTCGCTAGGTTCCTCCACCAACACGACACCGGAGTCTGTGGTACAGTCAAGAGAAACCGTCGCCATATGGTCAAGATAGGGAGGAAACTTGACAAGAATGAGGTGGTTTTCTTCCAGGCCAATAACATCCTTGCAACCCTGTGGAACCACAACAGGGAAGTTTGCCTCCTATCAACTGTTCACAGCCCCCTGATGCACCGCACAGACTCCGTGGATCACCGTAGCAAGAGGAGGCACAACGTATGGAAACCAGAGTCTGTACTTGCCTATAATCTGAACATGAGGCAAGTTGATCAGTCAGACTCAATGATTTCAAGTGTTGACTGTGCCAGGACAACGATGAAGTGGTACAAGAAACTCTTTTTCCACTTGCTCGACATCACGGTCCTGAACGCCCACTACCTGCACGCAATGACCACCGGAGTATCCGAGACCTTTGAGGGGTTTGTGAGGGAGCTGGCACGTGAAATAATTGCCAAGCATGCCCAGGAAAGACCCCCACACCGCCCCCGCGCCCCCCGTGCTGCTCAGACTCCCCTACGTCTTGCAGACCGCCACTACCCCAGCGCAATTCCTTCCGAACCAAACCGTCGTAAACCCCAGCGTCGCTGCCATGTATGTAAGCACTCGACAGTCAGACCATCAACGCAGAGAAAAGACACAAGATACGAGTGTGTCGAGTGCAATGTTGCGTTGTGCCTTCAGCCTTGTTTCAAGGAATACCATAATCTCGTACACTTCTGAAACTGTGTGGGAAGGCGAAATGACGCTCATGATAATGGTAAGGCCAGTCAGTAGGTGCTAAGTCAAATATAAAGTTGAAACAGGTGTTATTCTTTCAGAAAAGTAATGTATAAGATGAGAATTAGTGTAAGTGGAAAGAATTGTTATCAAAACTACACCCACTGTGTAAATCTGGTCAGAAAATATGTGATAGCAAGGAAATAAAGTGGAAACGGGTGTAATGTTAGCATGAATAAAACGTATAAGTTGAACATTACTGTAAGTTGTCATAATTGATGTCACGAGTACACCCACATTCTGGTCAGTAAGTATGTGATAGGAATTATATACAGTGGATGATGTTGTAATGTTAGCAGTAAGGTATTTTATAAGTTGATTACTTGTGTAAGATGAAACAAAAGATGTCACGATAACACTCCCTGTGTAAGTACGCGCAAATATGACGCTAAGTTCCATCGTACGTTCAGAAATGATGTAATATCAATTATATCAAGTGTTTACATGTGCAATGTTAATGTAGAATAATCATATAAGTAAAAAAATAGGTTGTAAGTTGAATTAGTTGTCATAGCGACTTCACCGTGTGTGTTATTATGCGCTATTATTACGCTATATATTTACGTTAGGCCTGAAATAATCTCAAAACAGTTCTATAAAGTTGAAAAGTGTATAATAATATTAGAAAGGTATTATGTTAGTAGAAAAAGCACAATACGAGTTGAAACAACAGTCACAGCGAGTTCACTCACTACGTAAATTAGCGCTAGCATTACGCTAAATGTTATCAAAAGGCCTGTGAATACGTAAAAACAGTTCAATATAATGTAAAATGGTATAATGTTATTGTAGAAGTATTATGTAAGTAAAAAAAATTATATGTATCATGATTTTAGAATGTTAGCGATTCATGGGAACCAAGTTGGCCGATTTTGCTCGTTTCTCACGATGGTACAATGGTTATTTCTGCTCTATTTTTGTATAAAATCCAATATACTCTTTTATCATATGTTTTTATGTTTGTAATAAATTCATTTCTACTTACTTTCATTGGTTTCCCAAACTTATAATACCATAGAAAACGTTTGATGCTCACACCGCATAGGGAGAACATGGGGCCAGGTGGGACCATCGCATACCTGGTTAAGCTAATTAGGGACCCCAGGGACCACTTTCTTTGCCACCGGCCATTGTTTCTGACCAAAAGCGAAAGTTTAAGCAAAAAAAAAATAGGTCGAAAATTGCCCGGGATTGGGGGGTAACAGTGGTCGAAAAGTTGCCGGGACGGGGCGGGTTAAATACCAGAACAACATGCCTACCCCCGGGCTCCTACGCTCCTCATGGGGCAAGGTAGGATTGGATTGGATGATAGATAAAAGTATATACCGTACAGTAGTCCCTCACTTATCCGACATAACAGAGCCAAAGGCATGTCCAGGAAGTAGCAATGTCAGGATAATGAACAATAGCCCCCTTACTATACACAGACCCTACCTATACCCAACCTCCACCCTATATCTAACCTATTTGTAAAGTACCTCTGTTAACTTTGGCAGTGTTTTCTGGTCATTCAGGAATATTTAGACATCAAAACACACATAGGAACATAAAAAGTGATACTAAAAACCAAGAGAACCATGAAAAAAAAAAAAAAATGAAAACCAAAAAACACTCTACCATTACATTACTGTATGTACGGTACCCCTCCTAATACTGACACTGTTCTCAGGTCAATCTCCCATACTTAGACATCAAACACACATGGAATATCCAAAGTACAGTAATGCTAAACACCAAGAAAACTATGAAAAAAAAAAAAAACACTGAAAACCAAAAACACCCTACCTATACACTACTGTATGTACAGTACCCCTCCTAATTTTGATGCTGTTTTCAGGTCAGTCTGCCACATTCAGACATCAAAACACACATAGGAATATCCAAAGTATTGCTAAACACCAAGAAAACCATGAAAAAAAAAAAAACTGAAAACCACAAAACACCCTACCTACTGTACACACTACTGCATGTACAGTACCGTTCCTAATTTTGGTAATGCCTTCAGGTCAATCTCCCATATTTAGACATCAAAAGACTAATAGGAATATCAAAATTAATGCTAAACACCACGAAAACTACAAAAAAAGGAAAAAACATTGAAAGGAAAAGGGGAAAAAGAAGTGTGTGGTAATCATAGGGACATTTGTGTTCTTAGTGTAATAGGAAAAGTGTATGGTAAAATACTTATTGACAGAGTTAGAGAATTAACAGAGGAATTAGTTGGAGAAGAACAGGGAGGTTTTAGGAAGAGAAGAGGTTGTGTAGATCAGATATTCATTCTTAGATCTTTAGTGGAAAAGTTTCTAGAGAAGGGAAAGAAGTTGTATGTGGCTTTCATGGATTTGGAGAAAGCACATGACCGGGTGGATAGACAAGGACTGTGGAAAGTACTGTATTAAGAATATATGGAGTAGATGAGAAGTTATTGAATGCTGTGAAGAGTACATTTGATGGTGCTAAGGCTGCAGTGCGTGTGGATGGTGAACTGAGTGAATTTTTTTCTTTGAAGTTTGGGCTGAAACAGGGATGTGTCATGTCTTCATGGGTGTTCAATTTGTGCATGGATGGGGTAATAAAAGAGGTACAAGGTAGGGCAGTGGATGTTGGAGTGGCCCTAGCGAGAGAGGGTACTGTTTGGAAACTCCCTGTACTGTTGTTTGCAGATGATACTGTGTTGTTGAGTGAAGATGAAGGGGAGCTGCAAGGCTAGGTGGATGAGTTTGGGAGAGTGTGTAAGAAATGGAATCTAAAGGTGAATGCAGGGAAGAGTAAAGTTATGGTCTTCAAGAGAAGTGAAGTCAGTGAAAGCACAGTGAGGTTGGATGGTGAGGAAAATGAAAATGTGAGTACATTTAAGTACTTGAGGAGTGTGATGAGTAAGGATGGAAGTTTGGTGGGTGAAGTGCTTGAAAGGGTACAACAAGGAAGAAAGGTTGCTGGTTCCTTGAAAGCAGTGATAAGAAACAGGGAAGTGAGCATGGAAGTGAAAAAGTTACTACATGACAGTATTGTGATATCAACTCTAACGTATGGAAGTGAAGCTTGGACGTTGTTGGAAGGACACAAGTCAAGAGTGAGAGCAGTGGAAATGAGTTATTTAAGAGGAGTCTGTGGAGTCACATGGAGAGACAGGCTGACAAATGAGGATATAAAGAAACGTTGTGGTGTGGATGTGGATGTGATAGGAAGCATTAGGAGTAACACACTGAGGTGGTATGGCCATGTGGACAGGATGGAGGGTGAGAGACTGACGAGGAGAGTGTATGTGAGTGAGGTGGAGAGGGGGAGATGGAGGGGGAGGCCGAGGATGAGATGGAGGGATGGAGTGGAGAGGTATATGAAAGAGGGGAATGTGAGTTGGGAGCAGGGCAGTGAAATGGCGGGGGACAGGGCGACGTGGAGGCATTTTGTTTGTGGCCACCCCGTACGGGATTGAGGCATCTGGCACTAGACAGATAGACAGAACAATGAAAACCAGAAAACAGCCTATCTATACAGCTCTGTATGTACAGTACCCTTCCTGATTTTGGCACTTTCAGGTCAATCTGCCATATTTAGACATCAAAACCCACATAAGATTACCCATATTAAACACCAGGGAAACAATGCATAAACAAAAAACATCCACAAAAAAACTCAGAACGGTTGGATAACCAGTTATCTGACACCAGTGATAGATGTTCCCAGGTCACAAAAAAAAATTCCACGGCCTATATAAATATGCCACCTTTGCTGATGTTTACACTATAAGCTAATAAAAACACAGAAAACTGATGAGTAAAGGTGCAGAAATGCAGTGAGAATAAACAGTGTTCAGGAGTAAAACCTACCTTCATATAACTTCCCACAATCCTAGAGAAAAATTTTGCCAGCACCTTCCATGAGTTAAGTACATGCCTAGATGCAGAATTTCAAGAGCTTTCTTGTGGTCACTTTGCAATTTCGATATGACCAATGGTATTCGAATGAATTACAAAAAAATATATAAACTCATAAGTCAGTGCTATCAACACGAAGGAGAGGAGGGACACAGGGTGTGAGGAGGGAGTCAGGAGGGTATGGAGGGAGAAGGAAGAAGCTAGGCTGTGGGCACAATATTCACCCTTCTGCCACAAGGCAGACAGACGCTTTTACCGTATATTTACTCGTGGCTTGTGGTCTGTTAGATGCCCGGTGGCTTTGCGGAAACACAACTCCAGGGTGACAGGGTGACTTTGGACGTTTAGTAGAGAGACAGATGACTGTGTCACTGAACGTGTACTCATGGCTTGCGGTCTGTGTTGCACCCTCGGTGACAGTTAGGAAAGACTAAGCCAGTGGCCGCTTGACTTTGGATATTCGGTGGGGATGCATATAGATATTTTGACACCGCTTGTGGATTACTGTCGTCTTACATGGATGCTGGAGGTTCGTTGGGAGTGATTGGATGAGTGCACGGCTTTGACCATTCAGTACTGAGGCAGAGGGACATTTTAGCCCCGGTTGTGTGTTAAGGCCTACTTCCCACTAACAGCTCGAGCCAAGCAGCCACGATACCAAATGTTTGAACATGTTGGCTGGCCGGCCAAAGTTCTCGGGTACTTTTACATCTGGATAACAGCAAGTTAATTCGGATAATGGTTTAACCCATACCACGCTAGCGACACAGATCTGTGTTCCCCCCTGAAATGCCAGCAATGTAGATCTACGTCCTGCAGCACTGAGAAGTCATTGCAAGCAACCAAGCAAAATGGAAGGTAATGATGTCTCTTGCTAACTTCAGACATTTCTCTGCTACACTTACAACACTGATTTAGCAGTGCAGGAGGTGAGAGACAGTCTCTCCAGGCTCACAGCTGCTCTGCTCTATCAGTAAACTTGAAGATTTCAGGGGTCGAGTGGAAGCAACCTGACTCAATTCAACATACTTTCTGGCTTTGGTGATTGCCTTTATTAGTACCAGGGATCTTATGCTGATGTATTAAGTCCTTTTGGTTATATATACTGTATATATAAAAAAAAAAAAAAATCCAAAATTGGTTAACAGGCTCAAAGCCACTCTGCTCTCTCAGTAACCTTGAAGATTTCAGGGGTAGAATGGTACCAACCCAACTAGACTCAACCAACTTTATGGCTCTGATTACTTTTATCTGTGCCAGGGATCTTATATTGATGTATTAAGCCCATTTAGCAAAGAAAAAACAAAAATTCAGTTCACAAGCTCACAGCTGCTCTGCTCCCTCAGTAACCTCGAAACTTCAGAGGTAGAGTGGCACCAACCCAACTCGATTCAACCAACTTTCTGGCTTTATTGGTTATTTTTATTAGTGTTAAGCCCATTTAGCCAGAAAACAAAAAATCTAAAATTGGCCAGCCCAGAGGAGTAGCATTTTTTTTTTTCTCACTCGATGTAGTGCTGCTCTCAGGTGTCTGCCCTTTCCTCTACTCCATCCTTTTTTCCCCTCCATCCTCTTCTGTCTTTCTTTCCTTCACTCTTTCCTCTTCTTTCTGCTTACGGGCGACTTCACCTCCCTCTTCTGTCTTTCCTTCATTCTTTCCTCTTCCTTCTGCCTGTGGGTGACTCTACACTGAGTGACACGCCTAATGGCTTCCTGTACACCTGAAAACCATTTACTGCACTTGGTGATAACCATGTAACCAAATTTTGGCACCTGGTGGTTTAGTGGGTAATACGGTGCTCCAATCAGATTGAGCTGGTGAAGGTTTATATCCAAGGGGTTGGTGTTTACTGCTCACGTAATGCCACTCAAGGATGAGTGAGGCTGGTCACTTTCATCTTAAATGTCAGGACCAACTTGCATAGCCCTGGGCTCCTATGCTCCTCGTGGGGCAACACAGGATTGCATGATGGATGGACGGATGGGTACGGGTTAACAAAGTCAAGGTCCAGTATCCAGATAATGAACACCTCCTGATAAATGAGGGACTATTGTATCAGATATCTGGGAAAAATAAGTAATTAGGAAGGAAAATTCCCCAAGCTTCCCGCTTCCTGGGATTGTACTGTACAGTGTTACCATACTGTATCAATACTGTACAGTGTACAGCTCTCCCCCACTATTCAACATGGATGCATTCCATAAAAAGTGGCTGAATAACATACTGGTCAAATAACGAACTGATTTTCCCCATAAGATTGTTAACAAATAGGGAGGTTGGGTTCCTGACCATCTTCATCATTCGAAAAATTTTCAATAAAGATAAAAAAAATACCAGTAACTATGAATGAAAGCGACACAGGGATTGAGCTGTTCTTTTATAGACAAACATTCCCAAGGAAAATTATTCTAGTACTACAAACATCTCAGATGACTGACATTTGATTTTCAATAAAAAAAAAATTGGAGAACAAACGAAATACAGTATACCTTCTTAGCGATATTAAATAAAGCCTCCTGAACGACTTCGATAGCGTGTTTATTGCCGATCCCGCCAACTGGACATGATGTCACCACACCAAACAAACTCAAATGTAATCAATTTAAAACCATAAACAGAATTGAAAGCCTAACTGGAAGTGCTGAAACTTCAATTTGGGGCTTTGCCCCCAGGACCCCCCCACTGATTTGAACTTACCTAACCTAGTGCAAACTAGGATGCGCACTATGTAAAACTGGTGCCAAAGCAATATCGTGCATTAAGGGCGTTCGTTAATCATTGGCGCAATCATCACCAGGGTTGGCATTTGGTATTTGTCATTACCATGCGCAGAGCAATTCGGTAATGAAAAATTCGTCTGGTAATGAATCAGCATGATTCATTACTAAACGGATTTTTCACACATATGAAGATACAGTACATCCCCACAGTACGCGAGTTCCGAGTATGTGATCCTCTTTGTACGCGAGGACCTATTTTTTTTTTATTTTAGTGTATTTTTTATTAGTACACGAATTGAACTCCTTGTAAGCGAGACAGGCAGCGAAAAGTGGCCCAAATCCGGGGTTACCCCGAGTACGCGACATTGCCCCCCCAAGAAGCGATAACAGGTAAAGGTGAGCAGCCATATTTTTGTTGATTTAGTTAAGCCATATCCTTGTTGATTTACCTAGTAAAGACATAATCTTGTTGGTTTACTATATCTTAGGTAATATGTCTTAGACAGTTTCCCTGTATAGTTCAACACTTAGGTCTGAAAGGTGTCTCAAGGGTTGCCCATGAAGGGGGGTGCCGCCCATATGTAATTTTTCCCATAAGTTTATGTATTCACAGTATGCAAATTCCTAGTACGCGACGTCCTCTGCCGCCATATAGGCGCGTACTAGGGGGATGTACTGTACAGAGGATGGAGATGGTGGAAAAGCTGCTCTATCTGATTAATCTGCTAGCCTACATAGTGCAAAAATAATCAACATGCTGCTAATTGTAAGGAGAGTGATTATTTCCATTTGTATAAATAATTAATGCTTCATGAATTTGGTAATGAAAACTGAGGAGTTTGGTAAGGTGGCCGAGTTCTGATCTGGCAACTCCAATCGTCACCTGACCATGCAATAAAGAAACATTCACTCAGGTTGGTGAGCACATGATTGCACTTGACAGGGGTAATGGTAGGGGTCTTGGATGGAGCCGTGGTAATGCTACAGCGTTCGACGAGGCCAAAAAGAAATGCAGACAGATGAGGAGGCAACCAATCAGAAGGCAGAGCACAGGGGACAGACAACTAAGCCGATCTATCTGGTGGCGCGCAGTTTGAATTGTTGAAATGGCAGGGAAAACCATGTCGAACAACAAAAAAGGGTATATTTTTATGTCGAAACAACGAATTGTTGAATAACAATCGGTCGAAAAATGAGAGCTTGGTGAATTGTATTTTATGCTTTGCTTTCATCTTTTACTCATGGGAAAGTTTTTAGGACTGAGGGTCAAGACAGATAGTAGCACAACATCCCACTCAACACTAAATGTTGAGCTGATGGGAGCGTACTGTGCAATATCCCGCATTTTGCTTTATGCATCATAGGGCTTGGCTGAATTACATTGGATAAATGAGTATTTATTGTATATTCTTAATATTTTCCACATTCCTTGTATATCCACTCTGTCAAATACTTTCTCCAAATCCCCGAAGGCCGCATACCTTTTTTCCTTTCTCTTAAAACTTATCCACTCAACATTTAAGAGGAATATCTGATCTCCACAACCTCTCCCCCTCCTAAAACCTCCCTGTTCTTCTCCAACTACTTCATTTGTTATTTCCTAACTCTGTCAACAAGTATCCAATCATTTTCTTTTTCTATTGCACTACGATAAATGCCCGTGATTACCATGCACTTTTTTTCCCCTTTTCCTTTGAACAAGGGAATAATTATACTGACTTCCAATCCCCCAGAACTCTACCTTCCTCCCAAGCCAATCTGTACATCTTCCATATCCATTCTCCTACAATCTCTCCCCATGTTTCAGCATTTCACCACAGACTCCATTAATGCCTGGGTCTTTTTCCATTTTGACTTTCTTTATTGCTTCCACCACTTCCATCCTACTGATCTCTTCCTCCCTTCTCACCTCCTTTCTTCTCCCAGCCATTCCTCACCGCTTATATTCACTTTATTTGCATTCTCAATGTTTAACACTTCCTCAAAGTGTTCTCTACCTGGTCACTTTTTCTCCCTTCTCCACTATCAATCTACCATTTTTATCTTTCACTCCCCTACTAACTTCTTTATCACCCTAACTCTCTTTAACTTCTTCCAGAACATTTTCTTACATTCCCTCCAATTTACACTTAAGTTCCTTCCAAATTCCTCATCCACTCCCTTCTTACTCTCTCTTACTAATCTTTTCACCTCTCTTCCTCTCTACATACAACACTTTCTTCCGTCTCTCAACTTACGCCATGCCTCTGCTTCCCATCCACTCACTATATGCTTTCTTCTTTTGTGCCACAGCTTCACACCTCTTCATTCCACCTTGCAGTTCCTTGCACCCCCTTTCATTTTCTCCTCACCCCACACTCCAAGGCACATGCTACAAAGATTTTTTCTGTGAGTATCGTACACACACCTTCCACCTCCCCCATCTGCTCCAAATAATATTTACTCAATCGCTCCTCTACTTCTCTCTTATATTCTGTCTTTTTTCCATCCCTTTGCAACCTTTCTACCCTCTTTGTATGAGCTACTTCCTCCTGTCCTTCCGTTCATTCACTGCATTTGTACCTTGACTTTCCCATCACCAAGTGGTGGTCAGACAGTCCACTCCTCCGACCTCTGTGTGCTCTTTCATCCGTTACATACCTTCTCATTCTCACATCTACACACACATAATCAATCACTGCCTTTCATTCATTCAGTTCACCACTCACCCTTCTCATCACTCACCACATATACCCTTGGATCATATTGTGCCTAAAGAAGGTATTGGCTTTCACCAAACCTCTCCCCACACAAATGTCCACTAGAGCACTACCATTCTCACCAACTTCTGCATGGAAACCCCATTTACCAACTACTGTACTATCCACCTTTACATTGCCTGTTTTTCCATTCATGTCTTCAATCAAAAACACTCTCTCATTCCTCTCAAACTTTTCTATGCACGCTTCCACATTTGCCCAGAACTCCTTTCACTCTGCTTGCACAATCTTGCGCTGGCACAAACACATACACAATCACCCATGATTGTATTTCTACATTCAGTCTTACCAACACAATCCTTGAACCAACTGATCCATACTCTTTTATATTCTTCTTATATATACCTTCTCAGAATTAATAGCACATAAGTATACCAGCTTGTGAAATTATGCATTTCTGACACTTATAACATGATTTAATATGTCAAAAAATACCAATTTAATTAATGTTTTCATGTAAAAAAAAAAAATGCCAATTTAATTAATGTTTTAAACAAATTTTTTGAATCACCTCATTCATGTCAGGCCAATCCTGAATTTTCAACATTTTACCCACCAGGGCTTTTTCAGGAATAACACCATTGGACAACACTCCATTCCCTCAAGGAGTAGTGCTGTCAACTGATGTTTTTCCTGACGATGCCCTGATGGGAAAAACACTGAAATAAACTGGATCCAGTACTCTGCTTTTAGCTTTTCTCCATGTACTGGAAGCAGTGGAAATGAGTTATTTGAGAAGAACATGTGAGGTTACGTGGTAAAACAGACAGACAAATAGGGACGTGAAGGAGTATTGTGGTACTGATGCAGATGTGACTGAGAGTATTTGGAGAAATACTCTGAGACGGTCTGGATATGAGGAGTGGATGGAGAATGACAGTCTGACCAGAAGAGCATAAGAGTGAGATGTTGGGGAAAGACAAAGGATGAGACGGAAGAATGAGGTGTAATTTACGAGGAACAGTGGCTTGAGTTGGAGAGAAGGCAGCTTGATAGAGAACGGAAGAGTGACATGGAAGCGACCTGTTTTAGTGGTCACCCCTTCCAGGATTCAGGCATCTGACTATTGATGGAGAGATAGCCTGGATACACACACTGGAAAAACACAGACATGGTAGAATGAGCATCTGTGCAAAAACAAAACAGCACCATGAAAGTCTCGTGAATTGGTGTGAAGCAGGTGACAGTGTAAGATGGTGAATTGGTGTGAAGCAGGTGACAGTGTAAGATGGTGAACTGGTGTGAAGCAGGTGACAGTGTAAGATGGTGAATTGGTATGAAGCAGGTGACACTGTAAGGTCACCTGGATCAGATACAGCCTTATCTCCAGTATTGCCTGCAGCCTAAAATCTCCTCAATTATATGAAAAATAGCAGATATTGCTATTTTACTTTCATGCAATGAAGCACCTCTCTCCTCAACTCTGGCTGTATTGGGATGATTCCCTCAATAATCACTAAGCCTGCAGCTATGGGCTTATATTGCCATATTTCCTCAAGTCTCTCCATGACTAAATGATATGGTTCGGAAAATAAAAAATAAACTTACCGTAGTCCAAATCATTCAGATCATCAATGACTTCATTATCCGGGAGTTCATGTTCTTCTAATTCCACTTTCACATCCTGGATCAGCTCATAAAGTCGGTCGTCTGGTACCCTCACAGGTGATTTTCCTGAAAAATCAACATTACTTTTAGTTCTAAATATCAGACAAACAAAAAATTACTTAAAACAATATCAAAATATGATTAACTAATTAGAAGACTGAAAATAGCCTACTCCTTGAGTGTTGTATTAACAAGTTTGAATGACTTCAGGAGAGATTTTAAAGGCCACCACTGATTGTACATACTATTGAATTAACCAGTCCTGTTCATGTTTCTATGTACTGTATTTGTCCATCTATTTATCTAATATCTATCTATCTATCTACACACACACACACACACACACACACACGACAGAGAGGCAACACGCGAGTCGGACGTATATCACTGAGCTTTGCTCTGGGAATACCTAAATTGTATTTACTTATGGGTTAAGCTCGTATTAGGCTAATTTAAGTGATGATCCAACATAGTAAAACAAGTAATAGCAAGGAAAGTGTAGCCTAAAGTAAGTAAACGTTATAAATCATTGCCAAGGAATGTCCTGAATATCACTATGTAAGCTACACAACAACAAGGCAAGTGCAGTGATGCAAAACTGTAAGGAGTGATAATCTTTTCTTTAACCCCTCCAGAGCCGTGGGTCCGGAATTTTACATGCACCCCACGCAGACGCCGTGGCCATTTTCTGAAGTTTCAAAAACTGATTCTTTTTCTTGTCATATTGAAGAGAAAGTTCAGATACACCTAACAGTGCAAATCCCAGCTTCCTAGACCCATTGCTTGCAATGGAGTATGAAAGTTGCAGAAACATCCCCAACTTATATCCGCCGCTGCTAGGTGCCGCCACACTGCAACATCACATGTTATCATTTTCTTACCTCCCAAAACAATGTGAATGGTGCTGAAATGTTGTGCATATATTAGATATGATGATATCAAATGATTTCAGTTCATAATATGTTAGGACTGACAAAAAAAAAAAAAAAATTAGTATGAATATTTTTTCTCTTTTTGATATATACTTACGGTTATCGTTGTGCCCATGCTTGGAGAAGGGAGTGAGAGGGTTGAATTTTCAGTTCTAAATGAGAAAATTGCCCATCCCCCAAGGCTAGGCTCTCCCACGGGGGATGCAAGTGGAGGGTCAGAATAGATTAGGAATAGGGGAGCTGAGTCGCAGCTTACTGCTCCCACACCACGTGCATGACTAAAAATAGAATCATAATGCAGTTTCAAAACTACAAATAAATCTAATTATTACCAAAAGCCAGACAATGTGAAATAAATACGTTACAGACGGGGGAAAACGTATTTTTTCCATAATAACACATTCACCTTTATCATTTTACCCTGTTATTTTCACAATATATGTTGCTGTCTCTCTGTCGTGAGTGTGGGAAAGTATGATATTTTCTGCCTGAGTAAGGAAAAAGGGTACAGCTGGATGTTTCCCAACACTTCACATGGTCAGAACTGCGAGATGACCTGCCATTTGCACCTCGCAAGAGCTGATTAGCAGGAAGGGAAGGAAGTTCTTTCCACCCATGAAAGTGTCACATGAACAAAGAAAACTTTCCTGTTACGCTTGTAAAAGGCAAAGAATATATAAAATGATTCAAAACAGTGCAACAAACCTGAGCAAATAGGTAGAGAAACCAAACAAAAATTAATTTTTCTTTTATTTTCATGTCTTTTTTGTTTATCCCTGTGTTTAGTTATAATCATAAACAGGGTGGTTGTGTGTGTTTTGCACAGGAGGAGAAAGATGATATTTTCTGTCTGGGTCAAGATAATGGGTGTAACGATGTATGGTTAGGCATGGCCACAAGCAAAAAAAATCGTACATCCACTCGTCACAGAAGCAGGTGGTGAACTGACAAATGAGGTGTGGCAGCGTGAAGTGAAGGTCAGTCTCACATCCCAGATGCTCGTTCACTTCCTGAAAGTTTTCAGTTTTCTGCAAGTCGCACTGCATCAAATGATCCAAACCGTTACAGCAAATAGGTAAAGATACCAAGAAATGTATTTTTCTCTTATTATCATGTCTTTTTAGTTTGTGCCTGTATTAATTCATAATTATAAACAGGTGCTTGTGTGAGTTTTGCAAGAGAAGACAAAGATGATACTTTTCTACCTGGGTCGAACTAATGGATATAGTTGTGCTTGTTTTGGCATGACCAGGAGCAAAAAAATCGAAAATCCACTCATCACAGTAGTAGGCTCCGAACTGCTTGATGAGGTGTATGGGAGTGTAGTGTAGGTCAGTCTGAAGATGTTCAGAACAATCATTCACTTCCCAAAAATTTTTGCCGTTTTTCATAGGCTGCGTTCAAACGATGCCTGCAGCCATTTATCAGCTAAACGACATTCAACGCCGGCAGCCACGGAGGGTTAATATGACTTCATACATTGGAAAGATGCCTTTAGAAAGTGGTAACAGAAGACACAAAGGTGAAAAACAGGATGATGACTTTTACCCAGAACTGGTTGAAATGGAAACTTATGGTAACTTAGCTGAAAATGTAAATAGACTAGAGAGAACTTTTCAAATGGAAATCAATGAAATCGAGAATGAGCTATGCAGACAGAAGGAAAAAAATGAGGAATTAATAAAGGAAATAAACAGAAAAGCAACAACAACAGATGAACTATCAGCTGAGGTAAATTCACTGAGGAAGAAGGCTAGTGAAATGGGATGTACAGTTGTCAACCATGAGACAATTATGATTTCAGAAATGATACCGAGAAAATCAGGCAAGCAAGCAGTCTGACAAACCAAAGTAGTAACACTGAAGAGAAAATCTATCTATCTATCTATTGCCAGACGCCTCAATCCCGTTTGGGGTGGCCACAAACAAATCGCCTCCAAGTCGCCCTATCCCCCGCCATTTCACTGCCCTGCTCCCAACTCACACCCCCCTCTCTCATATACCTCTCCACCCCATCCCTCCATCTCATCCTCGGCCTCCCCCTCCCTCTTCCCCCCTCCACCTCGCTCACATACACTCTCTTTGTCAGTCTTTCACCCTCCATCCTCTCCACATGGCCAAACCACCTCAGTGTGTTCCTCATAACGCTTCCTATCATATCCACATCAACACCACAACGCTCCTTTATATCCTCATTCGTCAGCCTGTCTCTACATGTGACTCCACAGGCTCCTCTTAAATAACTCATTTCCACTGCTCTCACTCTTGACTTGTGTCCTTCCAACAACGTCCAAGCTTCACTTCCGTAAGTTAGAGTTGGTATCACAATACTGTCATGTAGTAACTTTTTCACTTCCCTGCTCACTTCCCTGTTTCTTATCACTGCTTTCAAAGAACCAGCAACCTTTCTTCCCTGCTGTACCCTTTCAAGCACTTCACCCTCCAAACCTCCATCCTTACTCATCACACTACCCAAGTACTTAAACGTACTCACATTTTCCAATTCCTCACCATCCAACCTCGCTGTACATTCACTGACTTCACTTCTCTCAAAGACCATCACTTTACTCTTCCCTACATTCATCTTTAGATTCCGTTTCTTACACATTCTCCCAAAATAACACAGGTAAATGAAATGGTGAGAAATTACAATGAGGAGGAACAAACTACTTATACTGAAATGGTGAAAGTAAAGAATGATTTAGATACAAAGGTGGAAGAAAAAGATAAAAGAAATTATAAAAAATAAACCAAAACTAGTCAGGGAAGCTGCAGATATTAACAAATCTATAGTAACCAGTGACATAGGTGAAGAAGACATAAAAAACAGAATCTCAAGGGACAAAAAGGAGATGGAAAATACAGTCAAGTCACCTATGGCACAGTTTTCTATGACACGGCAAGGTGCCAGACTCCAAAAAAAACGAACCAAACACATTAAATACCTATGGCGCAGGCACGGCAAGGTTTGAAACGCGTGGGCAAATTCCCCTGGCGGTCGGTGTGCACCCCTGTTTGTAAACAAAGAAGATGGCAACCACTTCAGCTCCAACTGTGGACTTTTTTCTCTCTTATGAGGAGGTTAAACTTCACCAAATTCATTGTGTTAAGTAATGAAACATTAAAGATTCTTTCGGTATTGTGACTACTTTATAGGTCTGTTCGTAAAACCGCTATGAACGGGTTAATGACGAAGCACCTATATCTGAGCTAAGATGAAGTATAATGCCTCCCATCATCATCACGTATATAAGAATGATTTTCAATGTGTTAAATGTGAGTTTTGTTGACACCTGAGCATACAAACTTAATCAAATAAACTTCTTCAGTCAGTGCCTGACCAGGCAGCCTCTGCCATCTTTAATGTTTTGGTCGGTCAGCTGATCTGCGTCTACTTGGCCGAGCTTTTTTTCGCTCGATCTGCTGCGCGTGGTATTGCCTAAGTAGACAAAAGGCTGATCCTCCCATTTTTTTGTGCCTATTGTTATGTGTAATACATGCATTGACTGCTTGCTTGATTGTGTGCATGTGTAAAGTGGGGAAAAATGGGGAAAAGTGGGGTGAAATGGGGGACTTTGGGCGAACATCCAGAATCAAATACAGTAATCCCTCAAATATCCGACATAATAGGGCCATAGGCAGGTCCAGATAGTGGTCCTGTTCGGATATTGGGCCCCAGCTTATGGACTTGTACTTATGGACCCTAACTCAGAGAAACACCTATACAACTCCCTCTGGACATGCATAGCACCTACTTAAGACCCAAATCACACCAATAAGGGACATAAAAGACTGAAATAAATGCAAAAGAACCATAAAATGAGGTTTTAGAGGTGAGTTTATACACTATTAAACATTCTGGGTACTTACAAGTCCCTGGCTCCTGGACTGGTTTGAACCGCCAGTTTGCAGTCCACAGTTAATCCTCTGCACTCTAAATTCTAATTTCTTAACACTGCACAACACTGTAAATTCCTGTGTGTTCTAGTGGCGAGGTATTGCAGTTTATTCACTGTTTATTCACAAAAAACAAGCACCTGTGGCTTGCACTGCTATGAGCATCTGCTCTCCATCGGAGTTAGGCTGTGACTGTTGATGATGGAGGGGTAACAGAGTTGTCAGATCGCAATGGCCACATTACCAATCTCCTCAACTTTCATTACCAAATTTAACTTTTCATTACCAAATTCATAAAGCTAGCATTTATTCTTCACTAATTATATATACAAGTGGAAATACATGTAATCACTCTTCATATAATTAACACCATGTTGATTATTTTCAGGCTATATAGGGTAGCAGATTAATCAGAGAGAGCAAAAAATCCACCATTTCCATCCTGTGTATCCTCATACATGTGAAAAATCCATTTGGTAATGCATTTTTCTGATTCATTAGCAAACGAATTTTTCATTACCAAATTGGCCCACACTTGATAATGAAAAATACCAAATGGCAACCCTGACAGGGAAGGGGGGAGGGGGGAGGAAGGAAAGGATGAAGGGACCATGGTGTAACAGCTGTTCGGTGCCAGGCGGCAATTTCAAATTCAGGTGGGAAAAAAGTCAGATTTTTTTCGAATTTTTTGCGGTTTTTGGCCCATTTTGGGAATACTGGATCCCAGGATGATTATGTCCGGTTAGTGGGGATGTTCGGATATTGGGCGTTCGGATATTAGAGGGATTACTCAGTAATCCCTCCACTATCCAATGTAATTGTGCCAAAGGCATGTCCAGGAAGTGGGTCTGCCCAAATAGTGGGACCCTGCCTCCTGGACTGGTACCCTAACCCAGCCTAACTTTGAAAGCCACCTAAATAACTTCCTACCGGACATGCATAGCACCTGTGTAAGACCCTATTCACACCAATAATGGACAAAAAGCATGAAATAAATGAAAAAGAACTAGAGAATGAGGAATTACAAGTGAATATGGAAAATATCTAGTAGTGTACAGGGTACTTACAGCATGTCTGTGGCCACCTCCTCTTGAGCTCTAACAGAAGTGAAAATGCTCTTGAAGCACGTACAGTAATCCAGTGTTGTGCTACACTTAATTCTTTGCACTGTGAGTTATAACTGTTTAACACTGCACATTCTGTTCTTACTTGCACCACGCCAGTTTCAACCGCCTGTTTCAACTGCCACTTTGAACTCCACACTTAATCCTTTGAACTATAAATTCTAATTTCTTAACACTGTAAATTCCCATGTGGTCTAGTGGCGAGGTATTCCAGTTTATTCACTGTTTATTCACAAAAACGAGCACGTGTGGCATCCATTGCGATGTACATCTACTCTCGATGGTGGTTAGGTGGTAACTGAGGAGGGGGGAGGAAAGAAGGGGTGAAGGAACCGTGCATAAAGAACACAGTTTGGCACCACATGCCAATTTCAAATTACGGGTGGGAAAAAATTCAGATATTGGGGGGGATTTTTTTATTTTTTTGGCCATTTTTGGGTCCCGAAGGTCCAGGACCACAATGTCTGGTAAGTGGGGAGTCCGGATAGTGGGCGTCCGGATAGTACGGGGATTACTGTACCATTTTTCCCACAGGTTTAGTTATTTCTATGACACGGTTTTCCATGGCATAGGCGCGGTCCAGAACCAATTAGCCACGCCTTAGGCAACTTGACTGTATAATGAACATACTGAAGCAAGTATAAATGGATATCTGCGATAGAGATATAGAGCATAAAAGGATACAGATATATGAGAGAAGTAAGTCAAGACCTCTGAATGTAACCTTCCAGAGTACAAACACTGTAGAGGATATATTTAAAAATACCAACAAACTCATGGACAGGAAGGAATTTTAAAAAGTATGGATGAAAAGATGCCTAACTCAGGAAGAATTGGGAACACTAAAGGAGGAGTGAGGAAGCAAAAACAAAGAATGAGGAAAGATCAGAGGAAGAGAAGAGTAAAATTTTTTTACAAAGTAACTGGATTGCAGTAGTAGTTGGTGGTGACCATTATCCACTCACTTGATGTAGTGCTGCCTATTTCTTCCTTAGCCTTTATCATTCTTTTTCTGTGTCTCCCCTCCTCTCTTCCTATTTCTCCCATCTTTCCTGTCACTTCTTATTGCTTTTCTTTCCTTGACAAGTGGCATTACATTGAGTGACAAGGCCAAATGCTTTCCTGTAACCCAAGAAACCATTTACAATGCTGGGTGGCAACCATATAACCAAACCATATGTGCTCCCTATGTGTCAACAAGTGGGTTGGTGGAGGGTTAATGCCCCTCCTCATAAAACAAATAACTCAAAGTCAAATGGCCACCCCTTACAGAATTATTGCATCTGGCACTAGATAGAAAGAACTGGATTGCAGGTAAGAAAGTGGAACATAACCAGCAGGGAATAAAAAGAAGGAAGGTAATAGAACTAAGCTATGGCAAGTATGTAAACAAGATGATTAAGTTGATGTACCGTCAAATGGGGCTATGTGAATCAAATTTCTACCTTTTCTTATACACTAAGGTTTGTAATAAAAATCATAGGGCAGGTCAGGTGCTTTATTTAGTACTGTTTTAAACTTTAATCTTTAAACTACATTTGTACCATTTTTTATCCAAATCAAAAGGTAATTAAATGAGTTGTAAAAGGCAATGTAACAATAGGTGAAACATACCCGTGCTGGGACAAAGTGAATCACCGATCTGCGGAAGATCTGCAATTTCCCTTGTAAGTCATCTGTAATGTTTGTCTCATCATAATTAATGATGCTGGAAGGTGGAACACCTTCTAATGTCTTCTCAAGGTTACTGAGGTACTCCGAGACAACTGCCTCAGATACTGCTGCCCGCTTCCTTGATATATTCTGGCAAATGGGAGATGACAGCAGTTTAGAGTGCCTCTTTATAAAACACTGCACCCAGTCAGGACCAGGGCGATTGTCTCTGAACTGATCAATCTTTCGGAAATGGCTGTCAAGGAAGAACTTAATGAAATCTCATAGCTCTTGTGAGTCAAACGCAAGGCCAACATCACCCAGTACTGCCAAGTTCCTGGCCAACGCGAACTCTTCATTTCAGAGGAGTGCTGTCTTACATCCTGCTTTGCCAGGAGATTTGACAAGCCCCAGGTAACGGCGTCTTAGCGTGGCCTGGGGAATGCCATAGTGACGGGCAGCCTGTTGCTGCGGTAATCCATTGGCGATGTCAAAATGGGCCTGGGAAATCTCCTCTTCCGAATATTTTTGGGAGTCGGTCGACATCCTTTTTTATGTTCTGACCATCACAGAAGTGAAAAAAAATCCATACTAGCCAAAAACTATTGTCAAAAGGCATAAAAATAATAAAATACAGCCCCATATGGGCGATTCACATTGCCCCATATGATTATTCGCATTACTCCGAAGAAATTAAAATATAATATTTTGTCAAATACTTAATTGATAATAAAGTTTTTGTATCTAAAATGTTATTTATACCTACCTTGTTCATATATTAGTTGGCTGTCTTGCAAATTGTATTGTCCTCTTCTCAGGAAACCTTGGCGGCTACAGGTTAAAAAACCTAATATTTATATAGAAACTTGAAATCAGTCTGGAATGTTTATTTTCATCATCATGGACAAAACAATGATTGCAAATGAGAGAACATTGAAAAAGGAACAAAATGAAAAACAGTTTTCATCCATCCATCATCCAATCCTATGTTGCCCCAAGAGAAGCGTAGGAGCCCGGGGCTAGGCAGCTGGTCCTGACATTTAAGATGAGAGTGACCAGCCCCACTCATCCCTGAGTGGCATTACGTGAGCAATAAACCCCAACCATCCCTTGGATATAAACCCTCACCGGCTCAATCCGATTAGAGCACAATAATTACCCACTAAACCACCAGGCGCCAAAATTTGGTTATATGGTTACCACCCAGCATAGTAAATGGTTTCCTGGTGTACAGGAAACCATTTAGCTTGTCACTCAGTGTAGAGTCACCTGTAGACAGAAGGAAGAGGAAAGAATGAAGGAATGAGAGACAGAAGAGGGAGTGTAGTCACCTGCAGGCAGAAAGACGAGGAAAGAATGAGAGAAAGAAAAACAGAAGAAGATGGAAGGAAAGAAGGATGGAGGAGAGGACAGGGCAGACACCCGAGAGCAGCACTACAGTGAGTGAGTGGATGGTGAGTGCCCCCACCTACCACAATAAAAACAGTTTTTAAAAATTCAGTAAAAAATAAGCCACCCAGAGCTTTCGATTTGATTTGCCCAATAATTATTCATTTTGGCCGAGGTAATTCACATTATCCCATTTCACGGTACTCAAATGTAGATGGAATGGTATCTAAATTACTGGATATGAAAGCTTATACCAAAGAAAAGGAACCACATATTATTTGCTTAACTGAAACAAAATTAACCCCAAAGATATTAAACGATTCTCTAAACAATATATTGAGAAGGGATAGGAACATAAAAAAGGATGGAGGAATTATAACATTAACAAAGAAAACTCTACAAGTCAAAAAAATAGAACTAGATATACCCTCACAAGTAGAGTGACTGCAGTAGAGATTTTTTTTTTTTTTTTTAATGCAAAGGGAGAAGGAACCAAAGGCTGAGCCCACAAAACGTTTCTTCCAAGAAAAAAACAAAAACAATAAAAAAGAGAGCCAAATTCAAGTTCCAATCATTTCGAGATGCCTGGACACACTGCTTTTTGAAAGACTGGAGATCATAGGAAGCAGGAAATACAGACAGGGGGAGACAGTTCCAGAGTTGACCTGTTGCATAAATGAAGGACTGGGAGTAACGGCTAACTCTTGCATTAAAGAGCTGGACAGAAAAAGGTTAAGAGTTTGTTGCTAGACGGGTGCTACGCACCCGTCGTAGAGGTGGAGGGATGCAAGAAGACAGTTCAGATGAGCAGTGACCATTGAAGTAGCAATAGAAAAGTGATAAAGAGGCAACAGTGCAGCAAAGAGACAGAGGTTGAAGGGAGCCAGTAAGAGGAGGGGAGTTGATGAGATGAATAGCTTTTGACTCCACCATACTGAGAAGAACTGTATGTGATTAGCCTCCCCACACGTGAGAGTTATACCCTACACGAGGGCGAATAAAACCTGTGTATAAAGTCAACAATTGTGCAAGGGTAAAGAAGACACAGAGTTGGCTTAGCACACCCAATCTCTTGGAAGCAGATTTTACAAGAGATGCAATATCATCTTTCCAAGATAAGTCCCATGTGAATGAAACCCCAAGCATGTTCAGGGATGATGCAGGATTGAGCTGGATATTATTAAACATTAGTGGGTACTCCTGTGGAAGATTCTGATGGGTTGATAGGTGTAAAAACTGAGACTTTGACGCATTAAAAACAACAAGATTATTCTTAACCCAGTCAAAGATACGAGCCAAGTCAGACATTAGGTGTGCCATAGCCTCATCCCTTGTTTGTTGAAGTAACTGCTGAGATGGACGTTGCGGAAACCAAATGGAAAGGTGAAGAGTGGAATCATCAGCATACAAGTGGATAGGATTGGATGTACAGCTTAGAAGATCATTGATGAATAAAAGGAAGAGAGTTGGTGACAGGACAGAGCCTGGGGAACACCACTGTTGATAAATCTAGCAGAAGAACGATGACTGTCTACAACAGCAACTACAGAATGACCAGAAAGGAAGTTACAGATGAAGGCACAGACAGAAGGATAGAAACCGTAAGAGGGCAGTTTGGAAAGTAAAGAATTATGCCAGACTCGATCGAAAGCCATTCAGATGTCAACTGCAATGGCAAAGTTTTTGCCAAAGTCCCAAAAGGGGGATGACCAGGAGTCTGAAAGGTAGGTGAGAAGATTGCCAGTGAAGCATCCCTGATGGAATCCATACTGACGATCAGAAAGAAGATTGTGATAGGAAAGATGCTTTAAAATTTTTCTGTTAAGAATATACTCGAAAACTTTTGAGACACAGGATGTTAAAGCAATTGGATGATAGAGGGTTGGGAATGGTCACCCTTCTCTGCAACTGGCTGCAAGAGGGAAAGGTACAAGTTGAAAGACAAAGGTGAAAGAGTTTACCTAGGCAGGGTGTAAGCACAGAAGCACAGTTCTTGAGGACAACAGGAGGGACTCCATCAGGCTCATATGCCTTGTTAGTATTGAGGCCGGTGATGGCAGAAAATACATCAGCTGAAGAAATTTTAATGTCAGCCATGAGGAAGTCAGAGGGGGGAAGTGATAGAAGAACAGCACTGGAGTCGTCTAAGGTGGAATTGGAAGAGAAAGTCTGAGCGATGAGATCTGCTTTATCAGTAGAAGGAATAGCTACAGAGCCATCAGAGTAGAAAAGAGGAGGAAAGGATGAAGAGGTAAAGCTGTTAGAAAGGTTTTTGGCAAGGTGCCAGAAGAAGCGGGAAGAATTCGAGTTGGAGAGTTGAGAGCATTTAGTATGGATGAAATTATTTTTAGCTGAGCGAAGAACAGACTTAGCACGATTCCAGGCAGAAACATAAAAAAGATGTGATTCAGGGATGGGTTGGCTCTGGTACCTTTTACAGGCCCTCTCCTTCTTGCGGAGAGCATTAGAACATGCGTGATTAAACCAAGGCTTTCTTGCATTAGTCAAAGGATATCAGAAAGGAATGTATGCTTCCATGCCCGAGAGAATAACCTCCGTAATGCGCAAGGGACACTCAGATAGCTTCCGGCCACAGAAGCAATAATCATTCCATGGAAAATCAAAGAAGTACTGCCTGAGGGCCTCCCAACCCGCAGCTGCAAAGTGCCACAGACAACGTTTCTTTGGAGGGTCCACAGGCCATACCAAGGCAATAGGAGAGGTTAAGGTAATAAGGTTATGATCGAAGGAGCCCAACGGAGAGAAAAGATTAACAGTGTATGCACAAGGATTAGTTGTTAGGAAGAGGTCAATTATGTTGGAGCTCTCTCCAAGGCAGTCAGGGATATGGGTAGGGTGCTGTACAAGCTGCTCTAGGTCATTAAGGATAGAAAAGATGTAGGCTTGTTCACCAGGTGCATCAGTGAAAGGAGAGGAGTAATACATCTGAAGGGAAAATAACTTTGGCAAATTTATACACACCACCCAGAACAAGCATTTGGGAAAGAGGTGAATATGAAGACCTGGCAGAAAGTACAATTCAGAGTTTAAGTGCATTACTACACAGAATGGAAGAGAAATCTGAAAGAATTATATTAACTGGAGATTCCAATACAGATATAAATTGGAATACTCTAGATATAAGATGCCATGAAAGCTGTTGGGACCAAAAGCTCCTGGATCTTGTGCAGGAGTTTTTCCTGACAAAACATGTCAAGGAAAACACTAGAAAAAGAGGACTTGATGATCCATCAGTACTAGATCTTATATTTAATAAGCATGAAAATGATACTGACAATATAATGTATCACCCTCCACTCGGCAAAAGCGACCATGCAGTATTAAATTGAAACTTCAGGATTCCATATGACATAGGTAATAGTAATGAGGGTTACAAAAAGAGCTTAAACTACAAAACGGGCAACTACCATGACCTAAAGAAGTACTTCTTAGAAACAGATTGGAAAATGGAGCTTAGAGGACAAGATTTAAGTGTCATATACAGAAAATTCTGTGAATTTTATGAAATAGGAGTCCAAGATTACATCCCACAGCATAAAGAATGAAATGGTTTAATAATGAATGTAAAAAAATCAAAAGAAAAATGAGACATGTTGCGGAATAGATACAGAAGACACAATAGTGAGAGGGCATATAACAACTATAACCAAGCAAGAAAAGATTATACAAATATAAGGAGGGAGGCTCAGAGACATTTTGAGGAAGACATTATAAATAAAAGTAGTGATCAACCTAAGCTATTTTACAGCTACAACCGAAACAAAACCAAATTTAAAGATAAAATACAGTCCATTACAGTCAAGGGGATCACCTTCACACAGGAGAAAGATATTTGTGAAGCATTAAATTAAAATTTCCAATCAGATTTAACAGAAAATAATTTTGAGAGATGACATGAAACATGCATGCCTACACATAATACCAAATACACAAATATCAGAAAAAGAAGTACTGGAAGAGTTAAGTAAATTAGACAAAGGAAGAGCAAATGGTCCTGACGAAATTTCAGGTTAAGCGCAATGTTTCGTTTTCGTTTTCGTTTTTAAAGGCTCCAACATGCTTGCATGTGTCGGCCTTGGTCACCTAATGGCGGCTCTCCACGCTGCACGATCCATTGCAGCCTCCCTGTTCAGTCCCTTAACCCTAAGGTCACACTTAATGACCTCGTCCCATGTCTTTCTCGGTCTACCCCTCCCAACCCCACCCCCAATATTAACACTTCTCACCTTCCTCACCCAATTATCATCCCCCATCCTCTCCACATGTCCAAACCACCTCAATCTACCTCTCCTCATCACAACACCAATACACTCCAGTCCCATCCTACCTCTCAACTCTTCCATTGTAAACCCAGCCCCTCCAGGCCTTGGACGCAGGGACGCACTGCACATCCACCTAATCATTGTCATTTCTGTACGTCTGAGCCGGCGAATGTCTTCCTCCTTCACTGCCCAGGTCTCACTGCCATACAGCATTACACTCCTAACACATGCTGCATACAAAGACCCCTTAGCACGTAGGGAGAGCCCTCTCAATGTCAGGAGAGGCAAGAGCTCCCTGAACTTCTTCCAACCACTTCTCACCCTAGCCACAGAGCTAGCTCCAGCCCCACCTCCAGCACACAACATGTCTCCCAAATAACAAAACTCTTCCACACACTCAAGAGATTCACCAGCAAGTTCAATCCTTTCACGTCTGACGATCTCCACCTGCTCACCCCGGCACGCCATACACATAAAATCAGCATTATCTCGCAGTCTACCTCTGATACCACTACATCTCTTATGCACCCATTTATCACACACACTGCACAAGATGGAATTACTTCCCACGCCCTTGTGGCAAACTGCACATGGCCACTCTCCCTCGTCTTTGACAGTACCGCCACCAACCCTAGATATCATCACTTTTGTTTTATCTGCATTTACCCTTAAACCCTTCTGCCCCATACCATCTCTCCACTTCCTAAACCTTTCCTCCGCCTCCCTTTCATTTTCTGCAATCAACACCAAATCATCAGCATACAACAAGTCCCATGGGAGTCCGTTTCTAAAGTCACGTGAAAGGGCTTCAAGTACCATGATAAACAACATGGGACTCAAGACTGACCCCTGATGCACACCAACATTCACGGAAAACTCATCACTCAAATCTCCATTCACTCTCACCTGGGTGTGAGCACCCACATACATATCCATAACCACCCTAACCAGCCACTCCTCCAAACCAAGCTTTCTCATTGCCCACTTCACCACCTCTCTAGGGACTCTGTCAAAGGCCTTTTCCAAATCAACAAAAACAAAATAAAGATCCCTTCTCCTACCAATATATTTTTCCTGAAGCTGTCGAACAATGAATATGGCATCAGTGGTCCCCCTACCTGGCATAAACCCAAACTGCATCTCATCAATATTCACTCTTTCTCTAATCATACCTTCTAAAACTCTCTCCATTACCTTCATTATCTGATCTAAAAGCTTTATACCTCTATAATTTCCTCTTTCCAGGGCATCACCCTTCCCTTTATACACATTTACAATTATACTCTTCAGCCAATCATCTGGGACAACACACTCATAAATAATCCTGTTTATCAGGTCAGTGACTAAACTCACCCCTATATCTCCTGAGGCCTTCAACATTTCGGCAGTCAACCCAGACACACCTGCTGCCTTCCCCACCCTCATCCTGCCTATTGCCTCACTCACAGTAGCAGTATCAATCAAAGGCCAAGGGCCAGACACTGGATCTGCTGGCTCCAAACCTTCCCTGTCCCAGTCAAACTCCTCATTCAACAACCGGTTATGATGCTCTCTCCATGCATCTTTAATATCCTCACTGTTCACCACTACCCTTCCTTCATCATTCTTCACACACTGCTCACCTATGATATCCCGATTATCCCTCTTCACCTGACCTGCCACCCTAAATATATTTTTCCTTTCCCCATGATTTAGGTTATCAAGTAATTGTCTCTGTGACTCAGACTTTGCCCTGTATACCTCTCTTCTAGCCCTACGCTTGGCAGCCAAATATTCCTCTTTGCTACCACCCTTCTTCCATTCCCGGAAAAGCCTTCTTTTCTCCTTAATTGCAGCTTCTACACCCTCATCCCACCACCAAGTTACTTTATGTCTTGGTGGTCCTCTTGTCCAGCCGCATGTTACATCAGTAACTCTCAAGAAATTGTTCTTGAGGGCTCTGTACTGTTCATTAACGCCTCTGTCTACAGCTCCCTGTTCAGCCACCACTCTCCTCAACTCGCTATAGAAGGCATCCCTTACTACTTGGTTTTTCAGCTTCCATATTTTCCTCCTAGGTACATAAGTCCTCTTTTTCATCACTTGTTCTTTAAGCACCATATCACAAATCAATAGTTTGTGCTGCTGCACACACTCCTCACTTCCTATAACTTTAACATCCCTCACTAACCTCCGATCGACCCTCCTAACCAGAAAATAATCTATCTGACTGCTATTTCCCCCAGACTCATACGTAATTAACCTACTGTCTCTTTTCCTAAAATATGTGTTGCACACAATCATGTCCGTTGCCTCCCCAAACTCGAGTATCCTTTCCCCTTCTGCATTCCTTAGACCATATGCACATCCCCCATGCACTCCTTCATAACCTTGTGCTGCCTCACCTACATGACCATTTAAGTCCCCTCCCAAAATCACTATCTCATCATCCCGCGTACCACCCACTACACGTATTAAATCATCCCAAAATCTATCTTTCTCTGATTCATCCAATCCTGCCTGTGGAGCATATGCCGATATAATCACAGCTATCTTTCTTCCCAACAAAATTTTCACTACCAATATCCTATCGCTTACTCTCAAAACATTCATAACATATTCCACCCATTTCTCCGCAACCATCACACCAACACCTCCATATCCGTCTGTCCCCCCCTGCCAAAACAACTTATAGCAACAGTCCTTCCCAACAATCTTTCTGGCTGATCCACCCCTGTACCGGACTTCCTGCAAACACGCCACATCCACCCACCTCCTAATTTAATATTCAAGGAATCCTTAGTGTAATATCTTGAAGATCTCTGCTTGACATCCACGACCACAGGGAAAGCAATTAAACAACACATCTAATGCAAAACAACAGCAGCACTTTATTCTTGTTCCTCAGCCCACACCTGTTGGTCGCTTGTCTGCCGATCTCGGCGTATACACAAACACAGGGGAAGAATTTCATACACTCCAATCATAACATTCTTTCCCTCCTTAATTTCAAACTAAATAATAACTTGTAAAACAATTAAATGGTGATGCTAAACATAAACTCAAAATAGCACACTCTCGCACCCATACCATACAAAAAATATATATATATATATTTTCCTCATAAGCATTTTATATGGTATACCTAGCTTACAAATCAAGCCGAATGGGCTTCTTTATAAGCCTTCCTGACCTGGTTGTGGTACCTGTATGAGCTGGGCTACCTAGAGGGGTACCTGAAGGAGACTGTGGGCAGTGCTTTTCCCCTATCACTGCTGGTTTGTTTGGCACTAGCCCTTGCTGATTTGTCTTGCTGCCCCATTTTTGCTCCCCAGTTGGACTACTTCGGTCCTCAATGGATGCTGGAGCCTCTTTTAAACTTTTCTGAGGCAGCTGGGTAGCCTCCATGCTGACACCCATACCTCCCAGATCCCACTCATCCCCACTAAAATGTGGTGTGCTAACTTCTCTGGGGAGCTCTGATCTTGTTAACTCCTCCTTTCTAGACCTCATCTGATCTATATGTCTTCTAACAACTCTGTGATCACCTAGTTCTACCTTATATGACAGAGGCCCAGTTACTTCCACTACAATTCCAGGTAACCAACGACCTCCTCGCCCACTATAATTCTCTACAAATACTTCATCATTTACAGCAAATTCCCTCACCGTTTTTCCCTTATCATGATACATCTTTTGATTGTCTTGTTTCCTTTTCACCCTCTCTTTTATCAAGTCCAAAGGACCCTGCAAGGTCCTGCCCATAAGCAACTCTGCAGGGGTAGCTCCAGTTATTGATTGAGGTGAACAACGGTATCTGAACAAAAACCTTGCCAACTTAGTCTTTATGTCGGCCTTCCTCATTTTCAGAAGACCGTTTTTAAATGTCTGAACAGCTCTTTCAGCCATGCCATTTGAACTGGGGTGAAAAGGAGCACAAGTAGTGTGTACAATTCCATTCCTTTTCATAAACTCACCAAATTCACAACTGGTAAACTGGCTTCCATTATCAGTCACCAACATTGAAGGAAGCCCATGTGTAGTAAAAATGTCTCTCAACTCAGAAATGGTGGCTATTGCTGTGGCATTGTGCATTATTCTTACTTCCAACCATTTGGAATAGGCATCAATGAGGACCAAAAACATATGTCCCATGAACGGGCCTGCAAAGTCTACATGTACTCTTTCCCAGGGGTATGGCCACACATGAAGGGGTGCAACGCTGGGTTTGTTTCTATTTATCTGGCAAATTTCACATGTGCTTACTGTCATTTCTATAGCTTTGTCTAGCTTTGGCCACCATACATAAGATCTAGCAATACCCTTCATTGCGGACATACCTGTGTGTGCCTCATGTAGTTCTTTTAGTACCTGTTGTTGACCTGCAGGAGGAACCACCACCCTGTTTCCCCACATGATGCATCCTTCATCAGTGCTAAGTTCATACCTACGTACAAAAAAGGGTTTAAACTCTGGAGCGTTTACATCATCTGGCCAACCCATCTTAATGAAATGTAACACCTTAGCATACACTGGGTCATAGGCAGTCCATCTCCTTATGTGCTTAGCAGATACAGGTGAGTCCTGAATATGCTCCAACAACAACACAGTATCAGTGGGGATGGGCTCTGATGCTATCCTTTCCTTTAGTGGCAGCCTACTCAAAAGATCTGCATTGGCATTGTCACGTCCACTCCTAAACTGTATCTGATAATCATAGCCAGCGAGAATAATGGCCCAACGCTGAATTCTTGCACTGGCCCTGCTGGGCAGTTCTTTCTTTTCATGCAACAAGGACACTATGGGCTTGTGATCTGTAACTAGTATAAATTTTCTACCAAACACATAATTATGGAAATGCTGCACACCATAGACAATAGCCAGACTCTCCCTGTCTATCTGAGCATAATTTCTTTCTGCATCATTCAGTGTGCGAGAAGCAAATGCTATTGGTTGTTCTGAGCCATCCTCATTCTTATGAGCTAACACTGCACCCACACCATAAGGAGATGCATCACATGATAACACCAGTGGTTTTCCTGGGTCATAATGCACCAAAACTTCACTAGAAAGTAGCATCTTTTTAGCTTTTCTGAATGCTGCTTCTTGTGGCTGCATCCACTGCCAACGTACCTCCATTTTCAACAGGTAATACTAGGGTGCTAATACTGAGGAAAGGTTTCTGAGGAACTTGCCATAAAAATTTATTCCTCCTAAAAATGATCTCAGTGTCTGAACATCTGTTGGCCTGGGTGCATCCACGATAGCCTTTACCTTGTCCTCCAATACATGAATACCTTGTGCATCAATTTTATGCCCTAAATAACTTACACTGGTTTTAAAAAACTCACACTTGTCAAAACTCAGTTTCAGTCCCTTATCATTTAGTTTTTCTATGACCCGATTTAAATTTGCCTTGTGTTCTGTCTCAGTACTACCAGTAACTAAAATGTCATCTAAATACACCACAGTATGAGGAACATCTCTCAGCAAGTTATACATTTCCCTTTGAAAGATTCCTGGGGCACTTTTGATGCCATAAGGTAGCCTGTTGTACCGAAATAATCCTCTGTGAGTGTTTATGACACAATACATTTTGGAGTCCTCATCCAACTGCATTTGCTGATAGGCAGCACTCAAATCCAATTTTGAAAATGACTTTCCACCTGTTAAACTTGTCAACAAGTCACTTATTTTTGGGACAGGAAAGCTATCCATTTCACAAACAGGATTGATTGTCACCTTAAAATCTCCACAAATCCTGACCTGGGAGGAGGGTTTGGACACGACCACTACAGGAGTTGCCCATTCTGAATTCTCAACAGGTGTTAGTGTCCCATTAGCCACCAACCTATCCAGTTCCATGTTAGTGGCCTCTCTCAGTGCAAAAGGCAGTGGCCGTGCCTTACAAAACTTAGGCTTGGCATTAGGATCAACATAAATCTTAGCTTTCCCTCCTGTGTAGTTACCTAAACCTTCCTCAAACACTGATTTGTACTTTTCTTTCAGAGTTTCTACAAACTTCTCATCAGAAAATAGTTTGCCTTCTACTGTAAACACAGAATTCTTCCAATCAATCCTGAGCAATTCCAACCAATTTCTACCTAATAAATTTTGTCCAAGGCCTTTTACTACCACTAAAGGTAACTCATGTATCTGGTCATGGTGTTTGACAGTCACCATCAACACACCCTTTACTTCAAGTCTTTCACCAGTATATGCCCTCAAAATTACATCATCTTCAGTCAGTCGCTGGTGTAATTCAGGCACTTTTTCACAAATTTTCTGATATCCTTGTTCATTTATAATAGTAAAACTAGCACCTGTGTCTATTTCAAATTCTACCTGTTGTCCTTCCATACTTATCTTACAGAGATATGGTTTTATGCTGTTCAACCGTATTTTACTTTTGTTTCCACCACAATAGTTCACAGACTTAAAGTCAAAACTGTAGTCATTGTCAGCTTCACCTGCCACCTGATAAGCCTCACTGTTACATTCTTCCCCACCTGAGTCTTCCGATCCTGGCAATTGGTGCATTCCACTGGATTTCTTGGTCCATCATCCTCTTGAAGGTGCCATATTCTTGGGGTGACTGTGCTGCATTGGCCTTGACAGGTAGCTCTGCTGCGCTGAACCTGAACCGGCTGTTACTTCTGACAGACGGTGTCGCCCCATCCTTCTGGTGCATTGATCCCTCTCTCCTCCGTGGTTTCCGGCATTTCTGGGATACATGGCCGAGTTGTTGGCAGTTAAAACACTTTTTATCTTTGGCCCAACATTTGTCAGGGTGGTGTGCCCCACCACATCTCCAACATGGTATATCCTCTTTCACCCTATGCTGCTGCTGATATGTTGGTCCTTTCATGTCAGATATATCTTTCTGCGTTGATTCTATGACTACTGCCATATCAAAAACCTTTTTGCAAGACAAAACCTCACCAGCTGGAGGCTCTAAAGCCAATAATTTTGTTTGTATATTTTCATCATTAATGCCAACAATCAACTGGTCACGTAACATTTGATCTTGTGGATGCGTTGTCAAGGAATCAAAATTGCAGTGTTCTGTAAGTTCCTTCAAAGCAGCCATATACTGTGGTACAGTCTCCCCAGACTGCCTAATCCTCTTGTGAAACTTCAGCCTTGCCACAGTTTCCGAGAGTTTGGGTTCATGGTGGTTCGTTAACAATTTACAGAGTTCATCAAATTTTAATTCGCCAGGCTGCTTGGGTTTACACAAACTCCTCAAAAGTCTGTATGTTTTGGCTCCCACCACAGCTATCAACACTGACTTCTTTTTGGCATCGTCCTCTATCTCATTTGCCAAGAAGTAGTGTTCTAGCCTTTCTTTGTATTCAGTCCAAGACTCCAACTCAGAATCAAATGCATTTACTTGGCCAATGAGGGCCATAGCTGATACCTTGGGAAATGGCAGAGGTCGGACGGTTCAACGGCTGATAGCGGCGTCTCCAGCAGTGATTTCACACGTCACCCATACAGTCGTTCTGGCTGATCCCTCCTTTGTTTTATCCTCGTCGCCAGTTTGTAATATCTTGAAGATCTCTGCTTGACATTCACGACCACAGGGAAAGCAATTAAACAACACATCTAATGCAAAACAACAGCAGCACTTTATTCTTGTTCCTCAGCCCACACCTCTTGGTCGCTTGTCTGCCGATCTCGGCGGATACACAAACACAGGGGAAGAATTTCATACACTCCAATCATAACACTTAGGTCAAGGTAAATTACCTGATATCTGGAAGAAAGCAAACACTGTTCCCCTATTGGTGAAAGGGAACAGACATAATCCACTCAACTACCGACCAGTATCACTGACCAGTGATGTAAGTAAGATACTAGAAAAGCTGATAAGAAAAGTTTGAGTAAACCACCTAGAAGAAAACAATATGATAACAGAAAGGCAGTTTAGTTTTAGAAAGGGAAAATCATGCGTTACTAATCTATTAAGCTACTATGCTAGAGTTACAGAGACACTGAAGAAAAGAAAAGGATGGGTGGACAGTATCTATCTAGATTTCAAGAAAGCATTTGACGGAATACCGCAACAAAGACTTTTATGGAAGCTGTACCATCAATGAGGAATCCAAGGCAACCTGTACTGTTGGATGCAGGATTTTCTCAGAAAAAGGGATTGAGAACAGTACTAAAGGGTAATTACTCATCATGGAGGGAAGTGACTAGTGGAGTTCCACGGGGCTCAGTGCTGGATCCAGTTTTGTTTTTAGTGTATATAAATGGCACAGACAGTAACAATGGAAATGAAAGCTGTCTCAATAGTTTGCTGATGATGCAAAATTACAAAGGAGAATTACTAACACAGACTCTTGTGCAGAGCTACAAGAAGAATTAAATGAACTTCATGAATGGAGCAATAAATGGCAAAAAGAATTAAATGTGGACAAGTGTCATATCAGAAAGAACTAGGAGTGATTATCAGTAACAGACCATCTCCGGCTGACCACATCAGTGAGAAGGTATGGAACATGTATACACTACTTGCTAATATGAGAATAGCATTCACATACATAAATGAAGACATGCTGAAAAAGATAATAACATCATTCATCAGACCAACCCTGGAGTATGCATTAATAGTCTGGAATCCTCATCCCATGAAACATCCAGATAAGACTGAAAAAGTTCAAAAGGCTGCTACAAGATGGGTACCATGCTTAACCCCTAAACCGTGGGGTTGTTTTGGCTTGACTTGGGTGTCTCGCGGGCATATTTGCGCTCTGACAGACTCTAAAAATATTTGCCAAAAATCAGTTATTGGTCCTAGAATATTAAAATTACATATGCATATGGCACATACCTTCAGCTTTCTCCTGGGATGTTTGTTGAGCCTTCATCGAGTACCATAGGACTTGTGGAGACCTCTGAAGTTGGGTAATGAAGTCTCCACTTTACACTTCCCAACAACCCGTAATATGATTACCACAGCCTGATATTATCACTAGAAACACTATTCTATGATTTTCAAATAGTTTGGAATCCATATTAAAAAAAAAAAAAACACTAAGAAAGCAATGAAAATTCCCAATTGCGCTCGTTCGCTGCTAGTGTTCTGTCCTTTATTATTCATAAAAACACTCACACTTTATATTTCTATTACTATATAACACTTACATATATATGCAGTCTTTATCCATAAGTTTCCTTCAGTAACAGTAGTTTATTGTCACTGTAGGCATTCAATTTCTCTTTCAGTAAAATACGTAGCATTCACTTTCTTGTCCTGTATACTAGCGCTGAGGGCGAATCTGTCACTTTCACTTTCATAACTCATAGTATTCATACATGCTAGAGTGAAACTTTCACTTTCATTACTCCTAGTATATACAGTATACTCGTATTCTTATATTACTACTCATTTACATTTCTATTTACATTCTCTATTTTATTTACATTATTTACCTTTCTATTTTATTTACACTGTGTTATGCACTGTCACTTGCAGTAACTTATAAAACTATTTTCCACTGTTCACTTATATTTACATTCACTGCTTTCACTTGCTATTTACACATTATTTACACATTATTTACATTTCCACTTGCACTGTTTTACTCACCAGAAAGATCGTAGTCACTGTCCATCATTTTCATTGATAAATTAGCCAGTTCACGTTCCACAGCAGTCACTTAGCCCTTTACCCCTTTCCACACGAGGTTTAGTAGGGGGTAGAGGTCACAGGGCCCTTTGCATGGGGCTAAAGAGCAGCAGAATTGGACAGGCGCAAATCCGACATGGATTCACCTTGAAAGACGACAGTAAACTGAATACAGTGTGGTGCCAATGTCAGCATGGTAACAGCTGCTAATATATATGCTATGAAATGATTGGCAAGAAATCTAGACAATACATAATAAATTAGGTAGTTCCAGGTGAATGTAAATATCACTTAGGCTTCTCCCTTCCTTTCTTGTATATATTTTTATTACGAGAATAGATTATACGCCATATTTCAAGGGGAAATAAACAGCGAAAATTAGCAAATGAGTGGACATGAGGTGTTATCAGGTGATAATTAGCCAATTCCAGGTGTTTGGCACTATCACTTACCTTATTTCTTTTTTGTATATACTGTATTATTTGGCATAAGAATAGGGCATAGGGCTTATTTCAATGGATGAAACCAGTGGAAAATTCCACGGAAGATTTACTTAGCGCCGCACTGCCGGGCAGGCGAGAGGAGAGGGTAATGGAGGGGAGGTAGGGAGGGGAGTCAAGAACGGGGAGAAATGGCTAAATTGTCAACAATGGATGGGAGTACAGATGAGATTAGGAGTGCTGACTAGTGCTGGACATTGGCAGTACTGATAGATGATACAAGCCAACACTTGAAAGCCCGGACGAATTCAAAATAACAAAGAATCACAAAAGTGATGCCCCACGGTATGATTCCTTGCTCCCAAGCATCAAGAAAGGAGGAGACATGATTATGCTATATACATATGCATCTTAGGGAAAGAGAAATAGACTTAAATGAGTATATAATCTATGGGAAAGCATCAGCAAGAGGACACTACAAAAAAATACATAAAAAGAGAGGTGATAAAGACAAAAGGAAATTCAGTTTCCCAAACAGGGCAATAATGGAATGTACTACCAAATGAAATAATGTGTGCCAAAATAATTCATAAATTTATGGATATGTACGATAAAAGTGATTTAATACACGTGACAGTACGAGCTTGACTCATTCCTGTTATGATACAATTAGGGAAGAACAATTAGGTAAGAACACACAAACAGCGATCAAACATGTTCCAACCACCTCCCCTATAAACCTTGAGTAGTTTTCAGGATTTAGGTTGGTCCTGTCTTCATTAGTTATCCTCTAAAGTTTAAAGTATTGTCAGATAATAATGTCTGTCACAAATGCAATGAGCCACTGTCAGTAAATAACTGTGTATACACGAATGTTTAATTTCGGTAACAGCTGATCATAGCACCAATAAACATGGCCACCAATGTAAACACTGTGGGACCTGAATTTCCAGGATCTGACAGTAAAACAGATGTAATGGAGTTTATTAAAATGTTGAATATGGGAATTAGTGAACTAAAAAAGAAAGCTGAAGATCGAGTATCGAGAAATGTCTCAAATAATCGAAAACTCTATAGTCTGATACAGGCCAATGAAAAAACAAACCAGGAGATCGAGAATTTGAAAGGAGAATATACTGAATTATGGAGAAAATTAGAAAAGAGCACTGATAAAATGGAGAAGGTGACTAGTGTCTTAAAGGAGCAAAAGGCAAGGTGGACACATGTGCAAGAAGAACAGAAAGATGTGGTTAGCTAAAGGGTTATCATTCAGGAAGAAAGGGAAATGAACAAGAAAAAATGGAAAAAAAAATGTAGTAAAAATATTGAAAAAGAAAGAAAGAATAGTGAAAGAAACTGTAGAAAGGAACAGATGTGTTGTAATATTTGAAGACCAGGAGGAGGAAGAACAAGTTAAATCAGTCAGACTCGTATACTTGAATCATGTGAGAAAAATACTGGGCAATATTAATTCAGATGGATGCAAGTGGGAAAACAAAACTGAGGAAGTATGGAGGATAGGGCCATATATGAAAGGAGAAGCAAGACCACTGAGAGTTAGACTGTCACCAGAAAGTGTAGTAAATGGCATACGTACTGTAAAGTGACCTTGAAACTAAGTAAAGAGGCAAGGATGGAATATATTATAATAAGAAAATATTTGAATGAAGAAGAAAGAGAAGTTTTAAAATCGTTGAAGGAACAAGTAATGGGAAAAAATGACAGGAGGACAGGGAAAGAACATAAGAATTTTTTGGGGAGAGTGATGGATATGAAAGTACGGAAATGGTATGTAAGGAACTAGAAGTGAAGGAAACAAGGGGGGATGGTTGTGAATATGAAGAAAAGAAGAATGAGCAAAGACAAAACTAGGGCAGTATATCTAAAAATCATGTATAGTAATGTAGATGGATTATTATTAATGAAAGGGGAAATTGGAGACTATTTTAATGAAAAGAAACCTGAAATTATTTGCTTGGTGGAGACCACCAGGGATACTGATACAAAATTATTTGGATGGAACAACTATAATTAATGTGTGGAGGAAGGATAGAGAGGGGAAGTTTGGGGGAGGTGTGATGACTCTAACCCATATTAACTTGAAAACAAAAGATACAGAAACTGAAATTACCAGGGCTGAACTTTTGGGACTGGAAATAGAGGACTGCTATGGAGAAAAAACTAGATGAAATAGTATTTTATGTGTCCCCCAAACAAGAGTATGGACAAAAGAAGATTATGAACAGTTGATAAGAGAATCCATTATACAGATAAAGATGTTAACTGAATGAACAGAATAATAAGCATGGAGGATGTTAATTGTAGAGAAGTTGACTGAGAAAGTATAGACGCTGGGAACAATGAGGAATCATGGGGAAGTAAAGTGATGGAAATGGTGATGGAAACATGTTAACTCAATTAATCAAGGAAAATACAAGAAACATGTTAACTCAATTAAGGAAAATACAAGAATTAGGGGAGACAACGAACCATCAACGCTGGATTTTGTATGCACAAAGGACCCAAAAAATATGAACACAACCTACCAATGCCCCTTTGGTAAAAGTAATCATCTGGTTATTAAGATGGAAGTGTTAGGAGTAAGGGATGGAGAAATTTGTGAGAAATCAGTATTGAATATGTGAGTGAACGATAACGAGGTAATCTATTTCTCTTTTCTTTTTTTCCATTCATTAGGAAGCTCATTTATTCATTTATAACATGTTCCAATTTCATAACAACTGATATGGGCAGGGGAGAAAGTTGAATGATGCCACAGAACATTGTGGCAAAAAAATACTGCAACCTATATGGTTGGACGCAACCTAGGTTGAAAAGGTGCGAGTGGTTAGATTTCACTTGGATGCAACATACGATGAAGATGTGCAGGTGGCTGGATTTTTTACCGCATCCTCATGTACAGTATGAAAGGGTTAACTCCTAAGGTAGTGAGATGAGTAAGGATGGAAGTCTGGAGGATGACATGCTTGAAAGGGTACAACAAGGAAGAAAGGTTGCTGGTTCTTTAAAAGCAACGATAAGAAATAGGGAAGTGAACATGGAAGTAAAAAGTCACTGCATGATAGTATTGTGATACCAACTCTAATGTATGAAAGTGATGCTTGGACCTTGGTGGAAGGACCAAGTGAAGAGGATGGAGAGCAAGAGATTGATGTGAAGAGTGGATGTGACTGTCGTTGAGGGGGGGAGAGGGAGGAGGAGGCCAAGAATGAGATGGAGGGATTGAGTGAAGACGTATGTGAGAGAGGGGGATGCGAACTGGGGGGAGGGTAATGAAATGGTGGGGACAGGGTGACATGGAGGCGATTTGTTTGTGGCCACCCCTTGCAGGACTGAGGCATCTGGCAAAGATAGATACAGCAAAAGTCCTATTATTCGGCAGCTGATTATTTGGTAGATCCGATATTTTAGCAGTTTTGAGAAACAGTCCCATTTACGAAAGTCTCTGATTGTTCAGAAGATGTCCAGAATCATCTCGGCAGTCCAGGAAGTGTTATCTGTGACTTGTAGGCCTACTGTTTCGTTACACTTGTATATGTTCACTAGTTTCTATATTTTTCAGATTCAGGTACAGTACTGTATTTATTATAATATCACACAGTATCATACAGTAACCACCCCCCCAAATTAGCGACGGTTACATTCCAAGCCCCCTTACTAATTCTTGACACCTTCTTGAAAATGACATTTACCAGCAATTGTGTAGCCAATGAACCACTGATACTGTAATGCATTACCCATAAATAAATGTTGCTTGTTAAATCAGTTTCCCTGTTGATTTTAGCTGTACAGCTGTGATAGCTCTCGTACTTTGATTCCTTGGCATAATGATGGAAGGAACTGTCCTAAATGTTTAACTAAACCAATCCTAACCGAATTTAACTGTACTTGATTCTTTACCAAACCTACCCTATCTTGTGGTAGCTGGGGGCGCTCAATATCCACTCACTCAATGTAGTGCTGCTGTTGAGTGTCTGCCCTTTCCTCTCCTCCATCCTTCTTTCCTTCCATCCTCCTCTGTCGTTCTTTCCTTCATTCTTTCCTTGTCTTTCTGCCTACGGGTTGACTTTACACTCCCGCTTCTGTCCTTCTTTGCTTCATTCTTTCCTCTTCCTTCTGCTTGTGGGTGACTCTACACTGAGTGACAAGCTAAATGGTTTCCTGTACACCAGGAAACCATTTACTACACTGGGTGGTAACCATATAACCAAATTTTGGCGCCTCGTTGTTTATCTATCTATCTATCTTTTTTTTTTTTAGAAGGAACCAAAGGCCATGAGCCCGCAAAACTGTTCCTTCCAAGAGAAAAACAAAATATAAGAGAGAGCCAAATTCAAGATCCATTCATTTCGAGATGCCTGGACACACTGCGTTTGAAAGACTGGAGATCATAGGAAGCAGGAAATACAGACAGAGGGAGACAGTTCCAGAGTTGACCTGTTGCATAAATGAAGGACTGAGAGTAACGGTTAACTCTTGCATTAGAGAGTTGGACAGAAAAGGGGTGAGAGTTTGTTGCTAGACGGGTGTTACGCGCCCGTCGTAAAAGTGGAGGAATGCATGCAAACAGTTCAGAGGAACAGTGACCACTGAAGTAGCGATAGAAAAGAGATAAAGATGCAACACTGTGGCGAAGAGACAGAGGTTGAAGGGAGTCAGTAAGAGGGGGAGAGTTAATGAGACAAAAGCCTTTGACTCCACCCTATTGAGAAGAGCTCTATGTGGTTAGCCTCCCCACACATGAGAGTTGTACTCCACACAGGGGCGGATAAAACCCCTGTATAGAGTCAACAATTGTGCAGGGGCAAAGAAGGAACGGAGTCGGCTTAGCACACCCAATCGCTTGGAAGCAGATTTTACAAGAGATGTAATATGATCTTTCCAAGACAAGTCCCAAGAAAATGAAACCCCAAGCATGTTCAAGGATGATGCAGGATTAAGTTGAGTATTATTAAACATAAGTGGGAATACCTGTGGAAGATTTTGTCGGGTTGATAGGTGCAAAAACTGAGTCTTTGATGCATTAAAAACAACCAGATTATTTTTACCCCAGTCAGAGATACGAGCCAAGTCCGACATTAGGTGTGCCATAGCCTCATCCCTTGCCTGTTGAAGTAACTGCTGAGATGGACGTTGTGGGAATCGAATGGAAAGGTGGAGTCATTAGCGTATGAGTGGATAGGGTTAGATGTACAGCTTAGAAGGTCATTGATGAATAAAAGGAAGAGAGTTGGTGATAGGACAGAGCCCTGAGGAACACCACTGTTAATAGATCTAGGAGAAGAACGATAGCTGTCTACAACAGCGGCTATAGAACGACCAGAAAGGAAGCTAGAGATGAAGGCACAGAAAGAAGGATAGAAACCGTAAGAGGACAGTTTGGAAATTAAAGATTTATGCCAGACTCGATCGAAAGCCTTTGAGATGTCAAGTGCAATGGCAAAGCTTTCGCCAAAGTCCCGAAAGGAGGATGACCAGGAGTCTGAAGGGTAGGTGAGAAGATCGCCTGTGGACTGTCCCTGATGGAACCCATACTGACAATCAGAAAGAAGGTTGTGATAGGAGAGATGCTTTAAAATTTTTCTATTAAGAATACACTCAAAAACTTTTGAAATACAGGATGTTAAAGCAATTGGGCGATAGTTAGAGGGTTGGGAATGGTCACCCTTCTTTGGGACTGGCTGAATGAGAGCAAGCTTCCAGCAAGAAGGAAAGGCACAAGTTGACAGACAAAGGCGAAAGAGTTTGCCTAGGCAGGGTGTAAGCACAGAAGCACAGTTCTTGAGAACAACAGGAGGGACTCCATCAGGCCCATATGCCTTATTAGTACTGAGGCCAGCAATGGCAGAAAATACATCAGCTGAAGAAATTTTAATATTGGCCATGAGGAAGTCAGAGGGGAGAAGTGATGGAGGAACAGCACCGGAATCTTCTAAGGTGGAATTGGAGGAGAAAGTCTGAGCGAAGAGATTTGCTTTATCAGTAGAAGAAATAGCTACAGAGCCATCAGAGTAGAAAAGAGGAGGGAAGTATGATGAGGTGAAATTGTTAGAAAGGTTTTTGGCAAGGTGCCAGAAGGAGCGGGAACAGTTCGAGTTGGAGAGCTGAGAGCATTTGGTATGGATGAAATTATTTTTAGCAGAGCGAAGAACAGACTTAGCACGATTCCAGGCAGAAATGTATAAAAGATGTGATTCAGGGGTGGGTTGGCTCCGGTACCTTTTATTGGCCCTCTCCTTGTTGCGGACAGCATTAGAACAAGTATGATTAAACCAAGGTTTTCTTGTGTTAGTCAAAGGATATGAGAAAGGAATGTATGCTTCCATGCCTGAGAGAATAACCTCCGTAATGCGCAAGGCACACCCAGATGGCTCCCAGCCATGAAAGCAATCATCAATCAAGGGAAAATCAAAGTACTGCCTGAGGGCCTTCCAATCCGCAGCTCCAACGTGCCAGAGACGACGTTTTTTTGGAGGGTCCGCAGGCTGTACTGGAGTGATAGGACAGGTTAAGGTGATAAGGTTATGATTGGAGGAGCCCAACGGAGAGAAAAGATTAACAGTGTGAGCAGAAGGATTAGTTGTAAGGAAGAGATCAAGTATGTTGGAGCTCTCTCCAAGGCGGTCAGGGATACGGGTAGGGTGCTGTACAAGCTGCTCTAGGTCATTAAGGATAGAAAAGGAGTAGGCTTGTTCACCAGGTGGATCAGTGAAATGAGAGGAGAGCCAAAGGTGGTGGTGAACATTGAAATCTCCAAGAATGGAGATTTCAGAGAAAGGAGAGATGGATAGAATGTGTTCCATCGTAGAAGTAAGATAGTCAAAGAATTTTTGATGGTCAGTAGAATTAGGAGATAAGTAAACAGCACAGATATATTTACTCAGAGAATGACAGGAAAGCCGAAACCAGAGTGTAGAAAATTCAGAAGAATCGTGTTCACGAACACGAGAGCAAGATAAGTTGTTGCGTATATATACACAACAGCCACCTTTGCCTTTGAAATGAGTATAGAGAAAGTAGGAGGATACAGAAAAGGGTTTGCTGTCAGTCGCCTCAGACAGCTGAGTCTCAGTCAGAAAAAGAAGGTGAGGTTTAGAGAAGGAGAGATGGTGCTAAACAGAGCGAAAGTTAGAGGAAAGGCCACAAATGTTGCAGAAATGAAGAAGAAGAGAGTCAGACAGTGGTTCCAGGCACCTTGAGTCGTCATTGGGAGAGGGGCTGAAGGTGGGGGCATTTATGGTCCCCCCCCCCTGGGGACTCCGAGGCTATGTTAATATATTTGACGCCATTTTTGAAAATTTTGAAAAGGAAGTGTGGTGTGTACTGTGCATGTAGTTTGGTGTTGATAGTTGGAGAAACTTGTATTGGAGAGCATGCTGGCCTACTGTCTGTGTTACTGAGACACTGAAAAAGTTCAGCAAAGGGGGATGGTCGGGACCTAGTCCCGAGGGCTGATGAAACGGGAGCTCCAGCTCTCCCTGTCATCAGCTTTCCATCCACCTTGGGAGTACTGCCCTGCTCGACTGGTGCTACAGTCCAGTACAGGCTGGCCACAAACAAATCGCCTCCACGTCACCCTGTCTCCCGCCATTTCACTGCCCTGCTCGCAACTTACACACCCCTCTCTCATATACCTCTCCACTCCAACCCTCCATCTCATCCTCGGCCTCCCCATCCATCTCCCCCCCTCCACCACACTCACATACACTCTCCTCGTCAGTCTCTCACCCTCCATTCCCTCCACACGGCCAAACCACCTCAGTGTGTTCCTCCTAACGTTTCCTATCACATCCACATCCACACAACAACACTCCTTTATATCCTCATTTGTCAGCCTGTCTCTCCACGTGACTCCACAGGTTCCTCTTAAATAACTCATTTCCACTGCTCTCACTCTTGACTTGTGCCCTTCCAACAATGTCCAAGCTTCACTTCCATACGTTAGAGTTGGTATCACAATACTGACATGTAGTAACTTTTTCACTTCCATGCTCACTTCCCTGTTTCTTACTACTGCTTTCAAGGAACCAGCACCTTTTCTTCCTTGTTGTACCCTTTCAAGCACTTCACCCTCCAAACTTCCATCCTGACTCATCACACTACCCAAGCGCTTAAACTTACTCTCATATTCCATTTTCTCACCATCCAACCTCACTGTACATTCACTGACTTCACCTCTCTCAAAGACCATCACTTAACTCTTCTCTACATTCACCTTTAGATTCCGTTTCTTACACACTCTCCCAAACTCATCCACCAAGCCTTGCAGCTCACCTTCGTCTTCACTTAAGAACACAGTATCATCCGCAAACAACAGTACAGGGATTTTCCAAACACTATCCTTTCTCACCAGGGCCACTCCAACATCCACTGCCCTACCTTGTATCTCTTTTATTATCCCATCCATGTACAGATTAAACAACCATGCAGACATGACACATCCCTGTTTCAACCCAACCTTCAATGAGAAAAATTCACTCAGTTCACCATCCACATGCACTGCAGTCTTAGCACCATCATACATACTCTTCACAGCATTCAACAACTTCCCATCTACTCCACATACTCTTAATACTTTCCACAATCCTTGTCTGTCCACCCTGTCACATGCTTTCTCCAAATCCATGAAGGCCACATACAACTTCTTTCCCTTCTCTAGAAACTTTTCCACTAAAGATCTAAAAATGAATATCTGATTTACACTACCTCTTCTCTTCTTGAAGCCTCCCTGTTCTTCTCCAACTAATTCCTCTGTTATATCCCTAACTCTGTCAATAAGTATCTTACCATACACTTTTCCTACTACACTACGAAGACAAATGCCCCTATGATTATCACACACTTCTTTTTCCCCTCTTCCTTTGTACAAGGGAATAATTATACCAGACTTCCAATCCTCCAGGACTCTACCTTCCTCCCAGGCCAATCTGCACATCTTCCACATCCATTCTACTACTATCTCTTCCCCATGCTTCAGCATTTCACCACACACTCCATGTCATATAAATATAGTAACCATTTCACCCTCATTCCTAAGATTTTAACAACCTTAAGGCGGACACTGAGAGAATATAAAACACAACTTCTTTGTGGAGAGAGGACATCTGCAGAAATACTGTGGGTTCATATGACAAATAAATGTTGTAGATTAAAAAACTGCATACGCAAAAAGGCTGTTCAACACTTAATACAAATATGCAACTGGCACCAAATGGTTAAACAGATAAACAAACATACCCATGATATCATGGTGACTGAAGTATCATCATCATCATCATCATCATCATCATCATAATCATCATCCTTAGTCAGTCCACAGCAGGACAAAGGCCTGCCTCAACTTTTTCTGCTCTGACCAATTAGCTGTTAGCTTCTTCTATCCAATCCCAGTCAATCTCTGGTAGCTGCAAAATTATTAGCTAACCATGAGCCTAGCCACTGGATACCAGCATTTAACCCATCGCGTCTGGCACATATTTCCGCGAACCCTTCCCGCAGCCGGGTATTCCTGAGAAAATTGTCCATTTTTAAACCTTCCTATCTCACACACACACACACACACACACACACACACACACACACACACACACACGGAGATGTATGTTTGGCTTGCATTACTGTGCGACCAGAAGTCTGGGTATTACAACTACTACAAATATTATTCTTATTACTGCTACTATTACCACAAACACCATTACTACAAATACTACAACTGCCAGTACTACTACTACAAATACCACTACTACAACTACAACTACCACCACTACTACTACTACTACAACTACCACTACATTAAACCTAAAAAAAAATATTGTGAACAAAATAGTTATTCACATACCGTCCATAATCGAAAATACCGTATTTTCCACTACAACAGAATTTTTTTTTCCTGTGACTTAGACTTTTTCATCATAATACACACATGAAAACTTTTAATATTGAAAGTTATCATGTCTGTATTATGATGAAAAAGTCTAAATCACAAGGAAAAAAAAAAAAAAAATCCTGTAAGCTAAGAAACCATTTACAACGCTGTGTGGTAACCATATAAACAAACCATAAGTGCTCCCTACGTGTCAATAAGTGGGTTGGTGGAGGGTTAGTGCCTCTCCCCATAAAACAACAAACTCAAAGTCAAATGGCCACCCCTTACGGGATTATGGCGTCTGGCATTAGATAGACAGCTAATAGAAAACTTTCAATAAAAAATAAGGCACTGATTTCATCTTGAAACAAAGTTTCTGCTTCCATTATTCACGCAAATAGACAGAGCGGTGGCACGAGGCACCACATTTCCTCCTCCCTCCTCTCTTCCCCAACTCCACTATATTATCCACTGTAACAACTTTTATCCTGCGATTTGTACTTTTTCATCGTAACAAACATACACACAAAAACTTTCATTAAAAAATAAGGCACTGATTTCATCATGAAACAAACCTTCTGCTTCCATTATTCACATAAACGTACAGAGCGGTGGCGCGAGGCTCGACACACCGCATTTCCTCCTCCCTCCCTCCTCCATCTCCTCCTTTTCTCCACTCCCCACCTCCTCTTCCATCTCCTCATCCATGCCAATATCCCCCTCTCCAGGATCATCAGTATCCTCTGAACCACTCCCATCACCAGAAATAGCAGATGAACGTACAGGGGAAAATGATAGGCGCACAGTGGAGTACTCATGTCCTCCACCCTCCTCACACGATGCATAAATATCAACACTCATTATGGCGGTCGCTTTCCTGAGAGGAAGAGTCACTTTCTTCACTCACAATTGGCGATTATGTCACCTTGATGGTTTCCTGTAAGACAAGAAACTATTTACAACGCTGGGTGGTAACCATATAACCAAACCATACGTGCTCCCTACGTGTCAACAAGTGGGTTGGTGGAGGGTTAGAGACCCTCCCCGTAAAACAACTAACTCAAAGTCAAATGGCCACCCCTTATGGGATTATGGCATCTGGCAGTAGGTAGGTAGGTAGGAGTTCTCTCTGTATCGCACTATCACTTAGGCTTTTTCTTTTATGGCCTCTGCACTTATTTGGTGTTGAAGTCAGCGGCTGAGGGTGCTCAACCAAGGATCTGGACACAGGGAAAACTTTTGCGCAGGTCTATCCATTACGGAGGTATACAGGCAACTAAAGCATGACTTAGATGCATGCAGGAGGGTTGTCAGTGGCTGCGTGTGGTGAAAATAACCCACAAAATATTCAATGTTGCAAAACACTAGATCATGTATACATGTCACCCGGACATCCCCAGGGCATCACGTATACGTTACACGGACACGATGGGTTACGTGATGGGTTAATAAAAGAAATCAGAAATTCGCTTGATATGGACAAGACCAAAAATCTCATTATTATTATTCTTACAAAACAGATTATCCTATCATATATTACTCTTTTCATATAAATTATTAAGTCAGGAATTATTTTAGGGAAATGGATGAAAAACTGATTATCTATCTATCTACACTATACACCTAGGATGCTTCCCCCAAAGAAAGGGAAGTAGCTGAGGCAGGATGACACACTCACAATTTACTCATCCAAACACACACATTCATTTGCATCTTAGCCCTAAGGGGAGAAGGGACAGATCCTCACCACACCACACCCCACGAGGGTCAACAGCGCAGTGCAATCATCAACATCCGCAGCAGGGGCCGACAGCAGAGCTGGTTTACCCCTGCCACATCATAATGAACCCATCCCCTTACCCGCACCTGACCTGATCAGTTGATCAGACCAAATGCAGGAGAATATCCCCTTAGGGCTGTGTCATCATTTATGCATTCACAATTTCTCTCCAATCATTCCTATCACGCACAGCCACTATTCCTTGCTCAACATACATCCCTCTCGCATCCAACGCTCTCTTCACACTGTCCATCCATCCTATTCGTGGTCTTCCTCTCTCACATGCGATCCAGTTAACTTTTTCTCCAATCGTTCATTATCCATTCTCTCCATGTGCCCAAGCCATCACAATACGCTCTGCTCAGCTTGATCAGCCATCTTTCACACAACTCCAGTTCTCCTTCGCACTTCTCCATTTCTCACTTGATTCATACATGTCATTCCACACATCCTCCTCAGACACCACATCTCCATTAGATTCAAACTTTTCCTCTCTGCTACAACTACATTCCACATTTCAGCCCCATATAACACAATCGGTAGCACAATCGGTAGAGAGGCAGCCTGCAGTCCTACCAGACCTAGGTTCAAATCCCTGCCGGGGCAGGGAACAGTTTAACCCACCGCGTCCCGGAGAAGTGAATTCACGTCCTCACATGATGTGCACTCATATCCCGGAGACGTGAATTAATGCGGCAACATTGCAAGGTCCCTAATTTGCACAATTTTCAATTTTCACCAGTGATTTCGCGAGTGATTTTTGGCACGTATACACAGGACACCTTCCTCTATTCCTCTACAAGATGCCAAGCAGGGACAATGCCTTACACCGCATAACCTCTCCCCCCCCCCCTGCACGCCATTGTCTCGGCAATTCACCTGTTACCAGTGACCTGGCCAATAAAGACATTCAGGGCCAGAGTGATTCCCCAATCAACACAATGTGGAGGACAAAGTTTACATAGCATTAGAGGAAGAAACAGTCAGAAATGATGATCAGGTAATGTGGGAAAAAAAGGTCATGAATGGTGATGAGTTAATGAGTGAAACAATGCTTATAATGCCTATATTACTGTTTGAAAACCAATATACTCTTGTACTACATATAAATTCGTACAAGTAAATAAATAAATACTGATTATGATTGGATAAAATAGTTACCCTACCATAGAACTCGTTTTCTTTGGTGCCAGCCTGTTAGAAAACCCAGTCAGGTAAGGAGGTACTCGTACCTAGATCAAGTATTTTAAACCACAGGTGAGCGATTTCTCTATGAATTTTCAATGTTTCTCACCAAAAGCGGATATTTGAGCCAAAAAAAAAAAAAGGTCCAAAAATGTCAGGACTGGGGCGTACCACTGCCTAGAAAACGTCGGGATGGGGCGGGTTAAGGATTTGAATTTCATGTAAAGTAGAGTTTACCGATCTACCAGATGATCCGCCGACATGTCGTAAAAATACCCCCGCTAATACCAATACACCAGTCCTGTATGAGACAGCCCTAGCATGTAATCAATATGGACGGTGGGTGTTAGCGCCGAAGTGGTGACATGTAGAGGCGTATGATATGGAAGAGGACGACTCGGCCTTGGGACCAGGCTGTGAAGCCTATGCCCAGAGTCAAGCACACACACACACACACACACACACACACACACACACACACACACACACACACACACACACAACACACAAACAAACACCCTCCTCATACAACCTTCTCTTTACATCCACTCCAAGTGAATGACATCTGAATACTTATTTCATTCCTCCCAGCACCTTTCCTACTTCATTCATTCTAAACTTCAATTCAGCATCTATTCTTCCATGCACAGCAACATGTGACCCTAAATACTTTAAACACTCTACCTCCCCAAGCAACTCACCTTTCAAAACTATATTCATCTTTCTACCATCTACCAACCTCGTACACTTAATCACCTTACTTTTATTTTCATTTACTCTCAATTTCTTCTTTTCACACACCTTTCCAAACTTCTCTACCAACTGTCTCAATCTCTCCTCTGAATCAGCCACCATCATCCACAAACAGCAGCTGATTCAGATTCCACTCTCTACCATCGGCATTCACCAAACTCAGACCTCCACCTAACACTCTTGCATTCACCTTCCTTACAACACCATCCATATAAATATTAAACAACCAAGGTGACATCACACATCCCTGCCGCAGCCCCACTCTCACAGGGAACCAACCACTCACAGTATTTCCCACTCTTACTCATGTTCTACTGTTTCCATAAAAACTTTTCACCCCTTTTAGCAACCTATCATGAAGTCTATACAATCTTAAAACAGTCCACAATGCCTCCCTATCAATTCTATCATATGCTTCCTCTAAATCCATGATTGCCCAAAACACATCCTTGCCCTTCTCTAAATACTGTACTTTTCACACACCTGTCTCATAGCAAACACCTGATCCACGTATCCCCTCCTTCTCGTCTAGCCACGCTGCTCATCACCAACCACTCCCTCTGTAGCCTCTCTAACTCTCTTAATCCATGGATTGCGAGCAACAGATCGAGCTGGATTGCGTCACATTGTGAGCAACAGCTCAGGCTCTGCTGGCTGCGCATCACCTTTAATCACTCGACCCTTACACAAACTTATGCATGGCGCTATGCAAAGACAGAGAGAGAGAGAGATTTATTTCTTTTTACCAGATGATGCCCTGGATGTTTATCTTCAAGCTTATAATAAACAAAAATAAAATTTATTTTTTTTCATTTTTTCACTATTCTCCAATGTAAACTTACACATGGCCCTATGCAACAAAGGAGGGAGATTATTATTTTTTTTTTTTTCACCAGGTGATGCCATGAATGTTTATTTTCAAGTTTATAATAAACAAAAACTGAAAAAAAAAAAAAATAAATTGTACTTCATTTTTTAAGTACCATGGGGTGGGATAAAAAAAAGGTAATTGCACAATCCACGGGTAAATTAACACTACCATACACCTTACCTACAACACTCAACAGACTTATACCCCTAAAGCTAGTACATTCACACTCATCACCCTTACCTTTATACAATGGAACCACACAAGCACTTGCCCAGTCAACTGGCACCATACTTCTCTCAAAACACACATTCAACAATTTTCAACAATAGTCGCTTCACCACCTTTCAAGCATTCCACAGCACACTCATCCATACCTGCAGCTTTCCGTTTTCATCTCTTTTACTGCCTCCTGCACTTCCTCCATCGCGATCAAAGAATCATTCAACCCTCCCAATACATTTACTCCTTGCACCCTTCCATCTGCCACAATTTCAGCCTCCCTTTCCTCCTCTACATTTAACAAGCTTTCAAAATACTCTGCCCATCTCTTCCTTACTGCATCCATCTCAATTAACATCCTTCCATCCTCTGCTTTTACTCGCTCTTCCTTCCAAGACTCTCCCTTTCGCACCCTTTTCACCTCTTTCCAAATCATATTCTTATTCTGTTGAAAATTATCAGTCAACTGCCTACCCTATCTCTCATCTGCTGCCACTTCAGCATCACACACAAAACCCTTCTCACCCTGTTCCTCTTTTCCTTATACACCTCATATGACACCTCATCCTTCCTCTGCAGCCATACTTCATATGCATGTCTTTTCTCAGCCACAGGCATACTTACTTCCTTGCACCACCATTCACTTCCCTTTCTTAAGCCACCACCCAATCATCTCACACCAAACAACTCTTCCGCATACCCCACCACAGCACTCTTAAAGAACTTCCATTCCTCCTCCACACTGCCATTCTGATCTTTCACTGCATTCTACTCATCTTTCAATTTCTCCTGATACTCTATCATTTTCTCTCTTTTTGTCCAACTCACTCACTTTCAAACCTCCCTGCCACACCTAACTCTCCTAGCTCTCACCCATCACTTACCTACTCTCAACTTTCCCTCCACCAGGTAGGGGTCAGACATACCTCCATCCTCCCCTCTCAAAACTCTCACATCCAACAATCTTCCTATTACATTCCTGGACACGACCACATTGTCCATCAATGCTCTATCAACAACCCTTCCACCCTCCTGTCTCACCCATGTATACTTATAAATATCTTTCTTCTCAAACAAGGTATTTCTGATCACCATTTCTCGCTCAACACTCATCCCTATCATTTGTTCCCCATTTTTATTCCTTCCAGGCACACCATGCATACCACCTACACCTTCAACTGCTACATTTCCCACTCTACCATTCAGAACTCCCATCATTACCACATTCACATTCGCTCCAAAACTTTGCAGACACTCATTAACATCATTCCAGAAAGACTCCCTCTCCTCTGCATCCCTTTTGCTACCAGGCCAATAAGCACTCACAAAAACCCACAACTCATGTTCAAATTTCGCTTTCACCCACATCAGTCTCGATGACGCCTCCTTCCATTCAATCACACAATGCTGCACTTCAGGGCTCACTAATAATGTCATACCTTGTCTTGCCCTTCCTCTATCAACACCTGACAATATTCCATTCACACTTCCAAACTTGGACTCACCTTTCCCTTTCATCTTTCACTCAAAGCTAACACATCCAACTTTCTGCTCACAAACATTCTCCCAAAATCCTCCCTTTTAGCCTCAATCGAACTATATCCATGCACATTCATAGACCCCATCTTCAGGGTAGGGGGATAACTCAGTCCCCCATCCCTTTCTATTCCCTGTCTCATTGTAGGAACTAAACAACAGAGGAGGGGGTTCCTTGTCCCCTCACCGTACCCCTTTTAGTCGCCTTTTATGACATGCAGGGAATACGGTGGCCAAATTCTTCCTAACACAACCTGGCTGCAGAGTAGTAATACCACCCCATAGTGTTGCCAGATTGTGTTCCCACCAGCACAGGGGACAAAAAAGTAAGAGTTTTACAACAATGATCTGGGATACGATTGTCTGGCATGCAACTGACTGCTAAAAGTAGGAAAAGAGGAGGGCAGATTCAGAAATAGAATGATAAAGTGATGGAAGAAGTAGGCGGTGCTACATCAAGTACTGTAAGTGGATGGCTGCCACCACATGCCACCACACTGCAGGAGTAAAGGGACAAGAAGAAGGTTCAATTGATTGCCATCTTTAACCTCTTCCATCTGATTTATTACTGTATTTTTTTCTTGCTATTTACATTTTTGTTTTTAAACTTAGATTTCCCTACTAGTGAAGGGGTTAAAGTGCACTAAGCATATATATATATATAACCCCCCCTATTCAAAGTCTCTTATGCTTAATAATACTTCATGTTAAAAAAAAAAAAAGTGAGATTGGTATTTCCGTAATAATGTCACTGTTGTTTGGTTAAAATATCTGAGTACAGTACCACCTATCATTTCTGTTCATTACTGGTATACTTTAGTGCTCACCTTTCAGTTGTTTTTTGAGATTTATCTGTGTGGCATGGCTTGTGTCCACAAAATCCACAACTTCATCAAGTTTGGCCAGACATGGTCCACAAATGTGGCGTGGCAAAGCATCATGGATCACAACCTGTGGAAGCGTGTACATGCAATAAAGATATCATGGCAATACTACAGTATAATCATTAACATTATGTAGCTACAGACATGCCCTGTGGACAATGATACCACTTCAGTTGGACAGGCTCATCTTTTGCATCACCCACTGGGTGTTATTCATTTCAATTCCTACAAAACTATTGAGGCAATATATTATATAAGTGTGAAGTGCAGTGGTGCTATAGCATTTCTATTCTCAACAGAAACCTACTCCTCACACATTACTATGCTTGCAGGTGGCAATGATAGCACTGTTTTTTTCCTAACGAGTCTCCCCAGTCTCCTACCAATGGAAAAACAATGTGTTAACTTTAAATACTGTATATATATATATATATATATATATATATATATACAGTAATCCCTCCAATATCCGACGTAATAGAGCCATAGGCAGGTCCGGATAGTGGTCCTGTCCGGATATTGGGCCCCAGCTTATGGACTTGTACTTATGGACCCTAACTCAGAGAAACACCTATACAACTCCCTCTGGACATGCATAGCACCTATTTAAGACCCAAATCACACCAATAAGGGACATAAAAGACTGAAATAAATGCAAAAGAACCATAAAATGAGGTTTTAGAGGTGAGTTTATACAGTATTAAACATTCTGGGTACTTACAAGTCCCTGGCTCCTGGACTGGTTTGAACCGCCAGTTTGCAGTCCACAGTTAATCCTCTGCACTCTAAATTCTAATTTCTTAACACTGCACAACACTGTAAATTCTTGTGTGTTCTAGTGGCGAGGTATTGCAGTTTATTCACTGTTTATTCACAAAAAACAAGCACCTGTGGCTTGCACTGCTATGAGCATCTGCTCTCCATCGGAGTTAGGCTGTGACTGTTGATGATGGAGGGGTAACAGAGTTGCCAGATCGCAACGGCCACATTACCAATCTCCTCAACTTTCATTAACAAATTTAACTTTTCATTACCAAATTCATAAAGCTAGCATTTATTCTTCACTAATTATATATACAAGTGGAAATACATGTAATCACTCTTCATATAATTAACACCATGTTGATTATTTTCATGCTATATAGGGTAGCAGATTAATCAGAGAGAGCAAAAAATCCACCATCTCCATCCTGTGTATCCTCATTCATGTGAAAAATCCATTTGGTAATGCATTATTCTGATTCATTAGCAAACGAATTTTTCATTACCAAATTGGCCCCCACTTGGTAATGAAAAATATCAAATGGCAACCCTGACAGGGGAGGGGGGAGGAAGGAAGGGGTGAAGGGACCATGGTGTAACAGCTGTTCAGCGCCAGGTGGCAATTTCAAATTATGGGTGGGAAAAAAAAAAGTCAGATTTTTTTTTTTTTTTTTTTTTTTTTTTTTGGAATATTGGATCCCAGGACGATTATGTCCGGTTAGTGGGGATGTTCGGATATTGGGCATTCGGATATTAGAGGGATTACTGTATGTGTGTATATATATATATATATATATATATATATATATATATATATATATATATATTTTTACCCATCGCCTGTTGCTACAACACATAGCTCTCATGGAAGCTGGTCCATATGCCAACTGCTACCACCACTAAACACTGTGAAGTTGGGGGATAATTTAAGACTAGTCACTAGCTGAGGCAGAGGGGGGAAAAAAATATGTATTCATGCACACAGTGAAAGCTTTAAAATTACAGTATGTGCATCTCAGTTTGGCTACTAATCATGGGACTCAGGAGGCAGACATAAGGCTGAAGCCAGCTCCGGCTTCGTGAAGCCATGGTTTTCAGGTCACGGACTGGACTTCGGCTTCAGCTTCGAAGCCAAAGGGCTGGCTTCAGCCCCAACTGCTGGTTAAAGCACCAGAACTAGAAAATTCGTTCCAGGAAGAGAATATGTTCACAATGTGAGGGACAATGGAAACAATGCTACTTAATCCTGCTGTAAGAGGATCATAATGGGAACAGGTCTAGAATGTAATGGGATAATAAGTATTCCCTTCTACACTAGTATCAGGAAGTTCAACTGGCTTCAGTTTCACAACTTTCCAAGAGCACCAGCTTCGGCTTCGGCTTCGGCTTCGTGAATTTTAAAGGGCTTCGGCTTCAAAGCCAAAAAGCTGGCTTCAGTCCCATGTCTGCCAGGAGGGCCTGCCTAACCACCATTCTTACACAGTGAATCAACTAGTCTTCCATATTTATTTTACACTATGTTCTCCTATTTTTTTTTTTCCCCTTCAGGAAAAACACCCCTGGGGGTAGGGGGGTTTTCAAGAATACTACCCCAGTATCCCTGCTTCTCGTACGAGGCGACTAAAAGGGTTGGCGGAGGGTTAGTGCCCCTCCCCGGAAAACAGATAACCAAAAAAAAAGAACAAGAATCCTCGGACAAGGACTGACCAAAAGATGACGACCAAGAACCGGACAATGGACATGGTGCAGATTGCAACATGGAATGTAAGGGGTGTGAATGATGAGGTGAAAGAGAGAGAGATTGTCTAGGTCCTTGAGGGTGCGAAAGTGGATGTATGTGGAGTAACTGAAACTAAATAGAGAGGAGAGAGTGTGAGAGAATGGGAGTATGGATGGGGTCTATGTGCAGGAGTAAGTGAGAATGAGAGGGCAAAAGAAGGAGTGTGTATTGTTGCGAGTAAAAGATGGAAGAAGAACATAAGAGAGTATGGATCAGTTGGGTCAAGGATTGTGTGGGTAAGATTGAAAGTTGGAATACAAATGTGGGCGATAGTGTGCGTGTATGCGCCAACGCAAGATCGTGCAAGCAGAGTGAGAGAAGAGTTCTGGACAAATGTGGAAGTGTGCATGGAAAAGTTTGGAAGGAATGTTAGAGTGTTTTTGATCGGTGATATGAATGGTAAAGTAGGGAATGTGAAGGTGGATGGAATAGTTGGTGAATGGGGTGTGCCTGCTGAGATACATGAGAATGGCAGTGCATTAGTGGACACTTGTGCCGGGATGGGGTTGATGACAGCCAATACCCACTGCAGGCACAAAATGATCCTCAGGTATACATGGAGAGTGATGAGAAGAGTGGGTGGTGAACTGAATGAAAGGAAGGCAATGATTGATTATGTGTGTGTGGATGAAAGTATGCAAAGATGTGTAATGGATGCAAGAGCTTATAGAGGTTGTGGGTGTGGACTTTCTGACCACTACTTGGTGGTGGCCAGTATCAAGATCCAAGCAAGATGGAGAAATAGAAGAAGGGAAGGACAGGAAGAAGGAGTACTATAGTTGAATGGAAAGGTTACAAGAGGATGAGAAAATGGCAGAATATAAGAGAGAAGTAGCAGAACGATTGGGTAAATATGACTTGGAGCAGATGGGGGACGTGGAAGGTGTGTGCAAGATATTCAGAGAAGAAATATGTGCAGCATGTGATCTGGTGTGTGGGGTGAAGAGAAGATGGAGGGGGTGCAAGGAACAGCGTGTTGGAATGACGAGGTGAGACAGGCTGTGGCACAAAAGAAGAAAGCATACAATGAATGGATGAGAAACAGGGGTGTGGAAGAAGTTGAGAGGTGGAAGAGAGAGTTTTATGCAGAAAGGAAGAGAGAGGTGAAAAGATTAGTAAGAGAGAGAGTAAGAAGAGAGTGGATGAGGAATTTGGAAGGAATCTGAGTGTAAAGTGGAGGGACTGTAAGAAAATGTTCGGGAAAGAGGTGAAGAGAGTAAGACAGGGTGGCAGTGAAGTGAGCAGGGGAGTGAAAGATAAAAATGGTAGATTACTAGTGGAGAAGGGAGAAAAAGTAAGCAGATGGAGAGAACATTTTAATAAATTGTTGAATGTAGAGGATGGAAGTAATGCGAGTATAAGTGGCTGGGGAATGGTTGGGAGAAGGAGGGAGGTGAGAAGACAGGAAGAAATCAGTAGCATGGAAGTTGTGGAAGCAATGAAGAAAGTTAAAATGGGGAAAGCCCCAGGAATTGATGGAGTATGTGGTGAAATGCTGAAGCATAGGGGAGAGATAGTAGTAGAATGGGTGTGGAAGATGTGCAGATTGGCCTGGGAGGAAGGTAGAGTCCCAGAGGATTGGAAGTCAGGTACAGTATAAGTATTCCCTTGTACAACGGAAAAGGGGAAAAAAAGTGTGTGGTAATCATAGGGGCATTTGTCTTCTTAGTGTAATAGGAAAAGTGTATGGTAGGATACTTATTGACAGAGTTAGGGGAAGAACAGAGGAATTAGTTGGAGAAGAATAGGGAGGCTTTAAGGAGGGGAGAGGTTGTATAGATCATATAGTCATTCTTAGATCTTTTGTGGAAAAGTTTCTAGAGAAGGGAAAGAAGTTGTATGTGGCCTTCATGGATTTGGAGAAAGCATATGACAGGGTGGATAGACAAGGATTGTGGAAAGTACTGTATTAAGAATATATGGAGTAGATGGGAAGTTGCTGAATGCCGTGAAGAGTATGTATGACGGTGCTAAGGCTGCAGTGCGTGTGGATGGTGAACTGAGTGAATTTTTCTCTTTGAAGGTTTGGTTGAAAAAGGGATGTGTCATGTCTCCATGGTTGTTCACTCCGTACAGTACAAGGATGGGGTAATAAAAGAGGTACAACGTAGGGCAGTGGATGTTGGAGTGGCCCTGGTGAGAGAGGGTAGTGTTTGGAAACTCCCTGTACTGTTGTTTGCAGTTGATACTGTGTTGTTGAGTGAAGACGAAGGGGAGCTGCAAGACTTGGTGGATGAGTTTGGGAGAGTGTGTAGGAAACGGAATCTAAAGGGGAATGCAAGGGAGAGTAAAGTGATGGTCTTTGAGATACGTGGAGTCAGTGGATGTACTGTGAGGTTGGATGGTGAGGAAATGGAAAATATGAGTAAGTTTAAGTACTTGGGTAGTGTGATGAGTAAGAATGGAAGTTTGGAAGGTGAAGTGCTTGAAAGGGTACAACAAGGAAGAAAGGTTGTGGGTTCCTTGAAAGCAGCGATAAGAAACAGGGAAGTGAGCATGGAAGTGAAAAAGTTACTACATGTCAGTATTGTGATACCAACTCTAACGTAAGGAAGTGAAGCTTGGACGTTGTTGGAAGGACACAAGTCAAGAGTGAGAGCAATGGAAATGAGTTATTTAAGAGGAGCCTGTGGTGTCACATGGAGAGACAGGCTGACAAATGAGGATATAAAGGAGCATTGTGGTGTGGATGTGGATGTGATAGGAAGCATTAGGAGGAACACACTGAGGTGGTTTGGCCATGTGGAGGGGATGGAGGGTGAGAGACTGACGAGTAGAGTGTATGTAATTCACCGGGTCAGTCAGGATCACTTGATGATTGTGATCGTCAGCGTTTACCCTCCCGGAAGGGAGCTGAGAGCTCATATACGAGTCAGATCTAAGGGCAAGGCTGTGACCTTCACACATGCACACCCCCGTCCCCTTGCTCGAGGGGGACAGTACCACCCACTTCGTCAGTGAAACTTTTCGCAACCTGAGCGAGGCGCGAACTCCCGTCCACCAGTTGGCAAGCGAGAGCGTTACCACTGCACCAGCAAGCGGTGTGAGTGAGATGGAGGGGAGGAGAGGGAGGGGGAGGCCGAGGATGAGATGAAGGGATGGGGTGAAGAGGTAAATAGGAGAGGGGTGTGAGAGTTGGGAGCAGGGCAGTGAAATGGCGGGGGACAGGGCGATGTGGAGGTGATTTGTTTGTGGCCACCCCGTATGGGATTAAGGTGTCTGGCAATAGATAGATAGACAGACAGACAGGAAAAACATAGAGGAAAGAAAAGGGAACTATACTTTGTTTTTGTTGATTTGGAGAAGGTCTTTGACAGAGACTCTAGAGAAATGGTGAGGTGGCCAATGAGAAAGCTTCAGATCAAGGAGTGGCTGGTTAGGGTTGTTATGGCCATGTACGTAGGTGCTCATGCCCAGGTAAGGGTGAATGGAGATTTGAGTGATTAGTTTTCCATGAATGTTGGTGTGGATCAGGGGTCAGTCTTGAGCCCCTTGGTGTTTATTACGGTACCTGAAGCCCTCTCACTTGACTTCAGAAATGTATTCCCATGGGAGATGTATGCTGATGATTTAGTTTGCAGAGAATGAAAGTTAGGAGGCAGAAAGATTTAGGATGTGGAGAGATGGTATGGGGCACAAGAGTTTAAGAGTAAATGCAGATAAAACAAAAGTGATGGTATCAAGGGCTGGGGGTGGTACTGTCAAAGAAGATGGAGAGTGGCCATGTATGATTTGTCACAAGGGTGTGGGAAGTAATTCAATCTTGTGCAGTGTTTGTCATAGGTGTGTGCATAAGAGATGTAATGATATTAGAGGTAGACTGAGAGACAATGCTGATTTCATGTGTGAAATGTGTTGGGGAGAGCATGTGGATATTGCCAGACATGGAAGGACTGAACTTGCTGGTGAGTCTCTTGAGTGTGTGAAAGAATTTTGTTATTTAGGAGACACGTTATATGCTGGAGGTGGGGCAGGAGCTACTGTAGCTCTATGGCTTGAGTGAGGAGTGCTTGGAAGAAGTTCAGGGAGCTGTTGCCTCTCCTGACATTGAGAGGGCTCTAACTCTGTGCTAACGGATCTTTGTATGTGGCATGTGTTAGGTATGTATTGCTATATGGTAGTGAGACCTGGGCAGTAAAGGAAGAGGATATTTGCAGGCTTAAACATACAGAAATGGCAATGATAAGGTAGATGTGCAGTGAGTCCTTGAGTGCAAGGCCTGGGGGGGCTAGGTTTACAATGGAAGAGTTGAGAGGTAGGATGGGCATGGAGTGTGTTGGTGTTGTGACGAGGAGAAGGAGATTGAGACAGTTTGGGAATGTGGAGAGGATAGGGGATGATAATTGGGTGCAGAAAGCGAGAAGTGTTAATGTTGGGGGTAGGGTAGTGAGAGGCAGATCGAAAAAGACCTGGCACGAGGTCACTGAGTGTGACCACAGGGTTAAGGGACTAAATAGGGAAGCTGCCAGAGATCGAGAAGCATGGAGAGTCGCCATTACGTGACCAAGGCCAACGCATGCATGTTGGAGCCTTCAAAAATGAAAACTAAAAGTTCCAAAACTCCTAGCCTTAATGCTTACACCTCTTCTGCTTGCTTGCTATATACCACTCTTTAGTATATTTTTCTTCACCTTGTTCAGTGAGGGTGAAGATTCTGTCTCAACAGACACACAGCAAGAAGAAAGATACTGTGACTCCACTGTGCCTATAATATTAACTGGAGATTCCCTTACGATTTCATTTGGTGCACAGGAAGTGAGGGTCACAGTGACAGGTGAAGCTACAGAAACCATTCCTTCATCCAGTTCTGAAGTCTGTCAGTCATTTTCCAGCACAGTTTTATCATTACTGTCTTCAGTTTTTCAACGTCCTCAGCTTTTCTGTAGTTCTATCTTTGTCTATCTATCTATCTATTGCCAGACCCCATAATCCCGTAAGGGGTGGCCATTTGACTTTGGGTTATTTGTTTCAGGGAGGGGCACTAACCCTCCACCAACCCACTTGTTGACACGTAGGGAGCACGTATGGTTTGGTTATATGGTTACCACCCATCATTGTAAATGGTTTCTTGGTTTATAGGAAACCATTTGGCTTGTCACTCCATGTAAAGCCACCTGAAAAGGAAGGAAAAGCAATAAGAAGTGACAGGAAAGATGGGAGAAATAGGAAGAGAGGAGGGCAGGCACAGAAAAAGAATGATAAAGCCTAAGGAAGAAATAAGAAACACTACATCAAGTGAGTGGATGATGGTCACCACCACCTACCTTTATCTTTGTATCTACCAAATATAAGTACAGGTATATACACTGTAGATTGTACAACTTTAGCATGCTAGGCCGTTTATATATGTGTAATTGAGGTCCTATTAAAATTTGTTTGTAATCAGATAGTTACAGTAGTCACTTTATCCATAGTACCTAGCATATTACAGGATATACAAAGATTGTTTAACAACCAACGACTGCTATGATTTAATTTATTTCCTTCCGTTTCTTAAATACTGTACTTTCCTCTTCAGTAAAGTATAATCTATCTGAAAACAGGTCCCTAGTGACAGATGTTCTGCATAAACTGGCCTAAACTTAATGTTTAATACAGAGTACACCATGAACAGCGGTGAATGCAGGCACTTTTTATTTATTTATTTATTTATTTTTTTACTTGCTGTTCATTTCATGGTCTATGGCAGACACTGAGTATGTACCATCTGCTGGGCTAGTCTAGCAAGTTATCAAACTACAGTATAACCATTAAAATAATACTATTCCACTTTATTATTTTTTGTAGCAAATTTTATGTGGGTGTCTCAAATCCCCCTGGACCTGGAGTGAAATCGGATACCCCTGAGGAGAGTTTGGACAATCATAGGAAATGGCTATGACCAGCCCATATGCCATCCTTCATCCTTCCTGGATATTCCTGGGGTAAGTTTAAACAATTTTGGTACATTAAAAAAATAAATAAATAAATACTGATAATATACACTATAGGTGGTTGGTCGTGTGAGATATCAAACCATAACCAACAAAGTACAGCCAAGTCACCTAAGGCATGGCTAATTGGTTCTGGACCATGCCCGTGCCATAGAAATAACTAAACCTATGGGAAAAATGGCATTTGGTTCTGGATATTCGCCCAAAGTCCCACTTTTCACCCCACTTTTCCTCATCTTTCCCCATTTTACACACACACACACAATCAAGCAATCAGTCAATGCACGTATTACATGTAAAAATAGACACAAAAAATGGCAGGGTGATCAGCCTTGTGTCTACTTGGGCAATACCACGTGCTGCGGATCAAGCGAAAAAAAGCTCGGCCAAGTAGACACAGATCAGCTAACCTACCAACACATTAAAGATGGCAGAGCCTGCCTGGTCAAGCACTGACTGAAGAAGTTTATTTGATAAAGTTTGTATGCCCAGGTGTCAACAAAACTCACATTTAAGATTTTAAAAATCATTTTTATATAAGTGATGATGGTGATGGGAGGCATTATACTTCGTCTTAGCTCAGAGATAGGTGCTTCGTCACTAACCTGTTCATAGCGGTTTTACGAACAAACCTATAAACTAGTCACAATACCAAAAGAATCTTTAATGTTTCATTACTTAACACAATGAATTTGGTGAAGTTTAACCTCCTCATAAGAGAGAAAAAAGGCCACAGTTGGAGCTGAAGTGGTCGCCATCTTCTTTGTTTACAAACCGGGCAGCGTGCCGACTGCCAGGGGAATTTGCCAGCACATTTCAAACCTTGCTACACCCGCGCCATAGGTATTTTTTGTGTGTGGTTTGTTTTCGGGAGGTCTGGCACCTTGCCGTGTCGTAAAAAACCATGCCATAGAAGCACACGCCATAGGTGACTTGACTGTAATGGACTTCATTTTATGCTTTCTTTTTTTTTTAATAAAAATATTTACAGAGGTCTAAACTCACCCAAGGTTTTCCATAAAAAAAAAAAATACTCATTAAATACAGCACCCAATTAGGCATACATAAAATACAGATACCGTAAACTCTCAATTATCGGTTGTAATTCAGCCAAGCCCTATGCTGAATAATGTGAAATGCGGAATAATGTATATCCGGCTCAACACTTGGCTTTGAGCCGGATATTGTGATGCTGTCTCAACCCTCTATCCTAATAACTTTACCATGAGTAAAAGATGAAAACTAAGCAAGCAAAAACATATACAGTAATGATACAGCACAGTAATACAGTACTGTACCAAGTGTACTATTGTATGTATTCACAAAATGTTTGCATCAACGGGGAGAAACAGCAGCAGGGGGTTCACACTCATAAACAGTACCACACACAATACAGAACGGGTAGTTTAACAATCACAAAAGAGCACTAGGACATGAGCACTGACAGGTCATTAGCTTTGCAATACAATACAGTACAGTAGCTCAAACATAGGATGCTACAGACTTAGTCAAAAACCAGGGTTTTGGATCTGCATGGTCAGAGGAGTGTAAACACACAGGCACATCAGGACTCTACAACATCCACAGGTGAGAATGAAAGTGCGGCGGTATTCTTGACATGCTGGATAAGCCATGTCCATGACAGACTCTGATTGGCTGGTGTGTAGTGGGCATTTTCACTGGCTCCCGAGTTTTGGGATTACCCCTGGCGCTGGTTGGCTACTGCTTACAGCCCGGTTGAAATCCCTCAATGCTGGATATTGCACTGGACTGCCAGCTATATCTCATTTCAGCACTGGATGTTGTATAATTTTGGATATTGCTCCAATAGAGCTAAGATAGCTGTGTCATATCTTGCACTGGGCCAGATATTGCGCCAACGAATACTTAAGGATTTACTGTAATATCACTTTCTTTATATCTACTGTATCTTCATTCAATGCATCAAAGGCACTCCAAACTGTTTCTTTTAGAAGTTTAACTGTTTAGGGAATATTAGGAAAAAATATACCGGGTATGCTACAGCATTAATTTTTTTCCTGGTACAGTTATACCCTTACTTATGAAGGATTGGCTTATGAAAAATCCACATACGAAAAAAATAATTTTCAGGGGTAAAAATATTTTTCAAAAATGTAATTTACTGATTCACACCACGTGCCAAGTACAAGTTCAGGTCCCCAATATATGACGACTGTGCGCTCCCACTTTCTCCCTGCTTGGAAGCCCAGTGCATTGTTGTTATCAACACAAGTAACATCAGCTGTTATTTTCATCATTTAGACTTGATTATTTCTACCAACATGTCTCAGAAACGAAAAAGCTGTGAAAGTGGTAATGGTAGCAGCAGAAAACGACGTGCAATTACAATGGAAAAAAAAGTGGACATAATTAAGAGAGTGAAGAGAGGGGAGAAGCTAAGCTGAGTGATGTGGCACATGTGTTTACAATGAATCCCTCAACTGTAGGAACAATTTTAAAGGACATGGAAAGTATTCTTGAACATGTAATGCAAGCTGTGCTAATGCATTCAACCATTATAAGTAAGAGAAGAAATGCAGTCATGGAGGAGATGGATGGACTTTTAAGTGTGTGGATTGAGGATCAGATTGGAAAGCATATGCCTCTTAGTCTGACATTGATACAAGAAAAAGCAAGAAGTCTAGTTGATGATGTTAAGGCTAAATATGGTGAGAGTGCAAAGGAAGAAACATTTAATGCAAGTCGTGGATGGTTTGCTCGGTTTAGGGCACATGTTAATCTCAGAAATGTCCGAATGAGTGATGAAGCAGACAGTGCAGACGAGAAAACTTCCAAAGAGTTTCCAAAGTATCTGTGGGACATAATTGTGAAGGAAAAAAAATTTAATGTGGATGAGACTGGTTTGTTCTGAAAAAAATGCCTAGCTGAACATACATTGCAATGGAAGAAAAGATTACGCCAAGATACAAGGCACTGAAGGATAAGCTAACTCTCTTGCTTGGAGGAAATGCTGCTGGTTGGTCTATCACACAGAAAACTCAAAAGCTCTCAAAGGCATAGTCAAGGCTTCACTTCCCATCATCTGGATGGCCAATATGAAGGCCCGGGTTACATAGGAACTTTTTAAGGAATGGTTCTACCATCATTTTATCCCCCAAGTGGAATAATGCTGTGCTATAAACCTGCCCTTCAGAATCTTGCTGAAGCTGGATCATGCCCCTGGTCATCCACCCCACCTGGATGACTTTCATCCAAATGTCAAGGTGGTGTACTTGCCACCAAATACCACCTCTATCCTGCAACCTATGGATCAGAGGGTGCTTACAAGTTTCAAGGCCTATAACCTGTGCATGACTTTTAAGCAGGCTGTGAGGGGAATGGAAGGGGAGAGTGGAGTAACTCTTAAGCAGTTTTGGAAGGAGTACAACATCTACTGTATAAAGCTATTAAAAACACTGATGCTGCCTGGCATGAAGTTAATTCGTCCAACATCAATGGAGTCTGGAAAAAACTCATCCCACAGTTTGCCAATGACTTCCATGGATTTGAAGAGGTGGATGTAGTGGCCTAAAGCATGGTGAATCTTGGTGCAGAGTTACAGCTGGAACTTGAAATGGAGGATGTTCATCAGTTACTGGAAGGCCACACTAAGGAGGTGACTAATGAAGATCTTTTAAACACTGACAAACAGAGGAAAGAGGATGAGGCTACTAGTGAGGAAGAAGTTGTTCCAGAAAAGAAATTCACATGCAAGTAGCTGGCTGAAGATTTTTCCTTGCTTGGTAAAGTGCTGACACCTTTTGAGTCTCAAGACCCCAACACAGAAAGATTTACCAAAGTGTATGCAGTTGTACATGATGCCACTGCCTGCTACAAACTAATCAGAAAAAAAGAAGAGGGCACTTACTCAACCAGGGACTGATTGCTTCTTCAAAACAAGTGGAAAAAGATCATGGAACACAGCTACCTCACAGTCATTTGTCTCCTCCACAGCACCATTGTCACTGGACCAAGATCTTCCTTCTCCAGCAAAGCAGCATGAATAAAGTGACTAAAACAACCTTTTGTTTATTTCTGGATGATTAAATTGTGACATTTATGCCTGTAAAACTTAAACAAACCTCCCACATTAGAAAAAATGTTAGACTCGTGAATTAATGGAATTACAGGTACAGTAAAACGTTTTGACAGGTTGGAGAGCAGGTATCACCGCACACTGGTGAAGCAGGAGGCAGCGTCCAAAAACAGACCTTGTTGGTGATGCCACGCACATGCCAGGCAGCGTAAGAAGGCCCACTCTACATATTTTTGTACTTTTCCTATGCAGAATTCTATAGTATACATAAATATATCACTCTTTGAATTTATGCTTGTTTATATTAACCATACATGCATGAAAATAAGGACTACTAAGACTGATAGAAGTTTAACCCATAGGATACGCAATTTGATCAACTGGCGTGAAAAGCTGTATATGGAGACGATTTTTTTACTCTTACAGAAGTAAAGAGTGTAATGCCCAAGGTTTAGAGACTGACTTTACACACCTTATGCCACAAACCAGAGCATTTTAGACTAACTGCTTCATGAGCTATAGCCTGTCAAAGTTGAAAAAGTTAGCTTCCCAGGCAGGGCAACTCCAGTTTTCTATGCACTCCCATCCCAGTGTTCCTCACTCACTCCCAACACCCTTTCCCCCCAACACTTCTCAACTCCCCACCTTCCCTCCCTCCATTCCCTTCTTTCATTGCTGTGTAGCTGTCAAAAAAAAAAAAAAGAGAGAGAGAGAGAGAGAGAGAGCAAAAGCATTCAAAATCCTTTTCTTGATGATACTCACACACTCCAGCACCCACTCCCCTCACCCCTTTCCCCCCAATCCCCTCCCCTCAGAGCTGTCAAATCAAGTAGCTGTAAGAATTTCAAGGGAGAAAAAAGCTAAAGCATGCAAAATAATGATAATGGTGTAAGAGAAAGACAAACACACAAATACACAATTTATTAGTATAAAAAATAAACATTACTAACATTTACAGGAAACATTACGGTACATACACGAAGATTCGTAAAGAAAACATGAAAAAATATACATTCTATGTTTCGTGCATGGTGTATACAATTACACAAACAACAATCTGATATTGACTGAAAACACGCGACATGTATAGTAACAATGTTGTATAATGCTCTAGGCGGGAGGGGGGATTGTAAGCGGATGGCGTAGTACAGGTGGTGGGGGGTTGGGACTGGGGTGGGGAGAGGCCTGGAGGGTGACAAAGAGGACAGGCAGACAGGGAGAACAGGGGTGTGGAGGGTGGGTAGGGGGGATATAACCCTCCCCAGGGAGACAGGGAGGGGGAAGAGGAAAAAGGGGGGCACTAAGGAAGCATGATGGAGGATGGGGGGGCAGGGTGAGGGAGGGAGAAGGAGGCAGTCAGAGGCAAGGGAGGGGGAGAGGGAACAAAGGCATCGGGGCAGAGGAAGGCGGCAAGAGGGCGTTGGGGAGAGTCACCCCACCCCCACCATGGGTACGGGCCCAGATACTCCCTCCTCCCTACTCAGGACTTTGTTCTCATTATTTTGCATCAATATACAGTAATCCCGCATATTTCGCGGTAGTTACGTTCTTGTAACCCCCGCGAAAATTTAAATTCGTGAATACTCTATTAACAATTGAATCTTGCACTTGTGTCCACCATGCTGCCCATCACACAGTCCATATCCATACTGATTGCGAGACAATTCGCCGTCAGACAATTCCCCGTCAAAACATGGACGATTCCCCTTCAGAACAATTCGCACCCTGGACGATTCCCCGCCATTTTATAAATATACTAATCGATACTTTTATAAATATACTTAATATTAATTAATCAATACTTTAATAACTATATTTCAGGGGGATCCAGCAAAGTCTATGCTCAGTAGCGTAGGTTCAGGATATTATTTATTAGTTGCACCTTTAGTCAATAATTAACTTGTTTCTTCCTCGCTGTAGTCGCCTTTGAATTATATTCTAGCATCACCCATAGCTATCTTCATTAATGAAGGCGAATTATCTTGTGTTTGTTGTGACTGCGAATTGTCCCGAAACCTCCATACTCATCCCGAAATACCTTCTTACAAGATTGAAAGCACATACTCCATTATGAAGGAAAAACGTAAACACCGTACTGTAATACACAATTATATACACATTTATTCACAAAACAGTACAAAATGAAAAGATGCATTAACTGGTGATAGCAAACACTCGCACGGTCGCTTCTTAGCTTGTCCAGTAACACAATTTTCTCTGCTAAGGTCATAACTTTTCTTGATCATTTTGTCACTTTGGAGTTCTTACTAATTGTATTATTAGCCTTTGGTGAGGCTGGCTTACGTCCTGGGGCCATGTGGAAAGCAAGTGGGAGGCAAGAGGCTTGTATCATAGTGCGGTTACAAGAACACCAGACACGTGAGGCAGTCAGACGTGGACTGAAGAATGCGGGGCAGAGAGCAGTGTTGCCATACCCAAACAACGAAATTATGCTAGGGCAGTGAAAAAATTATGCTAGATTGAGCAAATTTGTTCCAAGTAAAAAATGAATTATGCTAACTTGAAGCTAAATGATAAAATTCTATACATATTCATGCTACATATTAATTATGTACTGTTTACTATGAAAATATTAAAATGAACCTACATACAGTAAGAGGGTAAATATCGGTTTTCTGCCCATACTGCTTTTTCCCACGAAACTTACGTTTTTCTGATGGATTTTGATGTGATTCATTCGATTTTGAGCATCATTTCCGTCGGAAATAACCAGGTTTTGAGATATGACCCCCCCATCCCCCTGCAACAATGGGGGATCTTTGGGGAATCGGGGGTTATAGGGAGGGGGGGAAACACAGAAAATGGTCATTTCCGACTGAAATGAACCTGAAAATCGAATGAATCATACCAAAATCCATTGGAAAAACCTAGGTTTCATGGGTAAAATACAAAGCTCAAACTTATCCTAACCAAACCTAACCGAACCTAACCTAACCTAATCCAACCCAACCAAGCGCAAACTGAAAGTAACCAACTATTCAAACCTTACATCTTCTTACTTTATTCCTCTCTCTCTCTCTCTCTCTCTCTCTCTGATTTGTAGCTTTTATAAAATTATTCCAAAAATATTCCATTCCATTCTAAATTATGCTTGAATGATGCTAAAACTTCTAATATGCTAAAAAATATTCCAGACTCGAAAATTTATCAAAATTATGCTAAAAGAATAAAATTATGCTAGATATGGTAACACTGGCAGAGGGGCCGCGGGAAAGGGACAGAGGGTGGCGTGAGTTTACCGCGCTACAATTGGATGTTGCGGGAATTTCAAATTTTTTGTTTTCTGTATATTCAAGGATATTTTAGTTGAACTTATTAATGCTAAGAAAATCCGCGAGAGGGCAAAACCGTAGACAAAAAATCTGCAAAAAATGCGGGATTACTGTACATCACAATCGGGCCGAAGCCTAGTGTCCACAGTTTTTCCCCAAAGCCCCTCTATTGATCACATTTGGTAATCCTGAAAAAGGATCAATCGAGCTTGTTAGCACTCAAGGGGTTAAGGGGAGGAGTTCATCTTGGTGAATGATGTAAAGTGTCTGCAAGAGAAAAGATGGACTTATGGAAAAAAAAAAGACTTACAAAAGACCTTCAGGAACCAATTCTTTTCGTAAGTTAGGGACGGACTGTACTTACGAGTCTTTGATATTACTTGATAAACCAATACAACCATGGCAATATGAAAAAAAATCAGAAGCAAACGTATGCAGACAGCTTTCTGCTCAGTTACAGTGTATGCATGACATCCTGTATTAAAACTTGTCACCAAAAATGTCTAATTTCACATGAAGTTGGAAATCACTCATTTACAAGAAGGAAATACTTAGAATGAGTGTAAAATATGAGGAAGTACCAGTAAATGTAAATCTGCAATTCTGAGAACAGACACTCGAAGCCTCATGTTAAATATGAAGGTGAAGGACATGTCACTGCCTCAAGCTATTGTAACTGCCAATGTGGCTACAATCCTCGATACAGGCCATACTCGAGGCATATCATTTCTACAGTACTCGTCAGAAGTATTCAGCGTTGTCCGCCGGGTGCACAATACTTATGGCCCAAAAAGAATCACCCATTTTTGGGGGTAAGAATTGAGCCACAAGTTTGAGCTCCGAGCATGACGTCACGGTAGCCTGAGGCCTTCCGACACGCTGGTTGGTTCCCGCCTCAGTCGCCCACGGGCTGCCTGAGAGAGAGGAACTCCGCCGAGTGTCCCTCTCAAATTGCGCCATTTTTTACCGAGTGTCCCGCAGTGTTTTGGCCTTTAAAACTTTGTTATGGCACCTACCTGTGAACTATCGAGTGAAATCATATCCCAGATCATTGCTCTAAAGGAGGCAGGCCACCAGACAAAGGAAATTAGTGAATTGGTTGGTGTGGCACGATTGACAGTGCGTCGTTGGTGTGCGCGGTTTCAGGAGGAAAACAGTGGTGAAGTTCCCACAAAGAAACCGAGGTCTGGTAGGCCTAGGAAAACTTCCCCAAGGTCTGTTAATGTTTTAAAACGTGCAGTGGAGTTTAATCCTCGTGTGAGTGCAAGGAAAATTACGGAGAGCAACCCAGAAGTGTTTGGTGAGGTGTCAGTGAGAACAGTGTCTCGTAGGGTGCACGAGCTTGGTTACACAAGTCACAGGCCTGTGAAAAAGCCTCTTCTCTCTAGCAGCCAGAGAATTCGTAGGCTTGCCTTTGCTAATAAATATCTAAACTGGGGTGAGGAGCAATGGTTGTCAGTGTTGTGGTCTGATGAGGCAACGTTTAGTGTTACCTGTAACAGAGGAGCACGCAAAGGTAGTGACCCACTTGACCCACGGTATGTAGAAAGCACAGTTAAACATCCTGATTCACTCATGGTATGGGGTTGTTTCTCAGGGAAAGGTTTGGGGAAGCTGTTGTACTTCCCAAGAACCTCAGAGTGAATCAGGATGTTTACCTGGAGCTTCTGTGTGATCATTTACCAGACTCCTTCGAGCTAACAGGTGCACGAGTGTTTCAACAGGACAGTGCACCTGCTCACAAGGCCAAATCGGTCACCAATTGGCTTCGTGACTGTGAGGTATCATTCATGACAGACTGGGCAGGAAATAGCCCAGACCTCAACTCGATTGAAAACCTCTGGTACCTCGTAAAGAAGAGTCTCCAAGGGAAGGACGTGAGCTCTCTGCCTAAGCTGGAAGCCGCCATTCGTGACTCCTGGGACAAAATACCGCTCCAGCACCTCAGGAGCCTCGCCCTTTCACTTCCAAGACGTCTCAGGTCCGTGAAGAAACGTAAAGGCTACCCTACGAAGCACTAAAGGTAAATAAAATGCATTATTTATATGTTTTTTCAATGCTGAAAGGTTTGTTTCTCAGGAGGGACGCAGGGCGCTCCATACTTCTGACGAGCACTGTAAAGGCTTCAACATGCTTGCATTCATCGGCGTTAGTCACCTAACGGTGGCTCTCCACTCTGCTCAATCTCTGGCAACCACTTTATTCAGTATCTTATCTCTGTGGTTACATTCTATGACCACATCCCAAGTCTTTTTCAGCCTGCCTCTCGTAACCATGCCCCTGACATTCACACTTCTAGCTTTTCACTACTCAACTGTCATCCTCCATCGTCATCACATGCCAAAATCAGCTCAGTCTACTCCTCCTCATCACAACACCAACACGCTTCAGTTCCATCCTCCTCTCAACTCTTTAATTGGAATCCTAGCCTCTCCAGGCCTCGCATTCAAGGAGGCACTACACATCCATCTAATCACTGTCACTGATGTCCGAACCTACAAATATCCTTTTCCTTCGCTGCCCAAGCCCCACTACCTTACAGCATTACACTCCTAACACATACCACATGCAAACATCCGTTATCACAGCAAAAGGAGAGCCCTCTCAATGTCAAGAGAGTCAACAACTCCTGAACTTACTCCAACCACTCTTTTCCCTAGCCAGAGCTAGCTCCAGCCCCACCTCCAGTGTCACCCAAATAACAAAATTCTGCCACACATTCAAGACTCTCAACAGCAAGATCAATCTTTTCACACCTGACAGTCTGCACATGATCTCCCCAACACACTTCACACACAAAATCAGCATTATCCTGCAGTTTCCCCAACACACCACACACACGAAATCAGCATTATCATGCAGTCTCCCCAGCACACCACACACAAGAAATCAGCACTGTCCTGCAGTCTCCCCAACACACCATACGCACGAAATCAGCATCATCCTGCAAACTACCTCTAACACATCTCTTGTGCCCCCACCACAAACGCTGTACAAGATGTAGTTACTTCCCACACCCTTGTGCCAAACCACACAAGGCCATTCTCCCTCTACTTTAACATTACTGTCACCAGCCCAAGATACAATCACTTTTATTTTATCTGCATTTACTCTCAAACCCTTGTGCCCCATTCTGTTTCTCCACTTCCCAAAACTTTCCTCTGCCTTCCTTTCATTCTCTACAGTCAGCAACAAATCAAGAGCATACAACATCTCCCATGGAAGTCCATATCTGAAGTAACTTGAGAGAGCTTCAAGCACCATGACAAACAAAAAGAGGCTCAAGACTGACCCCTGTTGCATACCAACAATCACAGAAAACTCATCACTCAAACCTCCATTCACTCTCATCTGGATGAGAACACTCACATACATAGCCGTAGTCACTCTAATCAGCCACTCCTTGATCCCAAGCTTTCTCATTCCCCACTCTGCCACATCCCTAGGGATTCTGTGAAAGGCCGTCTCCAAGTCAACAAAGTACAGCTCCCTTTTCTTCTGATATATTTTTCCTAAAGCTGTTGGACAACGAATATGGCATCAGCGGTCCCTTTGCCTGGCATAAACTCAAACTGCATCTCATCAATATTCACTCTTTCCTTAACCATACCTTCTACAACTCTCTTCATTAAATTCATTACCTTGTACAGATGTTTTATCCCTCTATAATTTCCTCTTTCTCGAGCATCACCCTTCCCCTTGAACATATTTAAAATAATACTTTTCAGACAGTCATCTGGCACAACACACTCACACGTTATCATACCAGGTACTTATAAAATCATTCATTAACCCCAATAATATATCTCCTGGGGTGATCAGAAGTTAAGCAGTCAACCCAAACATACCTGCTGCCTTCCCCTTACTGCATCCTGGCTATTGCCCTGCCAACAGTAGCAGCATCAATCAATGGACAAGGGTCAAACATTGGATCCCCTGACTCCAAACCATCCCTGTTGTAATCAATCTCCTCATTCAGCAGCAAGTTACAATGCTCTCTCCAGGGATCTTTAATATCCCTGCTGTCCACCACTACCTTTCCTTTATCACTCTTCACACACTGCTCACTTATGATATCCCTGTTTTCTCTATCTGATTCGTCACCTTACATACCTTGTTCTTCCTTTCAACGCTACATAGATTAATCAATCAAAGTCTCCGAGACTCAGATTTTGCTATGTATACCTTCTTTCTAGCCCTACAATTGGCAGCCAATTATTCCTCCCTGTTAACACCCCTATTCCATTCCTGGCAAGACTTCTTTTCTCCTTAACTGCAGCTTCTACACCCCCATCCCACCACCATTTTTAAAATACAGTAATCCCGTTAAGACCCGAACAACCAAGTCCCAGACATTTTGGGTAAAAGAAAAAAAAAAAAAAAAAAGGCCAATATGTGTTCATCCCTACTCTAAATTTGCTGAGGTAATGAACAGCTGTGTTTTGGCGCGTAGCTCCCGCGACAGCCGCTAGAGCGCCCCTGCATCCTCCCCATTTCCCGCTTACCTACCGTCGTGACTGCACACACGTTGCCATGGCTGCCCATGTGCTCTCTTTTGTGGTGGACAATGAATAAACTGCAATACCTCGTCACCAGACCACATGGGAATTTACAGTATTGTGCACTGTGCAAGGGACTAAGTGGAGAGTGCTACACTGGCGTGCTGCAACTGGTGTGGCACAAGTAAAAACAGATTGTGCAGTCTTAAACAATTATAATTCACAGTGCAACGGATTAAGTGCAGTGAAACACTGGATTACTGTATGTGCTTCAAGTGCACCTTCACTGTCAGAGCCATAGAGGAGGGGTGTCGTAAGTACCCGGTACACTGCAAATATTTTCCGTAGTCACTTCTCATTTATCATTCTCTTGTTTCTTTTCATTTATTTTATGGTTTCTGTCCCTTATTTGTGTGAACAGGGTCTTAAACAGGTGCTGTGCCTGTCCAGTAGGGAGTTATTTACGTGGCTTTCAAAGTTTGGTTGGGTTGGGGTTTATAAGTACCTGTCCAAGGGCATTTTTTCAAAGTCCCAGAAAAAAACAGATATGCCTTTGGCTCTATTACGTTGGATCTTGGAGGGATTACTGTATCTTTCTATCTATATAAATATATATATATATCTAGAGAAGGGAAGGAAAGTGTATGCTGCATTCATGGACTTGGAGAAAGCTTATGACAGAATAGATAGGCAAGGTATGTGGAAGGTATTAAGAATATATGGAGTGGAGGGGAAATTGTTGAGTGCTGTGAAGAGTATGTACGAGGGAGCTAGGGCTACGGTGCGAGTGGATGGTGAGCTGAGTGAGTTCTTTGATCTCAATGTGGGACTGAAACAGGGGTGTGTGATGTCTCCATGGCTGTTTAATATATATATGGATGGGGTTGTAAAGGAGGTGCAAGGTAGGGCAGTGGATGTAGGGGTGGCCCTAATGAATGAGGGTGAGATTTGGAAGCTTCCAGTGTTGCTGTTTGCTGATGATACAGTATTGTTGAGTGAAGATGAATGGGAGTTGCAAGGTTTGGTGAATGAATTTGGGACAGTGTGTAGGAGGAGGAAGCTGAAAGTTAATGTAAACAAAAGTAGGTTATGGTGTTTGAGAGGAATGAAGTCACAGAGTGTGCAGTGAGGTTGGATGGTGAGGATATGGAGAATGTGAGTGCATTCAAGTACTTGGGTAGTGTGATGAGTAAGGATGGAACTTTGAGGGATGAAGTACGTGAAAGGGTACAGCAGGGAAGAAAGGTTGTTGGTACACTGAAAGCAGTGATGAGAAATAGGGAGGTGAGTATGGAAGTTAAGAAGTCACTGCATGATGGTATTGTGATCCCTACCCTGACGTATGGAAGCGAGGCGTGGACCTTGCAAGACGGAAGCAAGTCAAGAGTGAGAGCAGTGGAAATCAGTTACTTGAGAGGAGCATGTGGAGTGACGTGGAGGGACAGGTTAACAAATGAAGAAGTGAAGGAACGTTGTGGGGTAGATGTGGATGTGGTTGAAAAGATTAGGAGACATACACTGAGGTGGTTTGGACATGTGGAGAGAATGGAGAATGAAAGACTGACTAAGAGGGTGTATGTAGGTGAGGTGGAGGGAGGGAGAGGGAGGGGTAGACTGAGGATGAGGTGGAGGGATGGAGTTGAGAGGTATATGAGGGAGGGGGGGTGAGTTGGCGGGAGGGGAGTCAAATGGTGGGTGACAGAGTGACTTGGAGGCGTTTTGTCTGCGGCCACCCTTTGCGGGATTAGGGCGTCGGGCTATAGATAGATAGATAGATAGATATATATATATATATACACACAAGGCACCCAGGACCAGAAGGGCGTTACCTACAAGACCCTTGTTTTGAGTAATTAATCATTAAAGTTAGGGTTTAATTACATACACCATTTCGATAGTTAAGGCATTATATTACATATGAATGGATATGTCTCATCAAGACATGCTTTGTCACATGTTTTTTAAGGTGTTTTTATGTACCGGTACAGTCGGCGCAATGGAAGTCTGGACCCTCTAATTTGCAGCATATATTTGGTAGGGTCCAAGAAATATTGTAGGAAAATTCCTGTAGTTGGTGGATTTTTTTCTGGTGGTTTCTAGTGACTTTACAGGCTTACCACCACATGCTGTGAGTTTATGAACTCAGTGCCATCCTGACTGTGGATGGGAAAGCACGTCAGATTTTCTTGTCATGTCTGGCCTTTGTTAATTTCAAAGCTCTTGTTTTCACACCCTCCTCTGCCTTAGTGAATCATTGGAGATGGGTCCCAAGACACTAACTGATGTAGAAAAAGCCCGAATTTTAACTATGAGAGAGGAAAACGTAAAAATTAAGCAGAGGCTTCAGTGCAGCAGTACGGCTGGGGATCTTGAAGTCTGTATGAAGTCGATGCTGTATGGTTCTTTCAGACACATCTTTCAGCAATTGTGGGTACATATCTTTCAGTTGTCTAGCAGTCAAACGTGGGTCTTTTATCACAGCTTGCTTCAGTAACCTGTCTGTAGTTGGTGATGTCTTCCTTTTAGGTCCTAGCCTGTCTTTATGTTAAGGAATTGTGTTTTTTAGCAGGTGGTGGGCAGCATCAAGGAGTAACATAACGGTAGATTTTCCTCACCCAGTTCGAATACAAATATCCTTAATTTTTACATTTTCCTCTTTCTATCTATCTATCTATCTATCTATTGCCAGACGCCTCAATCCCGTTTGGGGTGGCCACAAACAAATCGCCTCCAAGTCGCCCTGTCCCCCGCCATTTCACTGCCCTGCTCCCAACTCACACCCCCCTCTCTCATATACCTCTCCACCCCATCCCTCCATCTCATCCTCGGCCTACCCCTCTTTCATAGTTAAAATTTGGGCTTTTTCTACATCAGTTAGTGGCTTGGGACCCATCTCCAATGATTCACTAAGGCAGAAAGGAGGGTGTGAAAAAGAGAGCTTTGAAATTAACAAAGGCCAAGCAGGACAAGAAAATCTAATGTGCTTTCCCATCTAAAGTCAGGCAGGCACTGAGCTCATAAACTCACAGCACGCGGTGGTAAGACTGTAAAGTTGCCAGAAACCACCAGAAAAAATCCACCAACTACAGGAATTTTCCTACAATATTTCTTGGACTCTACCAAATATACTGTATGCTGCGAATTAGAGGGTCCAGACTTCCACTGCGCCGACTGTATGCGTTTTTTTTGGTGTTTTATTTATACCCACAAAATAAACCTATACATAAAACTTTCCTGCATGATATTAATGTTACTTTGTAATATATATATAATGGTATTAGTAACATGTTGAAGTTTTATTATCCTAGGCCCAATAGTTTTTTTTATATGAATTTCTAAACGATGTTTTTTGGTGTTTTGTTTTTTTGTTTTTTTCGAAGACCTAACAAAAACTTACGAAGGACATTATGCCAGTAGTTCTTGAATATTGTCTGGATGTTGTCCCAACCCACAGCATCAAAACATCATGCAGAACACTTGCAAGGCTCACCCACTGCCTGGGCATTCACATGTTTACTAGTTGCACGCGGCTGAAGTAAACTTCACCACTATCCCTCTTCCTCTTCATTCCCTCTTCTTCCAAATCTCTGGCCGCCTTGCTCTCTTCCTGGTTAACTTCCTGGCCTCACCATCACTTGCTGAATCACTATCACTCATGACTGTCTATTTAATCCACAAAAAAATGGCGAAATAGAGGAGGATAATCCACGCGGATCTCAAACATACACCACCAAGCGTAGCACTGAGTAAGGAGGCAGTCAGCTGTTCACAGGCAGTGCCGCGTGATTGGCTGAGACCGGGTGTGTGGTCGCCAGGTGTGCGCTCATTGGCTGATGCCTACGCCCGTATGGACTTGTGCCTTCAAGTACCTCTATATAAACCCATGCACAAAAACATGCTACTTTCGAACCTCGTTCACGACCCGTAGGGATTCTTTTTCCGTGAAATGTTTGTTGCACGATATTTTTTAACCTCTGAGCTAATTTTTCCCACTTTTAACTCTGAAAGTTGGGAAGTGTGGCTTACGCCCCTAAGGTCCTGGGTGCCTCAATATATAGATAGATAGATAGATAGATAAATATGTATTGTGTGTATGTATATATAGTAATCCCTGTACTTTCCGGATGCCCACTTTCCAGACATCCCCACTTACCGGATATTGTGGGCCTGGACCTCAGGAACCCAAAAATGGCCCAAAAAAGAAAAAAATCCCCCCCAAATCTGAATTTTTTCACATCCATATTTTGAAACTGAAATACACCACGGACCCTCACACCTTCCTTCCTCCCTCCTCCTGTCAGGGTTGCCATTTGGTATTTTTCATTACCAAATGTAGGCCAATTTGGTCTAGAAATATTCGTTTCGTAATGAATCAGAGTAATGCATTACCAAACGGATTTTTCACATGTATGAGGATACACAGGATGGAGATAGTGGATTGTTTGCTCTCTCTGATTAATCTGCTAACGTACAAAGCGTGAAAATAATCAACATGCTGTTAATTGTAAGAAGAGTGAGTACATGTATTTCTACTTGTATATATAATTAGTGAAGAATAAATGCTAGCTTTACGAATTTGGTAATGAAGAGTTAAATTTGGTAATGAAAACTGAGGAGTTTGGTAATGTGTCTGTTGCGATCTGGCAACTCTGTTTCCCTCTCACCAACACCCAAACAGTTATTGCCTAACTTCGATCACGAGTGGTAGCTTATCATAATGGAAGCCACACGTGCTCATTTTTTTGTGAATAAACAGTGAATAAACTGCAATACCTCGCCACTAAACCACACGGGAATTTACAGCGTTGTGCAGTGTTTAGAAATTAAAATTTAGAGTGCAAAGGATTAACTGTGGTGTGCAAACCTCGCCGATGAAACTGGCCTGATGCAATTAACAATGTGCAGTGTTAAACAATTATAACTCACAGTGCAAAGAATTACTGTAAGTGCAGCACAACATTGGATTACTGTAAGTGCTTCAATAGCATTTTCACCACTGCCAAAACCTTACAAAAGGCGGCCACAAACGTGCTGTAAGTACCCTGGCTGAGGTACAGTCACTTCTAATTCCTCATTCTTTAGTTCCTTTTCATTTATATCATGCTTTATGGCCATTACTGGTGTGAATAGGGTCTTAAATAGGTTTAAATAGGTGCTATGCATGTCCGGTAGGGAGCTATTTAGGTGGCTTTCAAAGTTAGGCTGCGATAGGGTCCATAAGTACCAGTCCAGGAGGCAGGGGCCCACTATCCGGACGGAACCACTTTCCGGACATGCCTTTGGCTCTATTACATCAGAGAGTGGAGGGATTACTGCACACACATATATATATATATATATATATATATATATATATATATATATATACTGTATCTATATAGTCAATCCTCGTAAATCGCGTGTTCATAAATCACTGCTAGGTGGCCGTCAGACTGCCGGCAACCTTAAATCACTGTTAAGTCACGAAAATTGTGGATCTAGGCACCCAAGTGGGCCTTTTCCGAGGAGAACCATAAACCGCAGCATTCAAACTGAAAATCGCGACCCAACAACCAATCACCGCGCATCCCTGGTGGCATATGTGCATACTAATGCCGTCATGTTGTTGTTGTTCTTGTCCCGCCAGTCTGCACACTACAGACTGTCGCCGTGAAGTACTAGAGTTACCTGCCTTTTTTGTGCAACGTCCCCCCACCTCCTACCTGCCATGGCCCCTCCTGACCCCCCAATGAAGCGCTCTAAGCAGTATGGCATCAAGAAGCTGCCGCAGTTGTCGTACAGTCAACATTTGGAGCTCATTTGTCGTGTTGAGAGGAGAGAGAAGTTTTCAAAGCTGGTGAAAGAGTTTGGGAAGAACAAGTGCTGAAAGGTTCTAAGTTCTTCCCAACACCATCCCACTCCATTCACTTAAGCAATTTCGTCATAGGATTAAGGTGAGATCCCTTAATACATGCACTGAATATTCCTAAATTTGTATGATTGTGTTTGACGGTGCCTAGATAGGTGTAGGTAGGGTGCTGTGGGGGCGAGTTGGCCAAAGTCCAGACACAAATTAATTTTTCACATAAGAGTTATTATTCATAAATCACAGAATTCATAAATCACGGCAGAGGTCCAGACTCAAATTGCCGCGATATACGAGGATTGACTGTATATACAGTAATCCCTGTACTATCTGGATGCCCACTTTCCGGACATCCCCACTTACCGGACATAATCATTCCGGCATCCAATATTCCCAAAATGGTCCAAAAACCGTAAAAAATTTGAAAAAAATCCGACTTTTTCCTGCCCGTAATCTGAACTTAGCGGGACAGCTTTGTTTTGGTGCGTCATTCCTCCGACGTCCGCTAGAGCGCCCCTGCATCCTCCCCACTTTCCGCCCGTCTCTTGTCGTGAGTGTACGCTCGTCGTCATGGCTGCCCACGTGCTCGCTTTTGTGGTGGTGCCTTACCTGCTGCAGGCACTCCTGCTGCTCTCGTGCCTCTCCTTTGTGTGTGTGATGATGGCCCCGCTGCCTGAGAAGAGGAAGAGAGTGGTTTTGATTCTGGAGAAGAAGAGGGAGATATTGGAGAAGGTAGATGCGGGATGGTCTTCGTCACGCATCCTTCGTGAGTTCAACCTGGCCCGATCTACTTTGTTTGATATCAAGAGATCCCGAGACAAACTCATGCAGTACACGGCTGACGTCTCGTCGAAAAGCAAACGCAACATGGAGAGGAAGATGATGTTTACTCCCAAGTTTGCTGAAGTCGACCACTCCACGTTGATTTGGTATCGACAACAACGTGCTGCTGGTGTGATGGTACGTGGTACGGAGCTGAAGGCTGCTGCTGAGAAGTTCGCATGGCTTCACGACGCCCTAGACTTCAAGGCATCCGAGGGTTGGCTCTTCCCGTTCAAGTTACGACATGGCCTTACCAACCGTAGGTCTCATGGCAAAGCTTTGGACGCTAACGAGGATGGAGAAGAGGAGTTTCGGCAGAAGATGAAAGGCTTGATCGACAGGGAGGGCCTCACTCTCAGTCGTCTACAACGCTGACGAAACTGGCTTATTCTATCACTCCTTGCCTACGAACACTCTAGCCGAGGAGACGGAGAAGCGTGTACGTGGCCGCAAGCTCTCCAAGCAAAGGCTATCTGCTTTGTGTTGTGCCAATGCTAACGGCATGCACCGGCTTAAGCCCGTTATTGTTGGCCGTGCAAAGCAGCCTCGGTGTCTTCGTGGGGTGATGGATGTCCTTCCTGTCGTCTGGTACCATTCCTTGAAGGCATGGTTCACAGCCCTGATTTTCAAAGACTGGTTCCACTGCCACTTTGTCAAGGAGGTCATCCATTACCAGACGGAGAAACTGGGAATCCCACGCGACCAGGTAAAGGCCCTCCTTCTCCTCGACAATGCACCTGCCCACCCGTGCGACAAGGATTTGGTGGCTGAGAAGGGCCGCATTAGGTGCATGTTTCTGCCACCTAATACTACTGCTCTCATCCAACCAATGGACCAAGGAGTGATCGTGGCAACGAAGCGCCTATACCGACGGAAGTTCCTGGATGAGGTGATGGTTGTTCTCGAGGACGAGGACGAGCACAGGGAGGGACGGGACACGTGAGGCCAACGGACTTTGGAAAACCTTCTCCGTTACAACATCAAGTCTGCCATTTACAATTGGGCCAGTGCATGGAAGGAAATCCCTGTCAAGACTCTAGAAAATGGTTGGTCTCGCCTGCTTCTCAGAACAGATGTGGAGCACGATTTCCTAGGTTTCGACGTGGATGACTTCCATGCACATCTACATGCACATGGGGACGATGTTGATGAGGACGAAATGCATGAGTGGTTGGATGACGACGAGGGCGATCCTGCGTCTCAGACCCTGTCTGATATCGAGATCGCATCTTCAGTTGCAGGTGTCAGTATCCAGCTTGAAGATTCTGACAAGGACGGCGACGATGATGCGGACTCCTCTCAGCATGACGCAACTCCAGCCATCCCCAAGCTGAGCACACTCTGGGAACACCTAGAGTTCGTTCTGGACTACCTGGAACACCCGGACTGCGACAGGGATATGGGGCCCTTGGAACTTGTGGAGGAAGTGCGTGCTTTCAGGCAGCGCATCATTAATCGTCAGAATCATCGTTCCTTTGCGTCAATCAATGATTGACAGCTTTTTCAGGCCCATGACCCCCGCTGTCTGTTTTGTTTAGAAAATGGTTTTATGAGTGGAAAGTGCAGAGTGCAACACTTAGTAAGTTACAATGGAGCATAAGTAAGACAAGAGGGCGCAGTGTAAAGAGAATGGACTTCTGAGTGCAAATGACTAAGTTAAGTGCAAGACTTCATGAACAGTGTACTGCAAGTGCTTCAGGAAATCCTTCTTACTGTCAGAGTCTGAGGAGGTGGTTATTCATTGAGATGGCCATGGACTTGCTGTAAGTACTGTACTCAGAATGTTTCATACTGTACTGTACTGTATTTTCCATACTGTACTTACCTCAAACACCTCATTTCACTCTTCTGTGTCCCTTATTGGTGTGAATATGTAGTGTCTTAGGTGCTATGCATGTGCAATAGGGAGGTGTTTTTCTGAGTTAGGCTAGGTTAGGGTCCATAACTACCAGTCCAGGAGCCAGGGACTTGTAAGTACCCAGAATGATTAATATTGTAGAAAGCTACCTCAAAAACCTCACTTTATGGTTCTTTTGCATTTATTTCAGTCTTTTATGTCCCTTATTGGTGTGATTTGGGTCTTAAATAGGTGCTATGCATGTCCAGAGGGAGTTGTATAGGTGTTTTTTTGAGTTAGGGTCCATAAGTACAAGTCCAGGAGGCTAGTGCCCACTATCCGGACAGGACCACTTTCCGGACATGCCTTTGGCTCTATTATGTCGGATAGTGGAGGGATTATATATCTATCTATCTATCTATATACCTAGGCTGCTTCCCCCAAGGAAAGGGAGGTAGCCGAGACAGGACGACTCACTCTCCATTTACTCATCCATTCAAACACATTCATTTGCATCTTAGCTCCAAAGGGGAGAACGGACAGATCCTCACCGCATCACACCGCACAAGGGTCAACTGCGCAATGCAATCAGTGTCATCCGCAGCAGGGCCCAACAGCAGAACTGGTTTATCCCTGCCACATCATAACAGACCCATCCCCTTACCCGCACCTGACCTAACTAGCTGATCAGACCAAATGCGGGAGAATATCCCCTCAGGGCTGCGTCATCACTTATTCATTCACAATTTCTCTCCATTTATTTCTGTCACGCACAGCCACTCTTCCTTGCTCAACAGACATCCCTCTTGCATCAAGCGCTCTCTTCACACTGTCCATCCATCCTACTTGTGGTCTTCCTCTCAGTCTTACACCTCTCACATCAGATCTAGTTATCTTTTTCACCAATTGCTCATTATCCATTCTCTCCATATGCCCAAACCATTGCAACACCCTCTGCTCAACTCTACCAGCCATCTCCCGAACAACTCCAGTTCTCCTTCGCACTTCATCATTTCGCACTCGATCCATACGCGTCACTCCACACATACTCCTCAGACATCTCATCTCCATTACATTCAAACTTTTCCTCTCTGCTACACCCATATATATATATATATATATATAGTATATACACAATACATGTATAACTATAGATATATACAGTGGGGCACCAATTTTCGCGCCTAATTGGGTCCAAAAATAATGCGCGAAAGTGGAATTAGCGAAAGTTGGGGCATTGTCTTTATGGCAAAAAGGCTAATTGGTTCCCGGTTATCCTAAAGTAACATCAGATTTTCCTTTTCACTTGCAATACAGTACATCAAATCACTATTGTACATTGCATTGTGAGATACAAACAATAAAAACTGTACAGTACACATTATATGATGAGAAACATACCACAGAGACCAGGTTGAGGTGTTTAATGGATGTTGGGGGTAAGTATCCAAGGCGCGTGGCGGGCTTATTTAGCCACGCCAGACGTATTGGGGCCACCTCTTGCTGCCTCGCTACCACTCTCTCTCTCTGCCTCCTCAGATGCAACCACCAGGCTCTCCCCCCACACCACCAGGCCCTTTCCCTACACTACCAGGTATAGTAGAGGCCATTGAACCGTGAGAATCCAACACAATGGAGCTAGCACGCTCATACACAATGGCGGGAATGGGTGGACAGAGTGTTGACATGACGTCATTCAAGATGGCGGTGGGTTGCGGGAGGGCGGTGCAGGAAATTCAAAGTTCAAAATATTGTCCCAAACCCAAAATTTGTGCGCGAAAATAGATTTTTTTCAAGCGAAAGTGGAAGTTAGGGAATATTTGGTGCATGCCGCGAAAGTGGATTCCACGAATCCTGCTGTAGCGAAAGTTGGTGCACTACTGTAATTATATATACAAGTGGAAATGCATTTACCGTATTTCGCGGCATGTAAGACGCAGCATTGTGAAAGACGCACCCTAATTCTGGCAGGGTAGTTCTGTGAAAAAAAAGTTTGCCCCAACCAAGACTGCAGTAAGGTTTCTTGATAAGAGCTATTGCCACACAGATACACACTCACCTTTCAGAATCTATTCATTACTGATCATCAGCCTTTGGTTTCTTTTTTTTATATACAAAGAATGGTACAGGAAAAGAAAATAATGCCCCTTCTTGACAAAACGTGACTGCTATGAGCCACTATCACTTAGATACACACTAACCTTTCAGAATCTATTCAGTACTGCTCATCATCCTTTAGTTTCTTCTTTTATGTACAAAGAATGATATAGGAAAAGAGAAAACAAAACCCGGTCTTAACAAAACGTGACTTCAAACCACGAGGCCATCTCAACTTTGTTGATAAATATGTATCAGTAAACTGATATAAACACTGTTTTTAATATTTTATGAAATTAAAACCACAAATGAAGTCAATAAACTCTGTTCTTTCATTCAATGACGAAAACATAAAATACAATGAATGTTCACATCAGTTCATTTATCCTAAAAGAACCCCGTCATATTCCACACCTGTTACGGAATTTCCTCACATTGCCTTGACTCAAGCACAATATCAGACTACTACCATCATTAATCATGCACTCTAACTAACCTGTAATTACCTCCACAAATAATATAAAAAGGTAGCACTTGTAAATACACAAATTACAATGTTTTACAACCAAAGTTCAATATAGCAAGGCTGCTTGGGAACAGGATAGACAGCTGTTTTTACTCTCTTCTCTCAGCATCACTCCTTCACTGTCAGCTATGTTTGCCTTGCAGCATCAACAATTAAAAATGCATGCATCACTGATCATAGTTTACTATAAACATTCATTTCAAAACATACTGAGTATGGTGAAAACATTCATTGTTACATCTTAGTAACAATGCTGCCTCCCAGTCGCTAGAAAGCAGTCTCTACCCCTTCCTCTCAGTATCACTTCCTCACTGTCAGCGATGTTTCCCTTGCAGCATCAACAGTTAAAAATACGTTCTTCACTGATCACTATCTATCTATCTATCTATTGCCAGACGCCATAATCCCGTAAGGGGTGGCCATTTGACTTTGACTTATTTGTTTTATGGAGAGGGGCACTAACCCTCCACCAACCCACTTGCTGACACGTAGGGAGCACGTATGATTTGGTTATATGGTTACCACCCAGCGTTGTAAATGGTTTCTTGGCTTACAGGAAACCATTTGGCTTGTCACTCAATGTAAAGCCACCTGTAAAGGAAAGAAAATCAATAAGCGACAAGAGAGATGGGAGAAATAGGAAGAGACGACGACAGGCACAGAAACAGAATGATGAAGGCTAAGGAAGAAGTAAGCAGCACTACATCAAGTGAGTAGATGATGATCGCCACCACCTACCACCCAAACAATTTACTAAAAACAGACATTTATCTCAAAACATGTCGAGAATGGTGAAACTATCCCTTAGCAACACTGCTGCATCCCAAGCGCTAGACAACTGTCTCTACCCTCTTCTCCCAGTATCACTCCCTTACTGTCAGCTGTTTTCCTTGCAGCATCAACAATTAAAAATGTATATTTCTCTTACCAGAATTTGCTAAAAACAGACTTCCATCTCAAAACATTCGAGTACTGTGAAAACATTCATTTTTGGTCTTAACACTGCTGCCTCCTAGTCGCTATGGTACACACACACACACACACACACACACACACATGTACACACCACATGCAACATTCGCTCGCCTCTGAAACATTTACATCAGTCAGTTTTGGAGTACCCAGTGGCTTTATTATATGCCAAAAACATCAAAATGTATTTGGTTGTTCAATATAAATATCATCACTTAAGGACATGAAACATCTCAAACAATTTATTCATCCAAACATCGTCAATGCAAGACTAAAGGTGTACAGCACCATTGATCCTAAATTTTCCATGGTTGCATCTGTCATGATCACCTAAAACCTATATTCACTTCATATTACTGACATGGTGAAAATTTCACTCGTCTTCAAATCCTGAGAATTCATCACTACTTCCCCCAAGTCCTGAAGCATCACTGGAAGTCATCACCACGGTCATCATCACTGTTTCACTGTCACTCTCATACAGTAAATGGTCCTCAGTACCATCCATTGAATTGCTTATACCACACTTCATACGACTTTAACTTGGCAATAGTTTTAACTGAGCACAGGCGATATTCAGACTTGGGGCATTTGATACAGCCCACATTAACCTCCTCAGTACATGTGTCCTGAACTGAATAAAATCATATGGCGAGCATGAATAAACTACCCTATAAAATACATTGCTAGGCTGAAGGGATTATAATAAGCGGATTATCAGTTCTCTAGCCTGACTCTTCCCACTCCTACTTCCTTAACTACACCCACACCAAACTCTCACCTACACCTTAGGATTCTGGTCGTTTCGGCCGTAACATCCAAAATGGCAAACGACTTTACAACCTAACCTAACCTAACCTAACCAATTTGGACGTTACGGCCTAAATGATCCCATTGCCGATCATGAGAGCTTTGCTTAGGCAGCAGAGATGCAGAGAGTGAACGTTGTCAATCATTCTGATTGCATCGTCTGCTAAGAATACAGCAGAAATGGCGGACGATGATATGAATGCCCGTCAGGCACTGCTATTTCAGATATTGCATCAGTTATGCTAATCAGTGAATTTTATCCTATTTTCATAACAAAATACTGTAATTGGGTGTGCCCTGAGTTGCATAGACATTGCTAAAGTACTTCACTTGGCTGAAAAAGTGAAGCTGTAACTTCAGGCAGTACTGTTTAACGTTACAACTGTTTTTCCTGTTTTTCGCTATTGGTATAATAAGACTGTTCACTTCTATGATACTCTTGTCAGGCATGAAACAAAATGTCACTAAGAGAAGCCAACCATATGAGGGTGATTGAATTTCCATATGTGACAAAAATCAATTCTGATGACTTGTCAGGTTCGCTTGCCAGCATCTCTCCAGTATGACTGCTTTGCTAGTTAGTAGGTGGATGCAAGCAAAGTGGTTATGATTGCCTTTCAGAAGGTTAGCAGACAGTTCACCAGTGAACATGTTAGCTTGCTAGAGTAGGGTGTATGCTAGACGCTAAACTGCTAAGTTGCTAAACCGCTAAACCCCTTGACGGTATTGGCCAGTTGAGATGAAAACAAACCGTGAATGCTTTGTGTTCTTGAACTTGCGTGTTTTAATATCTGCTGCATATATACACTCACAAAATGTCACAAAAATAACTGACCTAATTAGGGTTACTGAATTTCCACACGTGACGAAAGTCTGTTTTGATGACTTGGCAGTTTCACTAGCCAGCATCTCTCCAATATGATTGCTTTGCTAGTTAGTGAATGGATGGCAAGCAAAGTGGTCATGATTGCCTTTCAGAAGGTTAGCAGACAGTTCACCAGTGATCATGTACGTTACCTTGCTGGAATAGTGCAGATGCTAAACTGTTAAATTGCTAAACCGCTATCTTCACGATGTTAGCCAGTTGAGCTGTAAACAAACCCGCGAAAGTTTTGTGTGTTTCTGATCTCGCGTGTTTCTTAAATCTGCTGCATATACACACTAGTGTATATTATTTTTTTAAATAAAATCAAGTCTGCATACTGTAGAAAACACCTGTGGTTGATAAGCAGTGAGATGATCATCTTTATAAGAGTTTCTTCTCAATGGAGCCAAACTAACCTGCCTTAGTCTAGCGTGCAGGACGCATGGGGATATTTTAAGGTAACTTTGAGACAAAAAAGTGCATCTTACATGCCGCGAAATACGGTAATCACTCTTCTAATAATTAACATGTTGATTATTTTCACGCTATGTACGTTAGCAGATTAATCAGAGAAAGCAAACAATCCACCATCTCCATCCTGTGTATCCTCATACATGTGAAAAATCCATTTGGTAATGCATTACAGTACTTTGATTCATTACCAAAAGAATATTTCATGACCAAATTGGCCCACATTTGATAATGAAAAATACCAAATGGCAACCCTGACAGGGGAGGGGGGAGGGACATATGACCTATCATTTCCAGAGTGAACTTTCGCCGGATATAGCAACCGATGGTTGGTGTATGCAGCGGAAGTTCAGGACCCACAATTCCCAGAGTGAACTTCCGCTGGTAATAGTGATCTTTGATCGGAGTAAGCAGAGAAAGTTCGTGACCCAGCATTCCCTGCGTGAACTTCTGCCAGATACAGCGACCTCTGGTCAGTGTATGCAGAAGTTCGCGCGTGCATCTGGTTCCCGTGACTCACTATTGAGGGAGCACCCGCGCAATGAGTCACATAGGTTAGTTAGCCCGCCCGTCTCAACCCTTTCCGCGCTGGGCCTTTCTCAGTCTGTGCATTGTACTCACCTCTCTCGCATGCATGACCTCTTGTACCACGTGTAACCTACCAACACTTCCGACCAATGGCAATAATGGCGTCTAAATTAACGAGCCCTGCTTCCCCAGGCAAGGAGAAGAGGAAGATTCTCTCCCTGACTGAAAAATTTCAAATTATTAAGGAGTTTGAGGAAGAGGCTACACGAAGTCAACTGAGGAATAAGTATGACCTCAAGAAAATGACAGTCCATGACCTCATCAAGGGGAAGAAGAAAGTGAAGGAGGCCATAAAAGTGGTGCAGGCCAGCAAGAGGGGGAAGGAATTTTACCGCAAGCAACAACTTCTTGTGGAAAATCTCAGAAAGACAGTGTACAAGTGGTACACGCAGGAGAAAGCAGAGGATGTTCCAGTTTATGGCGTCGACATTCAATATGCAGCGCAGAGGCTTGCTGGTCACCTAAGCCACGACAAGTTCAAGTGTAGTGATGGCTGGCTGTGGCACTTGGGCAGCGTCACAGCATCATAAATAAGGTCAAAACAGGCTAGCTTCTCAGCACCGACGCTGACATAGTCGACCCCTTCATAAACCACTTTTGTCAGCTGAAGGAGGAGGAGGGCCTCCACGACTTCCATATCTATAACGCTGACGAAACTGGCCTTTGTTGGGAGTCACTCCTCCAAAATATGTAGGCCTCCAAGACAATCAGCAGCACTCCGGGAAAAAGGAGTGCGAAGGACCACACATCGGTGCTGGCGTGCGCAAACACCGACAGGTCCCACTGCCTGAAACCAGTTGTTGTGGGCAAGAGTATGAAGCCAAGGGCTCTGAAAAACATTACGGAGAAGCTTCCTACCGAGTACCACAGCAACCCTTCTGCCTGGTTTACCCAAGAGATAATCACGACCTGGTTCCATCACAGTTTTGACCCCTCCGTTTGGCAGCACCAGGCCTTGTTTGGCATAACTAAGGAGGATGTCAAGGCTGTGCTCCTCCTAGACAACGTCCAGCCGACCCTTCCACTGCGAAATTGTGTCCAAAGGATGGGAAAATAAGGGCAATATTTTCACTTCCCAACATTACTGCTCTACTTCAGCCCGTGGACCAGGGGGTGACAGAGAGTTCCAAAAGGCATTATCGGAATATTTACCTGGACCAGTGCTTAGTCATGACAGAGAATGGGATGGAGGAGGAGGGGCATGTGGACACCAGGGAGAAGAAGACCCTAGACAATTTTAAGAAGTATAATATCAAAGATGCAATACTGAACTGGGCAGAGGGTTGGAGGAAAGTGCCAGTGAATACTTTCCGCAATGAGTGGTGTAACCACCTGAAAACCCCCAAGACTCCAGTCCAGAAGCCAGATTTTGAGGGGTTTGAGCCACCAAAGGCAGCCGTAATGTTGGCTGCAGCTGGCCAAGGCTCCATCCCTGCAGATGAAGTAGAAGGATGAGGATGGTGGTCTGCCTGGATACCACCAACAGACAGAGGAGGAAACAGTGCAGGAAGTGACCATGCCTGAACCACCTGCGGAGGAGGAAGAGCATAGGCCACATGGTCCATCCCTCTTTGCTGCCATCAATGTGGCATACACATTCTTGGCCGTCACAGAGGACATTGGTGACTTTCTGGGGGAGAATTATGAACTCCTCACACTGATTAGGCTGGACCTTGTCAAGAACTTGCGTGAGCATATTTGAAGGTTCGTAACATTTTGTTCAGTGTGAAATTTGTGAATTCTAGCGGAATTCTCACTGAATATCACTCAGTTCAACCGTCCTAGCGTTCACTCAATTGGGACGGTTTTCAGAACATTTTTCACCGTTTCATAAGTGATCATCCCTGCACGGGACATTAGCACCTTCGCTGAGTGATTTATTGTGAGTGTGTATCGCTCTCTTTCTTCCCGCTGACTGTTGAACCAAGCACGGCTATCCCTCGCCCCCTTTCATAATTCGAAGTCAGTCAGGATTGGAACGTCGTGAGAGTAGGTTCGTGCCCAGCATGGAGCAGCGCCGCCACAGTGAGTTCCTGAAATCTCCACCTAGACGGTGAATCGGCGAGGTTTGGCGTGTTTGCAGCGTCCGTCCTAAGTATCGACGCCCAGTCATTCCGCTTAGCCCCCTCTACTGACCAGTATTTCTTTTCATTTTTCCTAGGTTTAAGAGTTAGTGTTTGAATGTGTGAGTGAGTGTATTCTCCTTGTTATTATGAATCCATTTTGAGACAAGTAACGTAAATTTATTTCATGGTAATTAATAAATTTTACAGTTCTTTTCCTTTGAGCTTAATGTATAGTTAAACTCGTGTTTTATTTCTCTACATTAAGATTATTCTAGTTGCCGCTCCTAGTTTGCATAAATGCTTTGCATTATTCATAACTGGTACTTAGGCCAGTCCTTATGTATTAAGGTTAAATCCGTTGTGCCAATCAGGAGTTAATGCACCGGCAAGAACCTGTTTATCATTATTAGCATTAGTTATTGATTGTCAGGGGTGGAGTCACTTTCTTGAGAGGCTAACAGTACTACAAACAGCACTCGTGAGTAATTAGTCTCTGCTGTGTACTGTTGAGAAAGTTTATAAATTCTCATCCTTAGAGAATCGGCAAAGTAAGCTGGCATAAAGTAATACTCACTGCTTGATTTCACAAGTCAGTTCTTTGTCTCTATTTTCAAGCAAAATATATTACCTTTATTTAATTCTTAAAGGCACAAAACCCCGTGACACACCTGATGAGGAGAAACCAGGCCATGTAAGTCCCACAGAAAATATCAGACTTATTTAAGCCTGCAGCCTCAGGGAAAAAGAAACATACTGTGTCAGAGACCTTGAGTGTGTAAATTGCATCAATGTCTTCTGTGAGCCTCCTCAGTTTGGCTTCTGGCACCAGCACACCTTCCTCCCTGACAGAAGAGACACCAGAGCCACCAGAATTTTCACAGAATCTGATGATGAATTAGTGAATAAAGTGTCATGTAAAGTGTATATATTGTGTATATAGTACTGCTGAAGTGTAAATATTGTTCTGAAGTGTTCAGTTTGTATTATTAAGTGTAAAATTAAGTATAGTGCCCTAGTGATACAGTACAAAAATTTCTGGCGTGTACAGTGTCGTGTGCTATGGTGTACAGGTGTACTGTGTGGTGCCAGCATCTAACCTCTTCAGAAATCCCCCCCTGCCTCCCTCCTATTCCTCTGGTGACTTCTTGGCACTTCCTGGCATGATAAGTGTACTGTAACAGGATTATATTACATTACAGACATTGTATTTAAATGTACAACTTTATACAGGATGGTATTTACTGTACATGTACTGTAAAGCTACATAAACCATTGAATTCTCCATGTGAAACTTTATGGAGTAGGTTGTGGTTACGCACACAGGACTGAACGACTCCAGGGATATAGCGACCTTGGGTCGGTAATCCCTCGGTTAACCTATTAGCAGCCAACCATGTTTAAAATTATCTGATTCTCATTTCTTTCTATAATATGATTAAATTGGTGTTTATGAAGTAATATATGCCCCCAAAAAATACAAACATATTTTAGCTTGCCAGATATGACATGTTTCCCATTTGGGAACATTGGCTGGATCCCAGATATCAATTGTATCTTGAAGAATAACACGAGTATGCATATAACATTTATTGTTCCATACAATTCACAAAGTAATTCAACAGAAATGTCTTTATTATGCAGTGCTATGCCATACACACATTCCAAAAGATTCATATACAATCACTGTGTTCAGTGTACTGTGAGATATATAGATATATTTGGAATTCTCTACTAGGGCACAACACCTATACCTCAGGATACTTTTTCAAGTAGCTGGTATGAAGGAGCACCTTACATCCTGAACAAATCTTTCTAGTGTTTTTCTTACAGTACCAACACCGGCCTTGTTTTGTGCTTGATACAGAAACATGTTGCATCTGAAATTTGAGATGAACTTGGTGTTTGGACCTGCTAGCGAGGGTGTACATGCTGGTGCTTCTGAAAACAGAAACCTTACAACACTGTGTCTGAATGCTAGCTGATCTAATTTTGTATCTGACACCTCTCTGTGTATTAGCCATGCTGCAATGCACAACATGTTGAACATCTGAAAAAGTATAGGAAAGTACCATTTCTTTGATCTAACTGAGGGCCTATACTGAGCCACATCTCGATCCATGAGATCCACGCCCCCCATGAATTGATTGTATGAGCTGATGACCTGTGGTTGCTGTATAAGAATTTTCTTTCGCTCAGCAGCACTCCATCGCTCAACATAAGCTACTGGATCAATTTTATCACAGTTAGTGACTACAGTAACTGGCTTATTATCATTTCACTTTACAGCCAAGATGTTGCCATCAGAGCAGTACTCATATGTCCCACGCTTGGTCTTTTGGAAGGAATTTGATTTTGGAAGAGGACACTTTTGCAGTCAATTGTCTCTTGCTGTACCTGTTGCTCTTGCATTTTTCTCTTGGAGCCTCATCATTACGTCATAGGATGTGAAAAAGTTGTCAAAAAAGACTTCATGAGCAGATGTATCACTAACGCATGACATCAGCTGTTCGACCACCCTGGTACCAAGTGCATCACCATTATTACCTGCCATTGACTTCCCACAATATACATCAAACATGTATGCATAACCAGTAGATGAACACAGGCACCAAAGTTTATAGCCAAACCTAATCGGTTTCCCTCAGATAAACATCTTGCAACTATGATGACCACAATATGGAACGATACATTAATCAATGGAAAGTCTTTCACCAAATATACCAAACTGTTGCAAATGACTTGTTTGTTGCTTCAATCATTGGCCTGAGTTTTGATACTTTATCACTTTTTAGATTGCTGTTGTCTGAAGTATGGAAGTACTGTTTGATCTCTCTGAACCTATTTCTGGACATCCGCTGTGACACAATAGGCACTGCTACATCATCTGGCTTTCCCAGTACATGTCCTCATGGGGTAGCTTGTGGTATCCACTTAGTACAAAGATGCCAATGAAATCTAATATATCTCTAATGCCAAATGTGAATTTTGGACTGTTACTTTTCATGGGCATGCCTGAGAGTTTCCTGAACAATAAGGTTTTCAATGTCATCACTGAACAGCTTCAAAAAAATTTCCCATGGAGAAAGTGTGCATAACTCTGGATGGTCTTCATCTAATGGTTTTATGACTTTCTTTGGAGGAAATGCCTTGGTACTCTTCCCTTTATTCCAAGACACCTTCATGGCAGAAGCAGTTTTCTTCCTCTCTGGGATATTTTCTGCACTGCCGCCCTCAGAACATGAGTGTTTCCTCCCACTTGGAGACACTGTGGAATGGTTACTCGTGTGTGAGGAACTTGGGTGTTCAAATTCTGCATCATTGTTCTCAGTGACTTCTACTCTGCCACAAACCTCACAAGGCAGAAGTTGCTCAACTTCTTGGCCTTCTGAACAGTTTTCAAGGAAGTTATCATCAATTGCCTCTTCATCAGTGAATACTTGATCTTCTTTTGGGGGAAGAATGTTGATCTTTTATGCATCATTTTCTAATACTAGGGCAACAGCTTCAGCAAGAGTGAGAAACTTTGGCATCTGAAAAAAATTCATATACTGTATAAGTAATACAACTATAAATTAAAATATATATATATAAATATATAAATGAGCAATAATAAACAATAAGAAATAGTAATAAATAAATAATAAACAATAAGCATATTTCAGTACACAATAGATAAGCAGTAATTACTGTTTTTCATACTGACAAGGTTACTATAACTGAGTATGCAGATCCCGCCATTGTTCCCATTTGGGAACAAATTTAATGAATACATAATAACTCTCAGTAAAAACAGAAAGGTTTACTTTTGGTCACATACCGTAAAGGAGGAAACATCTGTCGATACTTTTATATGCATATTACTGTAATGCAGGTAAAAGTACTTACCAAAATCAATAACTATTAAAGAGCACCAAGGAACGAGTGAATTCAGCGACGTTCAGATCACCACTGATGTGGGTCTGAGGCAGCCCCAAAAATTTTCAGCATGATCACTGGAGCAGAGTAATCCTGCTGATACATGATGAAACATGATTTCACTCAACAAGCATTTTTCAATTGTAAAAAGAGCACAATAAAATATGCTCCCAAATGGGAACATCGGCAGCTAATGGGTTAATAACAACCACCATTGAATGTAGCGAACTTTCGGATATAACGACCCACCCTTCCTCCCAATTGGTTCGTTATATCAAGGGTTTACTCTGTGTGTGTGTATAAATATATATATATACTATAATAGGTCTAGATCTACTTAGGGTTTCTGAAATCTAATGTTGAACTGTTGTATTACAGTGAAATACAGTAGGTAAATTTATCATCATGGAATATATGATCATCCACATTAGAGGCAAATTTCGTTATAACACCTATTCTGTACTGTTTTTTCTGCTCTCTACATTTTATCGGCAAATTTCCATTGGTATAGTACAGTACAGTAATCCTTGTACTTTCTAGAAACCCACTTTCTGGACACCCCGCTTACCGGACATTGTGGGCCTGGACCTTCGGAACCCAAAAATGGAAAAAATTCCAAAATAATCCTAATTTTTTCCCACCTGTAATTTGAAATTGCCTTGCGGTGCCGAACAGCTGTTACACCATGGACCCTTCACCCCTTCCTTCCTCCCCCCTCCCCCCTCCCCTGTCAGGGTTGCCATTTGGTATTTTTCATTACCAAATGTGAGCCAATTTGATAATGAAAAATTTGTCTGGTAATGAATCAGAATACTCTAATGCAATACCAAACGGATTTTTCACACGTGTGAGGATACACAGGATGAAGATGGTGGATTGTTTGCTCTCTCTGATTAATCTGCTAGCTTATATAGCATGAAAATAATTAACATGCTGTTAATTATAAGAAGAGTGATTACATGAACTTCCACTTGTATATATAATTAATGAAGAATAAATGCTAGCTTTACGAATTTGGTAATGAAAAGTTTAATTTGGTAATGAAAACTGAGGAGTTTGGTAATGTGGCCATTGCGATCTGGCAACTCTGTTACCCCATCATCAACAGTCACAGCCTAACTCCGATCGAGAGCAGATGCTCATCGTAATGGAAGCCACATGTGCACACGGGACTTTACAGTGTTGTGCAGTGTTAAGAAATTAGAATTTAGAGTGCAAAGGATTAACTGTGTAGTGCAAATTGGCAGTTGAAACCAATCTAGGAGCCAGGGACTTGTTGTAAGTACCCAGAATGTTTAATATTGTATAAACTCACCTCTAAAACTTCATTCTCTGGTTCTTTTGCATTTATTTCAGTCTTTTATGTCCCTTATTGGTGTGATTTGGGTCTTAAATAGGTGCTATGCATGTCCAGTAGGGAGCTGTATAGGTGTTTTTCTGAGTCAGGGTAGGTTAGGGTCCAAAAGTACAAGTCCAGGAGGCTGGGGCCCACTTTCCAGACATGCTTTTGGCTCTATTACATCAGAAAGTTGAAGGATTATTGTAAATAATACATTTTATCCTTCGGTATTGTGACATCTGAAAAAAGCAAATTGGAAGTAAACCTGCAGTCAGTGTTATTAATGCTACGGTTTTCATTCTCTTTATCTTCAACATAATCAGGCAAGGGTGCTGTTGCAAAGGTCCGAGGTTGGTCCTTCTACATCTACAAGTATGACCCAATCCACAATGCCACCCAAATGGAAGGAAACAGAACACTTCAAACCTTCACAGCCACACCGGACGCTTATTACTGACACAACTGTCACTTTGATTTCTGGAACCCTACAACCACTGCCACTCACAGAAGCAGGGGAATTTAAGCATTTAATAAGTACACTGGAGCCTCATTATGTTATTCCAAGTCAGAGCCATTTACAGCCCCCACAAACTCCTGACTGTTGCCAGTGTTCGCCTGATTACTAAATAGCGTGTGGTCACTACCAGCTCAGAGCTGGTGTACTTTCCTTTAAAAAATCCTATATGGATTATACTCATGCATAATGCATTATACCAGTATTATATTCATCTTAAACATGTTACTGATGCTTTCAATGAGATTTATGCCAAAAAGTTCTTCATAAATCCAAGTAAACTTATTGTTTGTGTTTGCATTCAGCACTTTTTGTCAAGCGTTATGAATCTCAGTTGTTGGAAAAACTTATCATACAGTTTGCAAAGATCATAATCTTTCATTTGGCAAATCCTGACATGATTCTATCCATTATACACTTAATAATATTAAGAATTGTATGGCCAAAATTCCACAGGGCCAAGATCAGAGACCCAAATTTTTAATGGCATGATATTCCTCTTGCTTTGAGGAAATATCTCAGTTCTGCTGCTGTCTATTTTTCTACACATATTTTAGCTGCACAGTAGATCATGGTACTATATTTTCCGGAATCATCACCTGATTTCAAAAGGCGTAGGCCTAGGCATCAGGTGTGGCGTATAAACATCATCAGCACCACCCTGGGACCCTGGCGGCTGGAACACAAACTACATGGCGCTACCCATAAGAAAGCCCCTCCATATAAGCTCAGTGGGTTCAAACGATCTTTGATTGTTTAAGTAAAGTCCGTCCTCGCCTACCGCGGGTATCTGCTTCTGCACTGACCTCGCGTAGGGCAAATATTGCATTACAGGGACTCTTGAAAACCCCTATTTCCTTCTGCACCCCTGCCCAAAATCCACTTTTCCCCCTTGTGGAGCAAAATTTCTTTATTTCCCCCAATTTAAACCTCCTAAAAGCATTAATATGGTTATAAAAAATACATTAGGTCAATAGGACTTTTTTTATTTATTGTACTGTACCTGATGTGAGGAGAAGACCAGACACAAGTCACAGGAGATGAGGTAGAGAAGGAGAACACACTAAAATCTATCAAAGCCTATTTCACTATCAACACTCCAAACATCACTTTCTAGGTCCTCCATTGCTTCTTCATCCTGCTGTCGCTGGATATCCTCTTGCTGTAGACCAGCGGCAGCTTGTCTGGCGAAGTAAGGAGTGATCAGCGACTGTTTATGGCAGTTTACTTGGTTGGTGTGCATATGACTGTAGACGCAAACTGCATCAACAATCTGCTTAATTACGTTGTTACCTCTTGCAAAGGAAGGGTCGCTGCCAAAGATGAACTCCTTGAGAGACTCAGCTCAGCTCAAGATTCAAATTACCGCGTTACTCTAACAGTTCTTTCTTTCCACAAAATCATGCTGTGTTAGAGCAATATCATGTTACAGCAACCTGTGTTAGGCAAGGACAGACTGTGCCACATTTCCTTCATTTGTCATGTAAGATACAATTTCGTTATACCTATTTGCCAACTTTCCTTACAGACGTACATCCAACACCTAAAAACATGACAGTGATCAATACTCCGGCAACATATTAATAATAGATTGTAGACTGTCCCTAAACTGAGATACAGTGGGATCTCACCAAGGACGACTTCGCCAATAACATTTTCGGCAATAACGGTAAGTTAGAATGGATACCAAGTTTCCATAATAACATTTGGATTCACTTGAATAACAGTTATTTCGTGAATGCCAAGTCGTTATACTGCAAATATGTCCACAACAAGATGTGGAATGAAATAGACAAACAAGAAGAGATGAAGGAAACTGCTGAAAATGTGAGCAGTATTGAGGAGGAGATGGAGGATTCTCCCCTTGCCACCTTCCCTGACTTGCCTGCCACTGTCTCCTCCACCTCCACTGCCCTACTTGACTCACGATCTGCCTCCCGCTCCATCTCAACAACCCCCAACATAATGACTTGCTGCATTCTGGAAGAAATATAACATTCGACAGGCCATAAATTTCTTCGTCAATGCCTGGAATAATAACACTGGCAACCATTAAACATGGCTGGTTGGCACTCCAGCCACAACCCAAGTTTGCTGAGACAGAGAGCGGCTATCAGAATTAATGACTAATGATTGGACTTGTAAGTCAGACTTCACGAAAATACCAGAAACAGTATCACGATCGAGTGAATGCCCGCCATCAGTTACTCATCACTCACTTTCTTTCACAACGGCGGCCAGCCGAGGAAGAACAACAGAGAAGGGTTGAGTAGATGATGACATCGATGACATTGGGTACTTTCCTGAAGATTTTGACATTATGGGCTCTGATGAAGTGTTGATGGAAGTGGGTGACCCTGGCATGAGAGGCAGGAGTGGGGACGAGGCCAGCAAAGGGGTCAGGGTGCGCTGCAGTAGGGTCCATGCGCAAGCCTCGAAACAATCATCACACCAAACACCTCATAACTCCTTTAAGGTGAGTTTTATATTACTCATGATGATTAACAGAGGTTGGGGGAGTGGACTTTCTGACCACAACTTGGTGGTGGCCAGAATCAACATCCAAATAAGATGGAGAAATAGAAGAAGGGAAGGACGGGAAGAAGGAGTATTTATAAGGAGAGTGGAAAGGTTACAAGAGGATGAGAAAAAGGCAGCGTACAAAAGAGAAGTGGAGGAACGACTGGGCAAATATGAATTGAAGCAGATGGGGGACGTGGAAAGTGTGTGCAGGATATTCATTCATTCATTCATTGCCAGACGCCATGTATCCAAACGGGGTGGTCAAGGGCTCATAGTTAATTGTTTTACAGGGAGGGGCACTAATCCTCCACCAACCCCACTTGTCACGTAGGAAGAACATTATGCCAACAGCATCTGGAGTTCCCAGGCGGTCACCCATCCAAGTACTAACCAGACCCAACGTTGCCTAACTTCGCTGATCGGACGGGAAGCAGTGTACTCAACGTGGTATGGCTGTTTTTTCACAGAAGAAATATGTGCAGCATGTGATGTGGTGTGTGGGGTGAAGAGAAGAAGGAGGGGGGTGCAAGGAACAGCGTGGTGGAATGAAGAGGTGAGACAGACTGTGGCACAAAAGAAGAAAGCATACAATGAACAGATGAGAAATAGGGGTGTGGAAGAAGTTGAGAGGCGGAAGAGAGAGTTATACGTAGAAAGAAAGAGAGAGGTGAAAAGATTAGTAAGAGAGAGTAAGAAGAGAGTGGGTGAGGAATTTGGAAGGAATATGAGTGTAAAGTAAGGGGACTGTAAGAAAATGTTCTGGAAAGAGGTGAAAAGAGTAAGGCAGGGTTAAAGTGAAGTTAGCAGGGAAGTGAAAGATAAAAATGGTAGATTACTAGTGGAGAAGGGAGAAAAAGTGGGCAGATGGAGAGAACACTTTAAGGAATTGTTGAATGCAGAGGATGGAAGTAATGCGAGTATAAGAGGCTGGGGAATGGCTGGGAGAAGGAGGGAGGTGAGAAGACAGGAAGAAATCAGTAGGATAGAAGTTGTGGAAGCAATGAAGAAAGTTAAATTGGGGAAAGCCCCAGGAATTGATGGAGTGTGTGGTGAAATGCTGAAGCATGGGGGAAAGATAGTAGTAGAATGGGTGTGGAAAATATGCAGATTGGCCTGGGAGGAAGGTAGAGTCCCGGAGGATTGGAAGTCAAGTATAATTATTCCCTTGTACAAAGGAAAAGGGCAAAAAGAAGTGTGTGGTAATCATAAGGGCATTTGTCTTCTTAGTATAACAGGAAAAGTGTATGGTAGGATACTTATTGACAGAATTAGAGAAAGAACAGAGGAATTAGTTGGAGAAGAACAGGGAGGCTTTAGGAAGGGAAGAGGTTGTATAGATCAGATATTTCATTCTTAGATCTTTAGTGGAAAAGTTTCTAGAGAAGGGAAAGAAGTTGTATGTGGCCTTCATGGATTTGGAGAATGCCTATGACAGGGTGGAGAGACAAGGATTGAGGAAAGTATTAAGAATACATGAAGTAGACGGGAAGTTCTTGAATGCTGTGAAGAGTACCGGTATGTATGATGGTGCAAAGGCTGCAGTGCGTGTGGATGGTGAACTAAGTGAATTTTTCTCTTTGAAGGTTGGGTTGAAACAGGGATGTCATGTCTCCATGGTTGTTCAATCTGTACATGGATGGGGTAATAAAAGAGGTACAAGGTAGAGTAGTGGATGTTGGAGTGGACCTGGTGAGAGAGGGTAGTGTTTGGAAACTCCCTGTACGGTACTGTTGTTTGCAGATGATACTGTGTTGTTGAGTGAAGACGAAGGAGAGCTGCAAGGCTTGGTGGATGAGTTTGGGAGAGTGTGTAAGAAACGGAATCTAAAGGTGAATGTAGGGAGGAGTAAAGTGATTGTCTTTGAGAGAGGTGAAATCACTGAATGTACAGCGAAGTTGGATGGTAAGGAATTGGAAAATGTGAGTACGTTTAAGTACTTGGGTAGTGTGATGAGTAAGGATGGAGGTTTGGAGGATGAAGTGCTTGAAAGGGTACAGCAGGGAAGAAAGGTTGCTGGTTCCTTGAAAGCAGTGATAAGAAGCAGGGAATTGAGCATGGAAGTGAAAAAGTTACTACATGATAGTATTGTGATACCAACTCTAATGTATGGAAGTGAAGCTTGAATGTTGCTGGAAGGACACAAGTCAAGAGTGAGAGCAGTGGAAATGAGTTATTTAAGAGGAGCCTGTGGAGTCACATGGAGAGACAGGCTGACAAATGAGGATATAAAGGAGCGTTGAGGTGTGGATGTGGATGTGATAGGAAGTGTTAGGAGGAATACATTGAGGTGGATTGGCCATGTGGAGAGGATAGAGGGTGAAAGACTGACGAAGAGAGTGTATGTGAGTGAGGTGGAGGGGGGAAGAGGGAGGGGGAGGCCGAGGATGAGATGGAGGGATGGGGTGGAGAGGTATATGAGAGAGGGGGATGTGAGTTGGGAGCAGGGCAGTGAAATGGCGGGGGGACAGGGCAACTTGGAGGCGATTTGTTTGTGGCCACCCCGAACGGGATTGAGGCATCTGGCAATAGACAGATAGACAGAGATAGATGAGTTAAAAACTAATCTTATTAATTCTGCAAAAAAAAGCAGTGATAGGAGGGCTCCAGGTGGGAAAAGTGGATAAAAGTCCTGGAGTGGTGGCACCAGTAAACCCTTTATACATGTGTTTTAATGTCACACAAATAATGTTTTCGCTAATAACGGTGTTTTTCAGGCACCAATAAGACATTATTGGTGAGATCCTACTGTAGATGCATATGACAACCTTCCATGTCTACTTTGATGAACCATTTTTTCTCCAGTATTATATGTAGATAAATCAATAAATATCCTATTTTCAGTAATGTATCAAAAATTGTATAATAGAGGGTAATTCAAGTTGACCACACTTTTGCATTTTATGTTAAGTTATCTGGCAAGCAGTGGCATTTTTTTCCAGTTTGTGGGGGCTTCATTTGTCAAAAACTCTGCTTTAAAAAAATAAATAAATTAAAAAGAAGAACTCCAACAAATTGTTACCCTTATAATGAAACTTGTCCCAAACAACAATGTAGCAGCCGTGGCTCAGTGAGTTAGAGCGCTCCACTCTGACCGAAGGGTCGGAGGATCGAATCCACCCAAGGGTCATTGGTAGACATCAGGAAGGGCATCTGGTCATAAAATGCTACACGCTCCAATCCAAAAGTCCTCTACCCACGGGCAACGCCTTAGCTATTCGGGGCTACCTGGCGTGAAACCAATTTTTTTTTTATTTGTCCCAAACAACAATATGGCATTACTAGAGATATCTGGAGTAACAGACAAATGTGTAGCTTTCTAGAAGTAAATGCCATTCTTCAAGCACTAGTGGAAGTTACACTCAGTAATGTTATCCTATTGGAGATATACAGGTCGTCACACCTCAGAGAATATCCTTGCTCACTTTGAGGATGTAGCTAGCTAATTTTAAGATCACCAACAAGGTGTCATATAATCATACACAATGCATCAAACATGATTAAAACTTTCTCCTTAGCTGGACCCAAGCCCTCAAAACAAGAACATCATATTCTACAGGTAGATAGGTCTGACAGTAGTTCAGAGAATGATTCTGAATCAGATAGTGATTCTCTAGATATACTAAACTCTTCAGATGATGTGTTCAGTTTCCTTCCTGAACATGACCTCCGTTTTGCACACTCGCTGCTGCTTGTTCTAAGAGACAGCATGAGGGAAGCTGGATCACTACATAAGGTTGTATCAAAGGTGTCTACTCTAGCAGTAAATGTCAAAAACTACTCATGACTCATGCAACACATCTGCTAGAGGGAGAGGCCAGACTTCAGACAGCAACACCAACATAATGGAATTCTGAAGTTAATATGATTAAATCCTCTGTGAAAATTCCTATGAAAAGTTGGACAAAGCAGACTACTGTATCTAAGCCTACTTATCCTGATCAGTCTGTGCTAACTGAATTGGTAGCAGTTTTAGCACCTTTTTCTAAAGCGATAAATTTCCCACAAGGTCAGAATATTGTCATATCATGCTACAGTATGTCATACCATGTGTCCTACAACTGATGTCTGAATTTTGTAACATGCAGTCAGGGCACAACAGGTATCTTATATTGAAGCTTAAACAAGCACTCCAAACTCGACTGACACCTGATAAACAATGTTCTGTTTTCTGTTTAGCTGCTAGACCCCAGGTTCAAAAACTGGTGCACTAATACGAGTAATCCAGGTAAATATGACTTTACACACAGGTTGTTAATGCAAAAAATTGAAAAGCTGCAACAAAGTACTACATATAACACAGTTAATTTACATTAAGAAAAAGATTCACTCTTCCCCTGCCTGAAGTAAACAAGTAAACTGTTTAGCTTTATGGCCACACCTACTCAACCGGTTCTATCACCATCATAACCTGTGCAAGCAGAAATGAAAAGCTACCATACTTGGAGAGCCCCTGCACCACGCAGACTCACTGCAACTCACGGGAATTCTGGAAGGCTCATGAGATTGATTAACCCGCGCCGTCCCGAGGACGTACTTCCACGTCCTCACGTTTTGTCACAGCTAATCCCGAGGACGTACTTCAACGTCCTGCAATTGCAAGGTTCATAATTTCCACAATTTTCAAAATTCGCAGGAGATTTTCGTTTCGCCCAGGTACCCAAGCCTCCCCTACCTGCCGCCAGGCGGGCAGCGTCCTAGACCCCGCGTGACCCGCGCTCGCCCTTGTCTCGGTCACTCACCTGCCAGCAGTGACCCAGGTCAGACATGGCGCGGAAAGGTCTCTCAGACGAGGAAATCGCATCCGTCCTGGAAGCCTTCACTGGAGACAGTGATTCTCCAGTCGATGATGATGTGGTGGATCGCGATTACGTCCAGCCAGAGGAGGAAATAAGTAGCAGTGATGAGGAGGTCCCTTCGCCCCGAAAAACGCAGTATGTGACATACCGTAAGGCAAGGGAAGGCCAGCCTGCTCCCCAACCACATGCACAGCTATCTCTCCATCACGATTCTGATCAGGACGAGGATGAGGATGACAGAGGCCTAGGACGTGATATCGCCGTGTGGTTGGGAAAGGAGAAAATATCACCACGTGGATCAGAAGGTGGGGCGAGACGACACCTAAGGTATGGTCAAATTACTTTGTCTGGGGAAGTGGCAAGTGGTGTGGTGGGATTGCTGGGAGAAAGGGAAAGTGTTGTGGTGGCAGCGCGGGGTGAAAGTGAGAGTGGTGTGGGGGTAGTGCGGGGTGAAGGGGCCAGTGGTGTGAGGGAGGCAGCACGAGCACGTGGTGCTCGTAGGCCTAGGGGAGAGAAGGTTGAGTCACTCCCCAGCACTTCTTTCGCCCCTGAATATTCACAAACTTCCTCCCCACAGCCCCAGGATGTGGGGAAAGGAAAGAAAGGGAAGGGAAAGGGTAAAGGAAAAGGGAGAGGGAAGAGAAGTGCGAGTGATGAGAGGCGCCGCTCTCCACCTCCCCAACCTCCCCCACCACCCTCACCTCCCCACCCTGACGAAGGGGACGATGGTGACGTGGCTGGAGACGGTGGTGTCACGTGGAACTGGGAGGATGGGAGTAATTTTACTCCCATCATTCACCCTTTCACTGAGGAGTGGCGGTCAGGTTGCACGGCTCCAGGTGTAAATGCTGGGTCGTCATGGTTAGATTTTTTCAACTTGTTCTTTGGTGAGGCGTTTGTTGGGCGCATAGTAGAACAAACAAATATTTTTTCACAATCCCAGCACCTTGAAAGTGAAAGCTTAGGAACCACAAGCAAGCATGCAGAACAGTATGACTATCCTGTGACTATTTCAGAGATGTTCCTATTTTTTGCCCTGGTAATCTTGATGGGTGTGGTGAGGAAAAATCAAATTCCTGCCTACTGGGCAACGGACCCAATCATCCTCAAACCTTTCTTTGGAAAGGTGATGGGTCGTAACAGATTTCAGTTTATTCTAGGCCGCCTCCACTTTTTTGATGCAGATGATCCAGCCAATGCAAATAACACCGATAAAATGAGGAGAATTAGGCTGGTATTTGATCATTTACGGGAAATGTTCCACTCCTCATTTTATCCCTACAGAGACCTCGTCAAAGACGAGAGTCTTGTGTTGTGGAGAGGCAATATTTCCTTTAGGCAGTATATACCCAGCAAGAGACACCGTTTCGGGTTCAAGATCTTTGTTATGTGTGACTGTAAGACTGGTTATGTGCAAGACAGTCTTGTACACGGGCGCACAGACAGATATAATAGAAGATCGGAGTATAGGACTCTCTGGGGCCGTGGTGAAGACAATGATAGAAGAGTACCTTCATCGTGGTCATGTGTTGTACCTGGACAACTGGTACACTAGCCCTCTTCTCGCTAGGTTCCTCCACCAACACGACACCGGAGTCTGTGGTACAGTCAAGAGAAACCGTCGCCATATGGTCAAGATAGGGAGGAAACTTGACAAGAATGAGGTGGTTTTCTTCCAGGCCAATAACATCCTTGCAACCCTGTGGAACCACAACAGGGAAGTTTGCCTCCTATCAACTGTTCACAGCCCCCTGATGCACCGCACAGACTCCGTGGATCACCGTAGTGAGAGGAGGCGCAACGTATGGAAACCAGAGTCTGTACTTGCCTATAATCTGAACATGAGGCAAGTTGATCAGTCAGACTCGATGATTTCAAGTGCTGACTGTGCCAGGACCATGATGAAGTGGTACAAGAAACTCTTTTTCCACTTGCTCGACATCACGGTCCTGAATGCCCACTACCTGCACGCAATGACCACCGGAGTATCCGAGACCTTTGAGGGGTTTGTGAGGGAGCTGGCACGTGAAATAATCGCCCAGCATGCCCAGGACAGACCCCCATACCGCCCCCGCGCCCCCCGTGCTGCTCAGACTCCCCTACGTCTTGCAGGCCGCCACTACCCCAGCGCAATCCCTTCCGAACCAAACCGTCGTAAACCCCAGCGTCGCTGCCATGTATGTAAGCACTCGACAGTCAGACCATCCACGCAGAGAAAAGACACAAGATACAAGTGTGTCGAGTGCAATGTTGCGTTGTGCCTTCAGCCTTGTTTCAAGGCATATCATAATTTCCTACACTTCTGAAACTGTGTGGGAAGGCGAAATGACGCTCATGATAATGGTAAGGCCAGTCAGTAGGTGCTAAGTCAAATATAAAGTTGAAACGGGTGTTATTTTTTCAGAAAAGTAATGTATAAGATGAGAATTAGTCTAAGTGGAAAGAATTGTTATCAAAACTACACCCACTGTGTAAATCTGGTCAGTAAATATGTGATAGCAAGGAAATAAAGTGGAAACAGGTGTAATGTTAGCATGAATAAAACGTATAAGTTGAACATTACTGTAAGTTGTCATAATTGATGTCATGAGTACACCCACATTCTGGTCAGTAAGTATGTGATAGGAATTATATACAGTGGAAGATGTTGTAATGTTAGTAGTAAGGTATTTTATAAGTTGATTACTAGTGTAAGATGAAACAAATGATATTGCGATAACACTCCCTGTGTAAGTATGCGCAAATATGACGCTAAGTTCCATCGTACGTTCAGAAATGATGTGATATCAATTATATCAAGTGTTTACATGTGCAATGTTAGTGTAGAATTATTATATAAGTACAAAAATAGGTTGTAAGTTGAATTAGTTGTTATAGCGACTTCACCGTGTGTGTTATTATGCGCTATTATTACGCTATATATTTACGTAAGGCCTGAAATAATCTCAAAACAGTTCTATAAAGTTGAAAAGTGTATAATAATATTAGAAAAGTATTATGTAAGTACAAAAAGCACAATACGAGTTGAAACAACAGTCACAGCGAGTTCACTCACTATGTAAATAAGCGCTAACATTACGCTAAATGTTATCAAAAGGCCTGTGAATACGTAAAAACAGTTCAATAAAATGTAAAATGGTATAATGTTATTGTAGAAGTATTATGTAAGTAAAAAAAATTATATGTATCATGATTTTAGAATGTTAGCGATTCATCGTGACCAAGTTGGCCGATTTTGCTCGTTTCGCACGATGGTACAATGCTTATTTCTGCTCTATTTTTGTATAAAATCCAATATACTCTTTTATCATATGTTTTTATGTTTGTAATAAATTCATTTCTACTTACTTTCATTGGTTTACCAAACTTATAATACCATAGAAAACGTTTGAGGCTCACACTGCCTAGGGAGAACACGGGGCCAGGAGGGACCAAGGTATACCTGGTTAAGCTAATTAGGGACCCCGGGGACCACTTTTTTTGCCACTGGCCATTGTTTCTGACCAAAAGCGAAAGTTTAAGCAAAAAAAAAAAAGGGTCGAAAAATGCCCGGGATTGGGGGGTACCAGTGGTCGAAAAGTGGCCGGGACGGGGCGGGTTAACTACCCATACTTATCAGGACAAATGGTAACTGCAAGGCTTGATGAATGAGTTTGGGAGAGGGTGTAAGAAATGGAATCAAATGGTGAATGTAGGAAATGGTAAAGTTATGGTCTTTGAGAGAAATGAAGCCACTGAATGTACAGTGAGGTTGGATGAGGAGGAAAAGGAAAATGAGTGTTTTTAAGTACTTTGGTGGTGTGATGAGTAAGGATGGAAGTTTAGTGGGTGAAGTGCTTCAAAGGGTACAAGAGGGAAGAAAGGTTGCTGGTTCTTTGAAAGCAGTGATAAGGAACAGAGAAGTGAAAAAGTTACTGCATGACAATATTGTGATACCAACCCTAACGTATGGAAGTGAAGCTTGGACCTTGTTACTAGGACACAAGTCAAGAGTGACAGCAGTGGAAATGAGTTATATGAGAGGAGCACGTGGAGTTATGTGGAGAGAGACTGACAAATGAGGAAGTGAAGGAGTGAAGTGGTGTGGATGTGGATGTGATAGAAAGTATTAGGAGAAATACACTGAGGTGGTTTGGCCATGTGGAGAGGATGGAAAGTGAGAGATAATGAGGAGAGTGTATGGAAGGGAGGGGAAAGGGGAGAGAGGGAGGGAGAGGCCAAGGATGAGATGGAGGGATGGAGTGGAGAGGTATATGAGAGAGGGGGATGTGGGCTGGGAGCAGGGTAATGAAATGGCACTGGACAGGGCAACATGGAGGTGATTTGTTTGTGGCCACCCCTTATGGGATTGACACATGTGGCAATAGACAAACAGTTACACCTATCAGGACTAGTCAAGCACCACCGTGTTCCAGCCTTAAGATATGCAGAGGTGAATGTTGTAGGTTCAGTAATAACACTTTTTGGATGTTAATATTTTATTCAATAAGAATACTTGTAGTGGGCATTTGTTGGAGGCACAATAGTATTAGTATGCTCTGCAAGTGTATAACTGATTTTTTCTATGTTACACATACAAAAGTAATACAGGTACTTTATTTTCTCAACATACCTACCATTTTCCAGTTAATTTATCAGTATAGTACCTTGTAGTTTTCATGGATTACACAAGTTTATAAAAAATAAAAATCTCCTCTCAGTTGCCTTTCATCCATTCTACTTAGTTACATTTATCTATCTATCTATCTATTGCCAGACACCTTAATCCCATACGGGGTGGCCACAAACAAATCGCCTACACGCCCCCCTGTCCCCCATCATTTCAATGCCGTGCTCCCAACTCACATCCCTCTCTCTCATATACCTCTCCACCCCATCCCTCCATCTCATCCTCAGCCTCCCCCTCCCTCTTCCCCCCCTCCACCTCACTCACACACTCTCCTCGTCAGTCTCTCACCCTCCATCCTCTCCACATGGCCAAAACACCTCAGTGTGATCCTCCTAATGCTTCCTATCACATCCACATCCACACCACAATGCTCCTTTATATCCTCATTTGTCAGCTTGTCTCTCCATGTAACTCCACAGGCTCCTCTTAAATAACTCATTTCCACTGCTCTCACTCTTGACTTGTGTCCTTCCAACAAAGTCCAAGCTTCACTTCCATAAGTTAGAGTTGGTATCACAATACTGTACTGTCATGTTGTAACTTTTTCACTTCCATACTCACTTCCCTGTTTCTTATCACTGCTTTCAAGGAACCAGCAACCTTTCTTCCTTGTTGTACCCTTTCAAGCACTTCACCCTCCAAACTTCCATCCTTACTCATCACACTACCCAAGTACAGTACAATCCCAGCTATCCAGTATCTAGACAAACAGAATACTCAGAAAAACGGGAAATTTCAAGGGCTGGTAAAAACGTCAGTAAGTTATAACTGTGCGCTATTTTGAATGGACCACCAAAACGCCGTTTTATCGTGTCACACAAGGCTGGGTGAAGTCGGACTAAGCGAGGTGAAGGCATTTCTGGCTAATGTAAATCCCTAGTAAATCCTCTTAACCAGCCCTCCTCTTCCCTCTTTCCCCTACTTGAATTCAGTCATCCTCCACACCCTCCACAATTTCCACAAATCACCAGTCTGCTTTTTACCACCAGACAGTAAACAAGCTCTCTTGCTGTTGTGTTGCTCTGATGGACGGTAATTTCAACACTCCAAAATGCCTAAAGAGCAAACTAAACGTAAGTGTGTTGTGCTTACCTTGAAACAGAAGCTGGACATATGCAATAGACTTGAAAAAGGCAAACATTATGAAACACTGATGACCGAATATAATGTAGGAAATTCAACGACTTATGATATCAAGGCCCAAGCATCCAAGCTCAATGAATTTTTCATGAAAAGCGAGACAAGTAAGTCCACTGAAAAAAGGCATACTCTTCATCGTTCGAGAGGTTTTGCTTAGAAAGATCTAGGGGAGCATGTATTTCTGGTCCTCTTATACAAGAAAAAGCAAGAGAGTTTCACAGTAAAATGAATACAGAAGTCGAATGTGATTTCAGTGTTGGATGGTTAAATTGTTTCAAAGACAGGCATAGAATTTGTAAACCAGACATCTCGGGAGAGAGCAAATCAGCAAACGCCGGTGTTTTTCTTCCTAACAGAACGACTCTAACTTGCACCACATAAATTCATCTTAGAACGCATGTGTGCTGACAGAGATGAAAAAAAAAAATGTTAATAGGAATGAAAGTTTACTTTGTTGGAGGAAAAAAAAAAAAATATATGCTTGCACTTCATATGTACATCATGTATTTTATTTTATGCAAAACAGCTGATTGGCGGCAGGTGAAGGATGGAATGGTGGAGGTCAGTCGGGGCCGGGATCGTAAACAAAGTTTGTGTGGGGGCACAGGTGTGATAATTCTACAGTGCAGTCTTAACATCAGTTCACCAATAAATGTTCAAGATTTTATTTCTTTATTTTTCCACTTTTATGAGTAAGGTACATACAACAATACTTCGGTAGTTAACAGAATGGTGCAAAACAGTGCTGGAATGGTGGCGGTCAGTCGGGGCCGGGACCGAAAACAAAGCTGATGTGGGAACACAGGTGTCGTGATAATTTACCAAAAAATATTCAGGATTTTATTCCTTTAGTTTTCCACATTTATGAGTACAGTACATACAAGAAATTATTCGGTAGTTAACAGAACGGACTTGTGCATTTTGCAGTACTGCAAGGCATTGCATGCACATGCATTATGACCATGGTGTGTGTTTACGAGGCAATATTTCAGGTGGAATCTCTTAGTGTGCCCCCTGATGTGAGTGGTGAGTACCTGAATTGTATTTACTGCTGTGATAATCGCCTTTGCATTGATTTGAATATCAGTACTAAGGGAAAAATCTGTAACCGGGAAGGTAAATTCCCCAAGCCGCACGGTTAACTGGGATTGTACTGTACTTAAACTTACTAACATTTTCCATTTTCTCATCATCCAACCTCACTGTTCATTCACTGACTTCATCTCTCTCAAAGATCATCACTTTACTCTTCCCTACATTCACCTTTAGATTCTGTTTCTTACATACTCTCCCAAATTCATCCACCAAGCCTTGCAGCTCCCATTCGTCTTCATTTAACAACACAGCATCATCTGTAAATAATAGCACAGGGAGTTTCCAAACACTACCCCCTCTCACTAGGGCCACTCCAACATCCACTGCCCTATCTTGTATCTCTTTTATTACCCCTTCCATGTACTGATTGAACAACCATGGAGACATGACACATCCCTGTTTCAACCAAACCTTCAAAGAGAAAAATTCACTCAGTTCACCATCCACATGCACTGCAGCCTTAGCACCATCATACATACTCTTCACAGCAATCAACAACTTACCATCTACTCCATATATTCTTAATACTTTCCACAATCCTTGTCTATCCACCCTGTCATATGCTTACTCCAAATCCATGAAGGCCACATACAACTTCTTTCCCTTCTCTAGAAACTTTTCCAGATCTAAAAATGAATATCTGATCTACACAACCTCTTCCCTTCCTAAAGCCTCCTTGTTCTTCTCCAACTAATTCCTCTGTTATTTCCCTATGTCAATAAGTATCCTACCAAACACTTTTCCTATTAAACTATGAAGACAAATGCCCCTATGATTACCACACACTTCTTTTTCCCCTTTTCCTTTGTACAAGGGAATAATTATACTTGACTTCCAATCCTCCGGGACTCTACCTTCCTCCCAGGCCAATCTCCACATCTTCCACATCCATTCTACTACTATCTCTCACCCATGCTTCAGCATTTCACCACACACTCGATCAATTCCTGGGGCTTTCCCCAATTTAACTTTCTTCATTGCTTCCACAACTTCTATCCTACTGATTTCTTCTTGTCTTCTCACCTCTCTCCTTCTTCCAGCCATTCCCCAGCCACTTATACTCGCATAACTTCCATCCTCTATGTTCAAAAATTCCTTAAAGTATTCTCTCCATCTGCTCACTTTTTCTCCCTTCTCCACTAGTAATCTTCCATTTTTATCTTTCACTCCACTACTAACTTCACTGCCATCCTGTCTTACTCTCTTCACCTCTTTCCAGAACATTTTCTTACAGTCCCTCCACTTTACACTCAAATTCCTTCCAAATTCCTCATCCACTCTCTTCTTACTCTCTCTTACTAATCTTTTCACCTCTCTCTTCCTTTCTACATATAACTCTCTCTTCCGCCTCTCAACTTCTTCCACGCCCCTATTTCTCATCCATTCATTTATGCTTTCTTCTTTTGTGCCTCAGAGTGTCTCACCACTTCATTCCACCATACTGTTCCTTCCACCCCCTTCCGTCTTCTCTTCACCCCACATCACATGCTGCACATATTTCTTCTGTGAATATCTTGCACACAGCTTCCACATCCCCCATCTGCTCCAATCCATATTTACCCAATCATTTCTCTACTTCTCTCTTATATTCTGCCTTTTTCTCATCCTCCTGCTACTTTTCCACTCTCCTTTACTCATCCTCATTACCTTTCCACTCTCCTTGCAACTACTCCTTCCTCCCGTCCTTCCCTTTTTCTATTTCTCCATCTTACTTGGATCTTGATTCTGGCCACCACCAAGTAGTGGTCAGAAAGTTCACTCCCCCAACCTCTATAAGCTCTTGCATCCATTACACATCTTCGCATCCTTTCATCCACACACACATAATCAGTCATTGCCTTCCTTTCATTCAGTTCAACATCCACCCTTCTCATCACTCGCCATGTATACCTGTGGATCATTTTGTGCCTGAAGAGGGTATTGGCTATCATCAACCCTCTCCCGGCACAAATGTCCACTAACGCACTGCCATTCTCATCTATCTCAGCAGGCACACCCCACTCACCAACTATTCCATCCACCTTCACATTCCCTACTTTACCATTCATATCACCAATCAAAAACACTCTCTCATTCCTTCCAAACTTTTCCATGCACACTTCCACATTTGTCCAGAACTCTTCTCTCACTCTGCTAGCACGATCTTGCGTTGGCGCATACAAGCACAGAATCACCCACATTTGTATTGCAACTTTCAATCTTACCCACACAATATCGCTTGGCTACATCATGAGGTAATTTGAAACAATTTCACAGTATCATTATTTTCCTTCACATAAAAGTGGCATTATTAAAAGATATCTATAAAATTCTGAAGAATAAAAGTGAGGTCTACAAGATAAGACCAATACAGGCTTAGCTTAATATCTATCTATCTACTAGATGCCATAATCCCTAATGGGATGGCTGTTTGACTCTGGGTTAGTTATTTTACAGGAAGGGGCACTAACTCCTCGCCAACCCACTTGCTGACACATAGGAAACACGTATGAGTTGGTTATAAGATTACCACCCAAGTCGGTTGGTGGAGGGTTAGTGCCCCTCCTTGTAAAACAACTACCCTACAGTAAAACCTAACTATAACGGACTACTTGAGGCCCAAGCCATTCCAAAAAATGCAACATCTGGACTTCCCCCTCCTAACCCAGACTTTTTCTGATATATCAGACATCAGTCCAGATTGCACCAACAGTTTATAAACTGTTTTCACTACATTGCAGTACTGTACTGTATTAACATCCACTATAATAATCAAATGTACGGTAAAAAATACAGTAACATCTCGATATACAATACCCCAGGTGCGATATCCCCGGCTTAATGATGGGGGTAGTAATACCACCACACCCCACCCAACAATGGCCAAACCCCAGTTTAATGTTTTTTTTTTTTCCAATTCTGATGATATTTTAGTCTAAAATTGTGTGTTTAGGTTGATTTATAAACTGTTTTTAGATTTAGATCAATGTGTTTTAGCCACAGGTGGAGTGAACATGTCATTTTGGGGTACAGTTTACTAAGCATGATTTTTTCCAGACTTAAAGTATATTTGACGATTTTCAGATTTTATTTGTTGGTTTTAGTAAGTTATTTACAAGTTTTAGGCTTAGGTTAGCTTTGTTTGGGGGAAAACCCAAGGCTGGTAAACGATCCACATTGCTTTATGTGTTAAAAGTACCCCGATATGTGATACCCTGCCTAACGATGGGGTTTTACCTAACCAATTACGTCGTTAAACCGGGGTATGCTGTAATACCATACTGTACAATGATAAACATGTCTCTTATTTAACTTATTGTGGTGAACATGGCTGAAGTGGTCAGGCAGTCCGGGCTGCTTCTGGCTTTATCAGACTTTTTCCGATATACAAGAATCTAGTCTGGTAGCTTCTCGATTCCAACAAAAGCTAATTCCGGTCTATTAAAGACTTTTATAGCTTGGTTTTATTGTAACTCAAGGACAAATGGCCACCCTTTACAAGATCATGGTGTCAGGCTAGAGACAGATTAACACATACCCCGATTTCCAACACACTGATAACAGATGGTTCACTAGACCGAACAAAAGAAATGGGGGAACATTCCCACAATCTGAACAACAATTGACTCGCTAATCCGAGCACTCCACCCCTTCCTGGGTTTGAAACAACCGTGTCTGAATGGGATGTGGTGGTGCACACGGCTCTCCCTGTCCTCCCTCCATCCCCTGTCTTCTCTCCCCATCCCTTTTCCATCCTCCACCATGCTCAGCACTGCCAGGTGTGTCTCCCTTTCCATTCCCCCGCCCTCCCCCACCCCAGCTTGTCACCCGTGTGTGTGTGTGTGCATGAGAGAGAGAGAGACTGTGAGCGAGTGAGTCAGAGTAAGTGAAGGAGACTGGGTGGGGAGGGGGAGCAGTTTGGCTCTTTTGTCTCCTCCCTGTCCCCTCACCCTCCTCCACCCCTGCTTGTCTCCTTCCCCATCCCCCCACCCTCCCCATCCCCACTTGTCTCCCTCCAGTCCCTTCACCCCCTCCCACCCCTGCTTGTCTCCCTCCCCATCCCCTGGCCCACCCCCACCCCTGCTTGGTATGCTGCCAGCTACCTGCCTGTCATTCATCAGTTGCCCGAAGCATTTCACCGAGTCACACTGCACATAGTACCCACACGTGCACGTAATGTTTGATGTCTGATTTTTTGGCAACAGTATTGCTTATGAGGATAATAATATTACCTACGGAGTTTCTGTCAGTCTCTATTGACTAAGCATGGCATATGAGAGTTTAAGTTTGGGCCTGGAATGCATCTCTGGCTTTTCTTCAGTATCTTATGGGGAAAATTGCTTCGATATCCATTATAGCCTACTTGCTGACCGAACACTCCGACTAGTACACAACACTGCCGGAAATCAGGATATGGGTTCAAATGGATAGATGTTGTGTTTCTGTTGTAATTACTCTATTGGGAAAACATAAACTAGTACATTACCCTCACGTCCAGTATGGTACGTGTTTGTCCAGTACTGTTTTCGTCCAGTACAGTCAGCAAAAAAATTAAAATAATTTATTATTGTAGTAGGGATATGTTGGGCTAGTACGGATCAGCTGTGCAAAGTGGGCCAAATCCAAAGAGTTCTTCTCTAGTACTGACGTGCTGCACCCAGTACTATTACCCACGCGTGGGCAGGAAGATGGCCAACACCAAGGAACGTTTCCCTAGAACCGCCGCTCCAATCTAGTACGCTTTCCTCGTGACGTGTGCCAGCCAAATTGGAGTACAGGTAACTCGCACGGAACACGAGGGTTTCGTTCCTACCGTGCCGTGTTAGGTGCGAAATCGCGTATATTTAAACTACTCCGTATTTTGCTCCCTAGACCCCCCAAATGTGTTGTTTTGCTGTTATCTGTCACTAGAAAGCACTTTAAGTGGTTAGAAGGTTTATTTAATGTTACAACTCACAAATACAGTACTCCTGAGCAAAACTTCAACACACAAATACTGTACGTAAACACAAGGAAACACTCCGACGCCGATCATAGGTAATAAATTAGGTTAACTGGTACCAGTGCTTTAACTTACAAGTACATACCAGAACAGTACATATTTAACTTAGAAATGCAGTACTGTGATATCGAATGATTTCAGTACATAATCTGTTAGGAATGGCTGGAAAAAAAAAAAATGTTATGAATACATTTTCACCTTTTTGATATATGTTTATGATAGTTTCGAGTTATTTTTTACGTTATCGTTGTGCCCATGCTTGGAAAAGGGAGCAAAAGAGTTGAATTTTCAGTCCTAAATGAGAAAACTGCACGTCCTCCAAGGCTAGACTCTGCCACGGGAGAATGAAGTGGAGGGTCAGTCCGATTAGCAATAAGGAAGTTGTGTCACAACTTCCAGCTCCCACACCACGAGAATGGCTAAAAATAGAATCGTAATGCAGTTTCAGAACTAACAATAAGTCTAATTATTACGAATACAGATACAATGCAGAAATAAATACGTTTACAGACAGGGAAAACGTATTTCTTGCGTCATAACATGTTCATCTTTCTCAATCATTTTACGTTCATCTTTATCATTTTACCTTGTTATTTTCGCAATATATATTGCTGTCTCGTAAACAGGGTGGTTGTTTGTGTTTTGCAAGGGAGGAAAAAGGTTGTATTTTCTGTCTGGGTCGAGATAATGGGTGTAACTGTGTGTGGTTAGGCATGGCCACGAGCGAAAAAATCGTACATCCACTCATCACGATAGCCGGTGGTAAACTGACAGATGATACATGAGATGGTGAAGTCAAGGCCATGTCCCAGATTTTCGTTCACTTCCCGAAAGTTTTCACAGTTTTCTACAAGTTGCAAACCATTACAGCAAACCTGAGCAAATAGGTAAAGATACCAAGACAAAAATGTATTTTTCTCTTATTATAAGTCTTTAACGAACAAACAAAAAAAAGGCAATATTCCGACGCCGATCATGGGTAATCATATAAATCAGGTTAACTGGTTACAAGGCTTTATTTAATGTTTTAATTGCTTACAAGTACAGTCACTCATAAAAGAAACGGACCCCCCCGGCCAAGACACCTTTCAACCAATATGATATCGGTCCTGGTAACACTGTAAATGACGTCAGGTGTGGGGGGTGTGAAGCTGCGTTTGGGGGAAGTTCATTCAAAGTTCATTCTAAGTGTGTCGAGCCCATTCATTTAACCCTTGAGGCCGGGGGTTTCATTTGCATCATTACTGGTGCGGCATTAATGCATAAATGTTCGGGTATGGGATTGTGTTATCATCTGAAAGTTCTTTGTTCTTGTAGCATAAAGTTAGTTTTGTGTGAAGGACAACATAACAAGTCAGATATAAAGTATGTTTGACTCGAAATGTGGATTGAAGCAGTGTTTCGTGCAGATTAACTCCGCCCTCCTCTCAAACACCCCTCCTCATCCCCCCATATGGCTGACGTCAAATACACTGTTACCAACACTGAATACCCCGAGTTATATTGCCTCGAAGGCAGGGGGGGGGGTCTTTTCTTTTATGAGTGACTGTACATACCAGAACAGTAAATATTTAACTTACAAATACAGTACTGTAGAAAAGCAGTACAGTAAGAGTTTAACGAACAAACAAAAAAGGCAATATTCCGACGCCGATCATGGGTAATCATATAATTCGGGTTATCTGATTACAAGGCTTTATTTAATGATTTAACTTTATTTAAGTGCTTACAAGTACAGTACATACAAGAACAGTAAATATTTAACTTACAAATACTGAACAGCACTGTGGAAAAAACGAACAAATAAAAAAGGCAATATTCTGACGCCTATCAGGTAAACTGGTTGTAAGACTTTATTTCTTGCTTTAACGTTATTTAATAGTACTTTAAGTTGCACATAAACTTACCAGAACAGTACAGTACTGTAAATATTTAACTTACAAATACTGTGCTACTGTACTCGGGAATGTCTCACTCACTGAATAATTTCCCGCCTAGATCGTCACGTAATCAAAACAAACCGCGCGCTGCGGTGACGTTCGAGGATTTGATCTTTCAAAGGCCTCTCCTGCGTTAATTTGTAGTTTTCATAATGGTTTTTTAATCTTACGTTGTCTTATAAGTATCCCAGCCATTACCGTGTATAATTGCGAGCGCGTTCCGTGAGATCGTGTTCCGTGCGAGTTACCTGTATTGCACTTTCCCCTGAGGACGAAGACGACGATGTGTCAGTGTGTGACTATGAGGGGATTTATAAGGGAGGATGAGGCAGAGAGGCCTCCACAGGATCCTGAAGGACCTCCTCCAGCCTCGGAAACTCCTCCCCCCTCCTCCCTCAAGCCCATCACCATTCACCTTAAAGGTTGGTAAAATCTTAGTTGTGTCAAAATGTAGTTAAGTTGAATTTTGGGGGGATTTTTTGAAGGCTTGTCTGACATTGTTCATTTTTCCCATAAGGTCTGTTTTGTCCAGTACAGATTTAGTTCAGTTAAGTAGTACAGTACTGTCTGACAAAAATAGCGTACTGGATGCATGGGTACTGTACCGTATATCAAATGCTATAAGTATGATATGTTTGATATCTGAGTACTGAATACCGGCATCAGTCATGAAGTCATTTACCATACCCAGTAACTTTAGTATAGTACTAGGCTGATCTATAGCTGAAAGTTACTTTTAAACATAGAGTATACATGAATACTTTCATTACATATTAATATCTGCAATCATTTTCACAGTATTTCTTTGTATATGTATTCTTACAAATCTGACATATTCATATTCACTCCATCCCTGACTCCACGGTGTAAAACGATTAACCCATCACGTCCCGAGCTATTTAGCACATCCGACACCCCCCAATCCCAAGGTATTTTCGACAAATTTATTTTTGGCTAAAACCTCTGCTTTTGGAGGAAACATCGAAAATTCATAGAGAAATCGCTCACCTGAGGTTAAAAATACTCGATCCAGGTAGCAGTACCTCCTTACCTTATTGGGTTTTCTAACAGGCTGGCACCAAAGAAAACGAGTTCTATGGGAGGGTAACTATTTCACACCACTCATAAATGGTATTTATTTATTTACTTGGTACGAATTTTTATGTAGTACGAGAGTATAATGGTTTTCAAACAGTAATACTGTATAGGCATTATAAGCATTGTTTCACTCATTAACTCATCACCATACCTGACCTTTTTTTGCAACATTACCTGATCATCATTTCTGACTGTTTCTTCCTCTAACGCTATGTAAACTTTGTCCTCCACATTGTCATCAATTGGGGAATCACTCTGGCCCTGAATGTCTTTATTGGCCAGGTCACTGGTAACAAGTGAATTGCCGAGACAATGGCATGCAAGGGGGGGGGGAAGGTTATGAGGTGTAAGGCATTGTCCCTGCTTGGCATCTTGTAGAGGAATAGAGGAAGGTGTTCCGTGTATACATACGAAAAATCACGCGCGCAAACTGAAAATTGTGCAAATTATGAACTCTGCAATTGCGCGACGTACCAGTACATCGTTGGGACTGGCAAATGCAAAATGTTGCAACGTATCCATACGTTGACTGGATGTCTCGGTTTAAGGAGCGGCTCTCCATTCTGGCAGTACCAATGTTGATGGTTATCATCGCCTACAACCAGTCACAGTAGGTAAGAGCACGCGACACCTGTTGCTCACGGACATAATAGCCAAGCTTCCTGAGGAGTACAATACCATGGGAACAAGTCTGCCTGGTTTACCCACCAACACACCAGGCTGAAGGCATCCCTATCCCCACAGAATTCGACGCAGACAAACAGATGGTCAGATCGATGCTGTGGCTTTCAAAAGTAGGCGGCTACCCTAGTTTTGAGGGGCTTTCAAAGTTACGTTTAGTGGCAGTATGGATAGTTAATGTTTTGGGGGGCTTCTGGGGGTAATGCCATCCCCCTCAGTTTGGTACAAAGTTTTGGTATGGCTTTCTTATATACAGTATGTTCATTTTTTTATAGGTTTTCAGGTGTTTCAATATATTTTTTTTTTAATAATTTTTGATGGAAATGCTTTTTTCTTTCACCATAAGCAGGGGGAGGGGAATCAAAAACAGCAAAATAAGATACTTCCGATAAAAGTTACATTAAAATTTTGAAACAATGGAAATCTTCCATTTAACCCCTAAAAAGCGGCCATGGACAGCCAACCCCCCCCGTGTGGTGGGGTTGGATCGCGGTCTGAGTACCTGTAGGAAAATATTAGCCAAAAATCAGAGATTAACCCTAGAACATTATACTTGGTATGGCAGATAGTACTTACATTCAGCTTTCTCCAGAGACAGGTGTTGAGCCTTCGTGGACTACCCAAAGACTTGTGGAGACTTGCAAAGTTGGGCAACAAAATCTTCACTTTCACACCTCCAGCAACCCGGTTTCCCCTCTACCACAGCCTCATTCTGTCACAGTAAACTTTATACTACAATGTACAGGTAGTTTGGAATCCGTATTTGTACAATAAGCACTGAAAATAAGGCTAAAATCAATGGAGCGTACGGCCAACATGCAGCGCGGCGGAGGTCTTCCTGTCACTCAACAAACAATTCCATTTTCACTGCTAAAAACACGTATACTACATTATTTTCAATCATAGTACTTCCCAAAAGACCACCGCGGTGCGTTTTTATTCTGCCTTACGCCCGTCACTTTATTCTCATTTCTGTCGGCCGCTCGCACTGACTCGGAAGAGCTAGAACTCGCCATAGTGTCACTTTGAAAGCCTGTGGTAAACTGACACTAAACAGGGGAAAACCGCGCGAAAAAAAGCTAGTGTGACAACTGGGGAAACAAGCGTTTCCTATTAGCATAAACTGCTTGTGAGAGGAGAGCGCAGGTTTACAGTTCTGAGCATTCAGCGTGCTGCCAGGCTGGCCGGGCTGTTGTGGGGGGGGAAGGGGGAAAAATGCGATACTTGGCAACAACGGAGGTCAGTAGTAAAAAGGTCAAGTATGCTAATTGTAGCTAAAGGGTGGCGGTACTGATAGACAATACCAGCTGGAACATCCTTGCCCGCGTTTATTCAAAATGAACTCAAATCGCAAATGCGACGATCCGCCGTTATGTCCTTTTTGGCGATCATTGTAAAAGCGACGCTCCGCGTTTAAAGGGTTAAACCAAAAGTAAAAATAAACAATTGAGGTAATAAAACAAAAATTCCTTATGAATTTGGGAAGGTTGTAAGACAGCGACAGCATGTGAAAGACTATCTATAGCCAGATGCCACAATCCCATAAGGGGTAGCCATTTGTCTTTAAATAAGCAGTTTTATGGGGAGGGGCACTAACCCTCTGCCAACACACTTGTTGCCACACAGGGAACATGTAAGGGTTGGTTATTTGGTTACCACACAGCACTGTTAATGGTTCCTGGCTTACAGGAAACCATTAGGCCTGTCAATCTGTGTAAAACCACCTAAAAAGGAAAGAAGAGAAATAAAATGCAACAGGAAAGATGGGTGAAACAGGAAAAGAACAGGGCACAACAGAAAAAGAATGATAAAAGGTGAAGGAAGAAATAGGCAGCACTACATCGTGAGTGAATGATGGTTGCCACCACCAACCACAAGTCACCATTCGAATCACACTGGAAACACAAATATCATTTATAGCTGATTTGTCATGGAGGTAGGCTATAATAAAAAAATAAAAAAATGCAATTACTGATTTGTAGAGCAGATTCTGATATGACCTAAATGTGGTCCAAACAGCAGTAATAATATGGTAAGAAGGTGATGAGGACCCTGGTGACAATAATAAAACAACAAATAATGGGATAAAATAAAACAAAGAGTTCATGTCAATATTAATGCCAGGTCCAGCAAAATCAAGTCAACCTGACAAAAGAAAGAAATTTGAATGTATATTCCTCAGTATCAACCAAAATCAAATTGAAAATCTGAGTAAGCTGGGTTAGAAATTACCCCCTTAATGTGTACTTCTGGATGTTAACCAACTCCATGTGAGAACTTGGGTGTGCTGCTTTGGTCAACGTTTGGCTAACGTATGCTTATGATATACACACAATGGTGGGGACAACTTCACAGACCCATTAACATTTATCATCAAACCTAACAAACTGGGACTCCTACATTGTCAAGGTGTAACAATCCAATAACGAAACAATGTACAGATAAGACTGACAAACTGTAAACGAACCCACCACCCAAAACAATACAGGGTGGTGGTAAAATTATAACCTTACCGTCACTCTGATATATTTCTTCAAAATGGATACCAGATTACGCTCGTGTGTCGGGGATTCGTATAGATCAACAAGGTCATAACATTCTAATCCGCAGAGGCGGCACAACCGGTCAAAATCAGCTACAGATCCCATGGCAGTAAATTCCTACGACGTCCTTTTCATCCCACTCAATTGACAGGCGTACCATCCTTTCCGTGTAACATATTGCTGTTGGCAGCCTTTGCAAAATTACTTTTAAAAATCATGAAGTAACCGAGACATGTTACTGAATAGGTGTGCATATTTTCAAGGTTGGTGCAGGGTTGTGCTGCATACAATAATTATTGTATTTATACAATAATTTGGAGTCTGAATACAGTATACAATCATCTGCATATAATATACAATAATTTTGAACAGACGTGGTTTGCATTATATTCCCACACATATGCAGAGAGACAGAGAATTGGGAATTTCCTGTGACAGGAAAGGAATGCGTGGAATGCGTTCAGAGCTAAGGCCATTCAGGGGAAGGTAGTGCTACCGGCGGGGCCGAGCCTGCCATAGGAGAGAAGACAGGTCAAACTGCATCAGCTGTAGCTTCCAGCAGGTCCGCCGCGGTTTTCACGTCAACTTGGGCTGACTTTAAAACTGTGTGGCGGGTAAATATGGTCACACAATCGTACATTCCACTGTGGAATGTACGATTGTGTGACCAATTAGAAAAAAGAAAACAATGCATTTCTTTTGAACTTTATGATGCCCATGTGTTATTTCTTTTTCATTGTATATCTATCATAAAATATCATACATTTGCCTATAAGAAATAGGAATATTTGCCGTACAATAATAGTATAATAATTGATATACGTAAGATACAATAATCGAGTGGGAAATACAATAATTTTGGCCGTCCGGTACAATAATTTTGCCACGGGCAGCGCAACCCTGAGTCTGTAGTACTAACACTGCCTTTAAACCCACAAGAAGAAGAAGAAGAAAAGTTCTTCGAACAACTCCGAAGTTGAAGTGAGTCAAGTGACCAAAGTTTAAGCAAAATGAAGGCTTTAGACGGGCGGAATAATGTCAAAGTGTACAATCTGAGTGCTGGAAAATCACTGCCAGAGGTAAGTTTAATAAAAATGGCTATCACTACTCTAGAAATGATAAAGCTCTGAACATTTGGGTGATACACCCAACTAACTGAAATTCATGTTTGTCATTTAGTTTATGCAGTTTTAACCAGTTTTTCTTCTATATACATCCGTCGCAAATGCACTTTCGTAATTCTTCACCAAATGGCCTTGGCGATTCCATCTATACTATACCCTAACAAATGGATCTCAAGGTAACTTTTGTACATAAGCAACACAGTTAATTGCTCCAGTGTAGCTGCAAGAGGTCATTGGTAAGAGACAAAGTATGTCAGTTCTATTATCATTTCAATCCCTAAGGGAATTCATTATTTTTCTGTTCGCCAATGGATAGTTCTCTCTGACAAGAACTTATAAGTACCAACGTAACTCGGTAATAATTCATTGTAATAATGAGTTGTGACTATAGGTATTACGAATTCATTGTAAAGTAAGCTTAGTTAACACGTTGACCGCTTATCGGGCCATCGATGTACCGAGCAGAAGTTTCCCCCTCAGCGTATTGGTACATCCTTGACCCGAATGTCCTTTTTCAAAAGCTTTTGAAAACGTGAGTATATAATCAATATTTATTTCCATTTGCATTTATTAAAGCTACAGATGTGCTGCAATGGTATTATTTAATACAAAAATACTTATACATAGGTAAGTTATTGATTAATAATCAGCTAAAAATTTATTTGTTTTTCGTTCATCATTTTTTATACAAAATCAGTTTTCACACAATACAGTTAGCTCAAATGCATTATAATCAATATCATAGAAAGGCAGGTATCAAATATAACACTTATGAATGCATTTCTTGTATAAAAAGTAAAAAATCAACACTCCGTTTTAAAAAAATTGAGATATTATTTCATAAAATAAAACATAGTTCCAAGATGCACAAGAAGCCTGGTAACAATTTATAAACAAAGGAAATGAATTACATAATGTAACTAACTGTAAAGGAAAATACTGCTAAATTAAAAAAAAATCTAAAAATTTAAATCTTATGATAAATGAAGGTTATATAAAACATACGAAAATAATACTATATGACTCGTAATTTGCAAAACTGAATATCCAAATATCTAATTTTTGCCCTGTATTATATAACCTATTAGTATGAAGCTGCATGCTTTTCACTGAAACATGAAATACAAAGGTGGGGTTGTCCATCACACCCAACACAGAAGGCTGATACTCTCCTTGGAGAGAGAGAGAGAGAGAGAGAGAGAGAGAGAGTGAGGGAGAGATGTGCAGCTTATTGAAATAATAAGACATATTTTATAGGTACTAACAGGTATATACATTAGAAAATACACATTTTTCTAAAGTAATGAAATGGTACATCAATGCACCAATTCGCAGAGCAACAAGATATCATCAGTAGGTCGCGTATTGGTACCCAGATGCACCGAGGCAACCTCGGTACATCGATGCACCAATACGCGAGGGGAGAAAAATATATTAGTGGTCGGCGATTCGGTATACATATGTACCACGACTTTTACTGCTCTAACCAATGCACCACCCTCTAAGAGTGAATCATACCTCCTCTCCCTCCGAAAGTCCAACGGACACTGGCAGGAGAGTGAAGTGAAGTTGACGCTGGGAGGGCGAGAGTGCAGGGTTGCCAAACGCGGCGAACATGTTAAGTTAATACAGCATGGCCATATACAAATTTAGGTTGGATTGGTTAGGTTTAGTTAGATTAGAAGAAAAAAAACTTAAAATGGCACAACCTTATATAAAGGTTTGGTTTGATTGGTTTAAGTCAGGTTAATGAAAAGAAACACAGTTAATCAAATATATCTATCTATCTATCTATTGCCAGACGCCTCAATCCCGTTTGGGGTGGCCACAAACAAATCGCCTCCAAGTCGCCCTGTCCCCCGCCATTCCACTGCCCTGCTCTCAACTCACACCTCCCTACCCCCTGGGGGTAGGGGGGTTTTCAAGAATACTCCCCCAGTATCCCTGCTTGTCGTAAAAGGCGACTAAAGGGGTTGGCGGAGGATTAGTGCCCCTCCCCGGAAAACAACTAACTAAAAAAACAAACAAGAAGATCAAATATATAATTCTTTTTTTTAACCAGTTTTTGTGATTTCTGTGTGAGTTTATTGCTGATTAGCAATATCGCAAATTGCCCATTTCAGGGGAGTTGAAGTGGGGAAAAGGGGTTGGGGCCAAAACTCGAAAACGGGTCATTTGCGATGAAATCGATAATCAAAATCCTACAGAAAACACTAAAATCAGCATGTTTCTGAAAAAATAAACTTGAAGGGGAGTTGGGGACTTAAATGATAATTTTACCATTATATATACCGTACCTATTTTGGAGTATTTAAGAAAGCGACCAGATCGCCCGTGACTGTGTTTATCGACAATCTCACCGACTGGCTGGATTGTCTACTAACTATTGCTCCAACTAGATGCGTCTGTGTATCATGTCAAAGCAGTGGAAAACTTAGTGATTTAACCAGAGCAAACCTAATCCAACCTAACCTCACTTGCATTTGACAGCCAGCATTCAAATTTAAAAAAGCGCGTTAGGAACATTAAATATGGCCGGCTACTGACAAATGTTAGTGGAATATTTACACATTCTGATAGTGGTAGGTGGTGGCGACCATCATCCACTCACTTCATGTAGTGCTGCTTACTTCTTCCTTAGCCTTTATCATTCTTTTTCTGTGCCTGCCCTCCATTCTTCCTATTTCTCCCATCTTTCCTGTCACTTCTTATTGCTTTCTTTCCATTACAGGTGGCTTTACATTGAGTGACAAGCCAAATGGTTTCCTGTAAGCCAAGAAACCATTTACAACGCTGGTTGGTAACTATATAACCAAACCATTCATGCTCCCTACATGTCAACAAGTGAGTTGGTGGAGGGTTAGTGCCCCTCTCTGTAAAACAAATAACTCAGAGTCAAATGGCCACCCCTTACGGGATAATGGCGTCTGGCAATAGATAGATAGATAGATAGATTCATTTATGGCTTTTATAAAAATCCCCAGAAACTGTAGTAATCCAGAAATAATAAGTAACCTGTGAAGGACTCAATAGAAAATAGGGAAAGGCCACACCTGTTTGGTAAAGAATTAATTGCACTTTCTAGTACTGAGTAGATAAGAAGTTGGGGTTGTTCAGCTGGTAACTCTGTCTTATCAAATCTACATCCAGACTAGATTAAATTAGGTTAGGTTAAGTTAGAAAGTACCGTAGGTTAAGTTAAATGAAATGAAAGACGGAGGTATGAGCTGGAGACTTTACCCCCCGCATCTCCTTTTTTTATGTACGAAGAAAAACATTTGTAACGAATGCTCATGTAAGAGAAAAATCTCCTTTTTTATGTACGAAGAAAAACATTTGTAACGAATGCTCATGTAAGAGAAAATGCTTAGAATTGCTTAAATTCAGCAGTGAGCATATTAATATCATTGTCCAGTAGTTGAGTGTACAGTACTGTATTTCAGGAAATTTACCAACATTTGTTCCTAAAGTCTAATGATTAATCAGTGTGTTCTGGAAGGAATTTATATTTAATTTTAGCAGAAAGTCTAGAACTGCTTCTATTAACAAATGTTGATAATTTTAAGTTAAGAGTTTAGGCTAGATCCAGTTTAATAAAATTCTTTTCTGACACCCAGATATCCTAGAATCAACTTTATTAATTCTTTACCAAGCAGGCATGGCCTTTTCATATTTTCTGTTGATATGAGTCTTTCATAGGTTACTTGTTATTATTCTTGGGTTACCACAGCTACTGGGGATTTTTATAAACTTATCTCTGAAAGCTATAAGTGAGGATTTGGAATTCGTAAATATTCCACGCCGCTGTCCACCAGTGGCTGGCCATATTTAACGTTCCTAATGCTCATTTTTAAATTTGAAAGCTGGCCATCAAATGCAAGTGAGATCAAGTTGGATTAGGTTTGGTTTGGTTAAATCAGTAAGTTTCCCATTGCTTTGACACGAGATACACTGACACATCCAGTCGGAGTGATGGTTTGTAAACAACGCCGTCAGCTGGAGAGATTGTTGATAACCATTGCTGCGGGCGTCCTGGCTGTTTCCTTAAATACCCCCAAATAAGTATATTTTGTTTTTTTTTTTCAGTCACTTCTTGCAGTCACAATGGAACAGTTTACTCTGTGTTGCTTTTTTTCTTTTTTTCTTTTTTTTTTTTTTTATGTGTCCGACTCTGGGCAAAGGCTTCAGGGCCTATATCTCGGGGGCAGTAGCCTATCCCAAGGCCCAGTAGTCACTGTATATACGAAAATTATATACCTTGAAATGGTAAGTTTGTTATAAAATAGGTGGAATCGCCACTTCCTTCTGGTACAGAATTACTCCAACTGTTATTATACAGTATAAATTGAAAGCAGTAGGGTTAACCCTCCGCGTGCCGACTATTTTTAGCCCCATGGGTCACCCCAGTGCCGGCCATTTTTTGACCTTTTTATTTATTTTTTCCTAAATGATAGGTTTTGATGTGGAAACAATGAATTTCGCCATTAACCCCTACACCGCGGGCTTGTTTACCAATGACTTGCGTGTGCCGCGGGGTTATTTGGACTACGACAGACTCTCAAAAAATATTTGCCAAAAATCAGTTATTAGTCCTAGAATAATAAAATTACATATGCTTATGGCACATACCTTCAGCTTTCTCCTAGAATGATTGTTGAGCCTTCGTCGGTTACCATAGGACTTGTGGAGACCTCTGAAGTAGGGTAACGAAGTCTCCACTTTACACTTCCCGACAACCCGTAATATGATTACCACAGCCAGATACAAACACTATAAACACTATTCTACAATTTTCAAGTAGTTTGGGATCCATACTCAAAAAAAAAACACTGTGAAAGCAATGGAAATTACGAGCGCGTCTGATCGTCGCACTGGCACTAGTTCGCTCTTGGTAGTCTGTCATTTATTATTCATAAAACCCCTCACACTTTATATTTCTATTACTATATAACACTTATATATATCTACAGTCTTTATCCATAAGTTTCCTTCAGTAGTATTAGTTTATTGTCACTGTAGGGATTCAATTTCTTTCAGTAAAATACATAGCATTCACTTTCTCGTCCTGTATACTGGCATTGAGAGTGAATGTCACTTTCATCTTCACTCTCATAACTCATAGCATTCAGACATGCTAGAGTGAAACTTTCACTTTCATTACTCCTAGGGTATATACTCGTATTCTTATAATACTACTCATTTACATTTCTATTTACGTTCTCTATTTTATTTACGTTATTTACATTTCTATTTTATTTACACTGTGTTGTGCACTGTCCTTTGAAATAACTTATAAAACTATTTTCCATTGTTCACGTATATTTACATTCATTACTTTCACTTGCTGTTTACACATTATTTACACATTATTTACAATTCCACTTGCACTGTTTTACTCAATAGAAAGATCGTAGTCACTCTTTTATCAATTGTCAGCCCTTTACCTCTTTCCACACGAGGTTTAGTAGGGGGTAAAGGTCACAGGGCCATTTGCATGGGGGTGAAAAAAGGCCTTGAAGTCAGCAAGAAGAAACATACGTACTCTCGCTTCGGAAGATGAGAGTGAACTGATAACAGAGGACGAGCGTGGAGGCCTGCTAGGGGTTATTCAGAGTTACCAATATTACTTCTTGAAACAGCTAAGTCTAGCACTGATATGATTGGCGGAAATCTAGACAATACATTATAAATTTGGTAGTTCCAGGTGAATGTAAATATCACTTAAGCTTCTCCTTTCCCTCCTTACATGTATATTTATTACGAAAATAGATTAGAGGCCTACTTAGGAGATATATATTCAGAGCTACCAATGTTATATCTTGAAACAGCTTTGTCTAGCACTGATATGATTGGCAGGAAATCTAGACAATACATTATAAATTAGGGAGTTCCAGGTGAATGTAAATATCACTTAGGCTTCTCCCTTCCCTCCTTGCATGTATATTTATTACGAAAATAGATTATACGGCATATTTCAAGGGGAAAAAAACAGCGAAAATTAGCGAACGAGTGCACGTGAGGTGTTGTCAGGTGATAATTAGCTGTAACAGTACTACATTATACTGTATTCTTATTATTGGTATTGTATTTATATATACAACTTCATACAGTATTGTATTTACATGTACAACTTAATACATCATCAAATTCTCCATGTAAACCTTCATATAGTTCAGGTTATGTTTGACCATGTAGGACCGAACGACTCCCCTTATATAGTGAACTGACTTCAGTAATCCCTCAGAAATACCATTCATTCATTCATTCATTCATTGCCAGACGCCATGTATCCCAAACGGGGTGGCCAACGGCTTAGAGTTAATTGTTTTACAGGGAGGGGCACTAATCCTCCACCAACCCCACTTGACACGTAGGGATGCCAACAGCATCTGGTGTTCCCAGGCGGTCACCCATCCAAGTACTAACCAGACCCAACGTTGCTTAACTTCACTGATCGGACGCGAGGCGGCTTGCAGTCCTATTGGACCCAGGATCGAATCCCGGCTGGGGCAGGGAACAGTTTAAGGATTTGAATTTCCTAAAAGCAGACTTTCCTGATCTACCAGATGACCCACCGACATGTCATAAAAGTACCCCCGCTAATACCAGTACACTAGTCCTGTATGAGACAGCCCTAGCATGTATTCAATATGGACGGTGGGTGTTAGCGCCGAAGTGGTGACATGTGGAGGTGTAGGAGGACTACTGGGCCTTGGGATGGGCCACTGCCCCCAAGAAATAGGCCCTGAGCCTTTGCCCAGAGTCGGACACGTAAAAAAAAAAAAAAAAAAAAAATCCAGGTGTATGGCACTCTCACTTACCTTATTTCTTTCTTGTATATATTATTTGGTATAAGAATAGGACATAGGGCTTATTTCAATGGATGAAATCAGTGAAAAATTCCAGGGAAGATTTACTTAGCGTAGCACGGCCGGGTAGGCGAGAGGATAGGGTAATGGAGGGGGGGAAGGGAGGGGAGTCAAGAACGGGGAGAAATGGCTAAATTGTCAACAATGGATGGGAGTACAGATGAGATTAGGAGTGCTGACTAGTGTTGGACATTGGCAGTACTGATAGATGATACAAGCCCCCACTTGGAAGCCCGGGTGAATTCAAAATAACACAAAATCACAAAAGCGACGCCCCGCGGTATGATCCCTTGCTCCCAAGCGTCATGAAATTGACGCCCCGTGGTTAAGGGGTTAAAATGCTCACCAAGGCTTGAAAACGGGTTTTATTGAGTCCTGCATACTTATATACAGTAAAGGTATAGCTGCTCTCACGCTCACCGTGTACGTGAGAGAAAGCTGTTTTCTATGTAAGGTATACTTAGGTATTTATGCTGGGAAGGTATAGCAATGTTCAGTACACTTTTCTGATTACTTATTACTTCAGCATGTATCACAATTTGCATGTCTTTCTCACTGTGAATGCATTATCTTACACTTACTTGAAGATAGGTACAACCTGCCTTTATTATGTACAGTCCTGGCACTTACAAGAATGTATTTACAACTTGACTTCATTATATAGTTCTTACACTTACAAGAAAATATTTACAACTGACATGAAAATATTTACAAAATGCCCTCACTATGTACAGCACTGGGTGAAGCACACAGGCAGAGTGAGGCAGAGCGAGCATGAGGGGGGGGAGCGAGTGTGTGTATAGCCTTGGAAGCCTGGGGGATGGAAAAGGAACAGTTACCTTACATCCCTGCCAATTTCTACCCCCGAATCTTGAAAAATGCGATCACAGTAAAGTCTTTTATTTTAAATCGTTTTAAAACGGTACTGGTCGCGGAATTTTGTCAGACTGTTTTAAAACAGCACTGGCACAGGGCGGGTTAAGATATTTACAGCAGTGTGGCATAATTTGGAAGTTGACAGTTTGATTTCACTCAAAATCCCATTTGTCCCCAAATTGTTGTGGTTAGGATAACAGCAACTTGTAAAGTAATACCAGATACTCATCCGAAGGTGTTAAGTGGAAAAGTTTTTAGAGAAGGGAAAGAAGTTGTATGCTCCCTTCATAGATTTGGAGAATGCATATGACAAAGTGAACTGATAAGGAATGTGGAAAATATTAAGAATATGTGGAGTAAATGGGTTACTGTTGAATGCCATTAAGAGTATGCACGGTATAAGGACGCAAAAACTGCAGTTAGTGTTTATGGTGAGCTGAGTGAATTTTTCTATATGAATGTTGGATTGAAACAGGGATGTGTCATATCTCCATGGTTGTTCAATTTCTATGTGGATGGAGTTATAAAAGGGAAACAAGGTAGGACAGTGGATGTTGTAGTGGTCCTAATGAGAGAGGGCAGCATTTGGAAACTTGCTGTTCTGTTGTTTGCAGATGATACTTATTGTTAAATGATGATGAATGGGAACTGCAAGTCTTGGTGGATGAGTTTGAGAGAGTATGTAAAAAACAAAATCCAAAGGTGATATAAGGAAAAGTTGTGGTCTTCGAGAGAAATGGAGTCATTGAATGCACAGTGATGCTGGATAGTGAGGAAATGGAAAATGTAAGTGCATTTAAGTGCAGTAAACCCTCAATATAACAAACTAATTGAGGGAGAGGTGGGTCTCTGTATCCAAAAGTTCTCCATATATGAGAGGTTGGTATTTCTGAGCCAACGGCCATACCACGTTGAGTACACCGCTTCCCGTCTGATCAGCGAAGTTAAGCAACGTTGGGTCTGGTTAGTACTTGGATGGGTGACCGCCTGGGAACATCAGATGCTGTTGGCATAACGTTCTCCCTACGTGTCAAGTGGGGTTGGTGGAGGATTAGTGCCCCTCCCTGTAAAACAATTAACTCTAAGCCGTTGGCCACCCCGTTTGGGATACATGGCGTCTGGCAATGAATGAATGAATGAATGAATGGTATTTCTGAGGGATTACTGAAGTCAGTTCACTATATAAGGGGAGTCGTTCGGTCCTACATGGTCAAACATAACCTGAACTTTATGAAGGTTTACATGGAGAATTTGATGATGTATTCATTTGTACATGTAAATTCAATACTGTATGAAGTTGTATATATAAATACAATACCAATAATAAGAATACAGTATAATGTAGTACTGTTACAGCACACAGGAAAGGATGCTGTTGAAGTACACTTACTGTACCAGGAAGGGATGCTGTTGTCACCATGGGCTGATTCCCAAACTTCCCCCTCATGTAGGGAACTTTGTTCACAAAATCAGAGGGACGTTTGGTTGCGATTTGGCTGTTTGTTATATCTGAAATTTGGAATTCAGGGGTTCGTTATATCCAGGGTTTACTGTACTTTGGTATTTTGATGAGTAAGGGTGAAAGTTTGGAGGATTAAGTGCTTGAAAGGGTACAGCAGGGAAGAAAGGTTCTTGTTTATTGAATGCAGTGATAAGAAATAAGAGTGTTGATCATTGAAGTAAAAAAAAAAAGGCGTTGCATGATAGTACAATATTGTGATACCCACCCTGACATATGGAAGTGGAACGTGGACCTTGTTGGAAGGACACTAGTTCAATATTGTGATACCCACTCTGACATATGGAAGTGGAGCTTGGACCTTGTTGGAAGGACAGTAGTCACGAGTGAGAGCAGTGGAAATGAGAATTATGAGATGAGCATGTGGAGTTACATAGAGAGACAGATGGACAAATGAGAAAGTGAAGGAGTGTTGTGATGTGGATGTTATAGAAAGCATTAGGAGAAGTGCATTGCAGTGAATTGGTCTTGTGGAGGGGATGGAGAATGAAACAGATGAGGAGAGTGTATGTGAGTGAGGTGGAGGGGGGGAGGGTGAGAGAAGGGGAGACTGAGGATGAGATGGAGATATGGAATGAAGAGATATACTGTATAAGAGAGGGGGGTACGAGTTGGAGGGAGGGCAGCGATATGCCAGGGGCAGGGCTACTTGGAGGCAGTTTTTTTGTGGCCACCCCCTACAGGATTAAGGCGTCAGGCTATGAACAGATAGATAGTAATTTTGCAGCATATAAGACTTTTTTTTTTTTTTTTTTGCTAAAAAAAATGCACTGAAAAGTCCCCATGTACAGTACCTTCAGAGATGAATGTCATGAGGTTAAACAGGAGTTAGCTCTAGCTCTATTCAAAACAGTCACATATACAGGTAATTATCCTATAAATTGTTTATCATTGGTAGAATTTACAGTAAAAAACATTTGATTAAACTAAAACTATTGATAAATTGTGAAAAATAAGATACACTTGAAAGCTTATGCAGAAGGTTAAGGAAAAACTTCAAGGACAGCTGTAACTGTTGTCTTTAGATACTGAAATTTCTACCACCTGGTGTCTACTGGTGTATATAACTGAAATGCCGCAGTGCAAGCATACATTTCTAAGATGAACAAGTGTTTGTAACTTTGTATCGGCCTTTATTTTTTGTAATTTTATATTCTTACATATGTATATGCAATCAGGTGACTTGAGGACAAACCCAACTGTGTTTTTACATACTGACAGTGCTGCCACCAGATGCTGAATATAATTGAAAGTCCTCAGTGCTAGTATAGATTTCTAGGATGAACAAGTGCTTGTTACTATTTATTGACCTTTATATTTTGTGATTTTATATTCTCTGAATGATTCATGCTGTTACTTCTACAAACAATCAAGTGATTTGAGAACAAAACCAGCAGGGTCAAGCTTAACAGTGAAGGGTGGACTGAGGCACTTTCTGGTGTACCGGTACATTTAAGATCTGTTCAGAAAGTATCTGACTTTTTTTTTTTTTTTTAACCAACCAGTTCAAGGATAGGGGCCTGATTTTTTGTAGTGCAGTGTAGGACCATCGTATGCAGATTTGATTAATGCCAGCTGCCTCGAGTGGCTCAGTGGCTGTCAGTTAGCCTGTGTTCATGGTCTTCCACCACACACTTGTTGCATTCCGAAGCTCATCGTTATGACTGAAAAAGCCAAACAGCATTACTGCATCAAATTTTGCCAAAAACTAGGTGATACCCAAGTTGAAACTATCAGGAAGATCCAGCAAGTCTGGGGGAATTTAGGCATGGGGGTAACGCAAATAAAGAAGTGGTACAATCGCTTAACAAGTAGCTGAATGTCAGTTGAGAGCGGTCCACATCCTGGGAGGCCACCAACAAGCAGGAGTGCTGAAAATGTGAAGAAAGTCTGTGATTTGGTCATGGGAAATTGTCAGTTGACTGTCAGAGAAATGTTGGAGTGTGCGAATAGCGATCCAGACTTTCTGAAGACTGTTATCACTGGCAGTGAGACTTGGGTGTACGGGTACAACCCAGAAACTAAAGCATAGTTGTCCCAGTGGAACTGTGCAGGGTTGCCCTGGCCAAAAAAAACATAACGGGTCCGCTGCAAGGGGAAATGCATGTTTTTTTTTTTTTTTTTTTTTTTTTTTTTTACTACTGTGATGTTATGCATCATGATTAATATTATGCACCAGAAAGTCAGACTGTCAACAAACATTACTACAGTAGTCCCTCAATTATACAACATAATAGAGCCAAAGACATGTCTGGATAGTGGCAATGTCCAGATAATGAATAATATCCCACCTACTATATGCAGACCCTACCTATACCTAACTTCCAACCTGTACCTAATCTATTTGTACAGTACCTCTGCTTACTTTGGCAGTGTTTTCTAGTCATTCAGGCATATTTAGACCTCAAAATATACATAGGAATATCAAAAATTATTTTTAACGAAGAAAACCATGGAAAAAAAAAATCTATCTATCTATCTATATACCTAGGCTGCTTCCCCCAAGGAAAGGGAGGTAGCTGAGACAGGATGACACACTCCCCATTTACTCAATCATTCAAACACATTCATTCGCATCTTAGCCCCAAAGGGGAGAAGGGACAGATCCTCACAGCACCACACTGCACGAGGGTGTGAAATGAAAACCAAAAAGCACCTTAGCTTTACACTGCTGTATGTATAGTAACCCCTAATTTGGCAGCATTTTCTGGTCATTCTGCCATATTTAGACATCCAAATAAAGATAGGAATATCCAAAATAATTTTAAATACCAAGAAAACCATGCAAAGAAAAACACTGAAAACCAAAAAATACCCTACCTATACAATACTGTATGTACAATACCCCTCCTAATTTTAGCACTGTTTTCAGACCAATCTGCCATATTTACTGTAGACATCAAAACACACATAGGAATATCTAGAGTAATGCTAAACACCAAGAAAACCATGCAAAAAGGCTTTAAAAAGAAAACTACCAATATATACAGTACTCCTCCAAATTTTGGCAGTGTTTTCTGGTCATTCTGCCATATTGAGATTAAAACATACAAAAGATTATCACATTAATGCTAAACACCAAGAAAATACTGTAATGCATAAACAACAAAAATCCACAAAAAACCTGAAGACGGTTGGAAAATCGGTTATCTTTGTGACACGAATGATAGCTGGTCCCAGGGCACACACAAAAAAAATCCACGGCCAAATATGCCACTGGAAATTAGTTATATTGGTATAAATCATATACCATATCTTTGCTGGTGTTTGTGCTATAAGATAAGCTAATAAAAACAGAAAACTGATGAGTAAAAGAACAAAACTACAGTGAGAATAAATGTTGTTCAAGAGTAAAACTTACCTTCATATAACTTCCCACCATCCTGCTGCAAAATTTTGCCCGCATCTTGCAAAAGAGTTAAGCACATGTCTAGATGCAGAACTTCGTGAGTTTTCTCATGCATGTCGCGGAATTTTGAAACGACCAATAGCATAAAAAAGAATATGCCAAAAATTGTGAAAAGTCATGGGTCATTGCTTTCAGCACGAAGGAGGGGAGGAACTGAGGGAGTGATGGGGGAGTTGGGAGGCCTTGCTAACAAGGCAGGGAACTTGGGAGGGTATGGAGGAGGGATGGGAAGGGGAGAGTGTTGAGGCTGTGGGCGGGATTTTCACCTCTCTGTCACGAGGCGAACGAGTGCTTTCGCCTGACTTGTGGCTTGTGGTCTGTCTTACACATGCAGTGGCCATTGTGAAACAACTTACAGTGACTTGGTGACTTAGGATGTTCGGTGTAGAGGTGGACGGGTGCTTTCACCTGACTTGTGGCTTGTGGTCTCTGTTAGATGCACCGTGGCAGTTGGGATAGGCTAATCCCGGTGACTGCGCGTCTTTGTAGATTCAGTGGGGATGCGTACTTTCGTTTTGACACCATTTATGGGTTATGGTTCGGATTACTCGGGTGCTGGAGGTTTGTAGGGAGTGATTGTACCAGCGCACGACTTGGACCATTCAGTACAGAGGTGGACAGACATTTTAGCTCAGGTTGTGGGTTATGGCCTGTTTCCCGTGCACGGCCTAGAGCCCAGTGGCCACAATACCAAATGTTTGAACATGTCGGCTGGGTGGCCAAAGTTCTCGGGGACATTTATATCTGGATAATAGCAAGTAAATTTGGATAATGGTTTAATAGAGCCAAGGCCCAGTATCTGGGTAAGAACTGATCCAGATACTGCACATCCAGATAAATGAGGGATTACTGTACCTTGATATTATCTGTTGTTTTCGTGATGCAGTTTGGTGGAAGAGACCAGACCTTTGAAAAGCGGTAAATTGGAAGCTGCACTATGACAATGCTCCTGCCCATTTGTCTCAGCTACTTCAGGAATTTTTGACCAAACACAACATCCCACAGGTCTGGCAGATTCCCTGCTCCATGGCTCCGTGCAACTTTTGGTTATTCCCCAAGCAAAAACTCCACTGAAGGGTTCTCAGTTTGAAACGAGAGAAATGATCACGATGAATCCAATGAAGCACCTGCAGGATATACCAAAAACCAACTTTGGAAAATGTTTCAGGCAGTGGAAAGAACACTGGGCTAATGTGTCAAGTATGAAGGGGCTCACTTTGAGGGGGATTGGTGTCTTAGCTGAACAGGTTAACTGTTTATTTTTTTTAGAGCTTAAGGTTGGATATTTTCTGAACAGACCTTGTATGTATGTCTTTTACAGATTTTCACCTTTATATAGCAGGCTGGTAAATAGCAGTGATCGGAGATACTGAGAAATGAATCTCTCTCTCTCTCTCTTTCTATCAGTGTTTATTTAAGTGTGGTCCACGGACCCTCAGGGGTCTGTCGAACGTTCCAAGGGGTCCATAGGCTAATTTGAGTATAAGATTAACCACATAATAAAATGTAAAATGAATAATGTTATGACAGTTATGTGAAGTAAAATTTGAACAGTTATGTTCAAGTTAAGCCATTAATAAATAATTTAGTAACAGTTTTAGAATTTACACATAATTAAGGGTCTGCCACATGATTAGTTTTAATAAAAGAGGTCCGCAGCACGAGAAAGTTTAAGAACCACTGATATAATATAAATACAGTATGTGTATATATATATATATATATATATATATATATATATATATATATATATATCTATTTCTGGTTCATATTAATGATCTCTTATCTGTCACTCACAATCCCATTCACTCATATGCAGATGACTCAACACTACATAGTTCATTCACACTCAGACATCCATTTACAAAGTCTAATATCTCTACCTCTCAACTCAGTACAGCCATCTCCATAAATCAAGATCTATCTACAATCAGTGAATGGGGACAAAACAACCTTGTCTCTTTTAATGCTAGTAAAACTAAATATATACAGTTTACTAATAGACAGATATTGCCAGATTCGTACATTACCTTCAATGCTACTAATATTCCCATCTCCAAAAGTATTGAAATTCTTGGTGTCTCACTTAACAGTGCCCTCAGCTGGACCTCTCATGTCAGATCACTTGCTAAAACCGCCTCAAAGAAACTTGGATTATTGTACAGAGTCCATAACTTCTTCGCCGATGAGCAGTTAGCTATAATTTATAAGAGTCATGTGCGCTCTCAGCTTGAATATTGCTCACCCTTGTGGAATGGTTGTGGAGAGGTTGCAATAAGACAACTAGACAAAATTCAGAATAAAGCTGTTAAAATCATTAACAACCCTGCCATTACATATAAACTACCTCCCCTGCAAGTAAGAAGGAATGTTGCCTCCCTTGCATTATTTTACAGATATTTTTTTGGCAAATGCTCAGACGAAGTTGCGTCCATGGTGCCACCTCTCCATGCCTTCCCTCGTGCTACACGGGCATCTGGTAGCGCTCATGACTGGAATGTCACTCAACCATATTGCAGAACTTCTGCCTATCAGAATTCTTTCATTCCCCGAACTGCATCTCTCTGGAACTCGCTTCCCCAGAGTTGTTTTCCTCCAAATTTCAACCTACAACTGTTCAAGTCTAACTGTTACAGATATTTTATGAACAGAGGACACCAGTAGTCTGGTGTATGGATTGTTTTTTTTCTCCATTTCTTTTTCCTTCTTCCGTTCTGTTATTTAAAAAAAAATATATATATACACTGTAGTATATATATATATACAGTACCCCCTGGGGGTAGGGGGTTCCAAGAATACTCCACTAGTATCCCTGCTTGTCTTACGAGGCGACTAAAAGGGTTGGTGGTGGGTTAGTGCCCCACCCCGTAAAAAGAACCAGCTAAAAAAGCGAACAAAGCGCCTCGGACCCGGACGGACCATACGTTGACGACTAAGGAACGGACAAAGGACATCCTTAGGGTGGGAACGTGGAATGTGAGGAGTGAATGATGAAGTGAAAGAGAGAGAGATTGTTCAGGTGCTTGAGGATGCAAAAGTGGATATATGTGGATTGACTCAAACTAAATGGAAAGGTGAAAGGGTGAGAGAATGGGAATATGGTTTAGGTATATGTGCGGGAGTCAATGAAAATGAGAGGGCAAGAGAGAGAGTATGTCTGATGATAAGCAAGAAGTGGAAGGAGAATATAAGAGAGTGTGGAACAGTGGGTGCAAGGATTGTATGGGTGAGGATGAAAGTAGGTATACAAGCGTGGGCGATTGTATATGTGTATGCCCCGACAGAGGATCGAGTGGCAAGAGTGAAGATGAGTTTTGGGCGAGTGTAGAAGCGTGTATGGAGAAGTTTGAGAGGAGCGAGAGAGTGCTGTTGATTGGAGACATGAATGGCAAAGTTGGGAATGTACAAGTGGATGGAGTGGTTGGTCAGTGGGGTGTGCCAGCTGACATAGATGGGAATGGAAGTGCTTTGGTGGACATCTGTGCTTGTAAGGGGTTGGCAATGGCCAACACCTACTTTCGGCATAAGATGATCCACCGGTATACGTGGAGAGTAATGAGGAGGATGGATGGTAAACTTGTTGAACGAAAGGCAATGATAGACTACGTGTGTGTGGATGAGCGAATGAGAAGACAAGTGTTGGATGCAAGAGTGTGGAGAGGGTGGGGGAATGGAGTCTTGGACCATCACTTAGTGATGGCCAAGGTAGAGCTGCAAAGAAAGTGGTTGAGGAGCCGAAGGGGAAGACAGGAGGAAGCAACTCCTGTGAGAAGAGTGGAGAAATTGCAAGATAGTGAGATAATGACAGAGTATAAGAGCATAGTGGAAGAAAGACTGGGAAGGTATGAGCTAGAGCAGATGAAAGGGGTGGAAGACGTATGTAAGATATTCACGGAAGAGATAAGCGCAGCGTGTGAGGCAGTTTGTGGAGTGAGGAGGAGATGCAGGGGTGTGCAAGGGACAGCATGGTGGAATGATGAGGTGAAACGAGCTGTGGAACAAAAGAAGAAGGCATATAGTGAATGGTTAGCGAGTAGAAGTAGGGGAGAAGATGAGAGAGAGAAGAGAGAGGTATACGTGATCAGGAGAAAGGAGGTTAAGAGACTGGTGAAGGAGAGTAAAAAGAAAGTGGATGAGGAGTTTGGGAGGAATCTGAGTGTGAAATGGAGGGAGAGTAAGAAATTGTTTTGGAAGGAGGTAAAGAAAGTAAGGCAGTGTGAAAGGGGAAATAGTAGTTGAGTGAAAGATAGGAATAATAGATTGTTGGTGGAGAAGAGAGAAAAACTGAGGAGATGGAAGGAGCACTTTGAGGATTTGTTGAATGTGGAGAGTGAGAGCAGTGCGAGTATAAGTGGTTGGGGAATGGCTGGGAGAAGAAGAGATGAGAGGAGGGAGGAAGAGATCAGTAGGGCGGAAGTAGTGGAAGTGATGAAGAATATTAAGTTGGGAAAGGCCCCATGAATTGATGGAGTGTGTGGTGAAATGCTTAGGTATGGGGGTGAGATTGTTCTGGAGTGGATATGGAAGTTGTGTAGATTAGCTTGGGAAGAGGGAAGGGTTCCAGAGGACTGGAAATCAGGTATAATTGTTCCTTTATACAAAGGAAAAGGAGAGAGAGAAGTATGTGGTAACCATAGGGGTATTTGCCTACTTAGTGTGACTGGTAAAATATATGGTAGAATACTCATTGATAGGGTTAGGCATATGACAGAGGAGCTAGTTGGAGAAGAACAAGTGGGATTTAGGAAGGGAAAAGGGTGTGTAGATCAGATATTTGTTCTAAGATGTTTAGTGGAGAAGTATCTAGAGAAGGGAAGGAAAGTGTATGCTGCCTTCATGGACTTGGAGAAAGCTTATGACAGAATAGATAGGCAAGGTATGTGGAAGGTATTAAGAATATATGGAGTGGAGGGGAAATTGTTGAGTGCTGTGAAGCGTATGTACGAGGGAGCTAGGGTTACGGTGCGAGTGGATGGTGAGCTGAGTGAGTTCTTTGATCTCAGTGTGGGACTGAAACAGGGTTGTGTGATGTCTCCATGGCTTTTTAATATATACATGGATGGGGTTGTAAAGGAGGTGCAGGGTAGGGCAGTGGATGTGGGGGTGGCTCTAATGAATGAGGGTGAGATTTGGAAGCTTCCGGTGTTGCTGTTTGCTGATGATACAGTACTGTTGAGTGAAGATGAATGGGAGTTGCAAGGTTTGGTGAATGAATTTGGGACAGTGTGTAGGAGGAGGAATCTGAAAGTTAATGTAAACAAAACTAAAGTTATGGTGTTTGAGAGGAATGAAGTCACAGAGTGTGCAGTGAGGTTGGTTGGTGAGGATATGGAGAATGTGAGTGCATTCAAATACTTGGGTAGTGTGATGAGTAAGGATGGAACTTTGGGGGATGAAGTGCGTGAAAGGGTACAGCAGGGAAGAAAGGTTGTTGGTACACTGAAAGCAGTGATGAGAAATAGGGAGGTGAGTATGGAAGTTAAGAAATCACTGCATGATAGTATTGTGATCCCTACCCTGACGTATGGAAGCGAGGCATGGACCTTGCAAGAGGGGAACAAGTCAAGAGTGAGAGCAGTGGAAATGAGTTACTTGAGAGGAGCATGTGGAGTGACGTGGAGGGACAGGTTGACGAATGAAGAAGTGAAGGAACGCTGTGAGTTGGATGTGGATGTGGTTGAGAAGATCAGGAGAAATACACTGAGGTGGTTTGGACATGTGAAGAGAATGGAGAATGAAAGATTGACTAAGAGGGTGTATGTAGGTGAGGTGGAGGGAGGGAGAGGGAGAGGTAGACTGAGGGTGAGGTGGAGGGATGGAGTTGAGAGGTATATGAGGGAGGGGGGGGTGAGTTGGGGGGAGGGTAGTCAAATGGTGGGTGACAGAGCGACTTGGAGGCGTTTTGTCTGCGGCCACCCTTTGCGGGATTAGGGCATCGGGCTATAGACAGATAGACCCTCGCGTCCAGCACGGTAATATTGTCATGCATGGGTCACGTGTTGGACCAAAAACGTGTTGGACTAATAATAGAGCTTATGGGGAAAAATGAATTATGTCAGCAACCCTCGTAAAAGTCACCCTAAAAACATACCATATACCTATACATATATTGGTACTATTGTAATTATAATAAATGGTACTGTGCTATGAATGATAACTAACCTTTTAGGATAGTGTTGGTGGGCTTGCTGGGAATGGAAGGTGGTATCCAAGGCTGTAGTTAGTCCTACTGGGTCCCCGGAGGATGGCTGCTGGCGTCACTAGCGGGTAATGGCTGTTGCTCCTCCTCAACCTCCCTCATAAATCCTTCGAAATCAAACCTCCCTCATAAATCCTTCGAAATCAAACCTCCCTCATTAATCCTTCGAAATCACACTCAGAATCACTATCTTCGTCCACAGCCATGGAAGGTCCTGCTTCTGCCTGTCCTAGCCCTGTAATCCTCGGCAAAGTGCATGCTTCTCACACTGTTGCCAGAGCCCCGTCTCGTGACTGTGGAAAGTGATCGCTGTCGCTGACTCGGTAGAGAATAAGGAGAAGCAACTTTGTTTATAAATTGGTACGCACGCCGATGAGAAGGGTTTCAAAACTATTGATATTTATTCTAAAATATTAATATGTATTCAGTGTCAGGCTAAATGTTCAATGCTGTAGTACGATACATTCTCTGTCGAGTCGCCTGGGTTTTGGTCACACTGTTTTCCCCATCGTATGCTCGGCAGGAATCCATCCAGATGAATTCCAAATGCCCGTGGTATCGTCGGCAATTTTACCACATTACCGTTCCAATTTACCATCGCATCCTCGGCAAACCTGGTATGAGGTGCCGTGTGATAGCCTCCGGCTGCCAGGATCTTGTCTTAAGTTTTTTATTATGATCACGTTGGCTTCATTCTTGTCGTAGGCCTTGGCAGTGTCAACTTTCCTCTCCCCTTTCTTCTTCCTCTCGATGCTTTCTAGCTTGGTGGCCTGAGGGAGGTGCCGACGCTTCTTGGGGTTCTCAGAAGGCTTCCTAGGCATCGTGAGCAGGGTAAAATGCAGTAACAAGGGCAGAAAATATAGCAAGAAAAAAGCACCTTCCAATGCAATTATGTGACTGAGTGTCTCTATGGCGGGAGAAATGTAAACAAAACCACGTGACAGCAGAAGCATTTTCAATTGGGTGGCATCACGATCACGTCACGATAGCGGGTGGGGAAGGCTACTTGATCAGAAGTTTTTCATTGGCTATCATCATCATGGGAATGTCCAGTATGACCGTGTTGGACCGGTGGTGATCGTGCTAGAGTGAACTCTGCGAATTTCGCCCACTTCTCGGAGCTCTGTGCGTGTTACGCTAACACACTCGTGTTGCAGTAATTAAATCGTATTAAATAATACTAATTAATTGCTCTCCGTGCTGGACCTGAATCGTGCTGGACTAACCCATGTTGGACGCGAGGGTACTGTATATATATATATATATATATATATATATATATATATATATTTGCTAGCTAGCTAGCTATTGCCAGACGCCATAATCCCGTAAGGGGTGGCCATTTGGCTTTGAGTTATTGGTTTTATGGGGAGGGGCACTAACCCTCCATCAACCCACTTGTTGACATGTAGGGAGGACGTATGGGTTGGTTATATGGTTACCACCCAGTGTTGTAAATGGTTTCTTGGCTTACAGGAAACCATTTGGCTTGTCACTCAATGTAGAGCCACCTGTAAAGGAAAGAAGAGCAATAAGAAGTGACAGGAAAGATGGAAGATATAGGAAGAGAGGAGGGCAGGCACAGAAAAAGAATGATAAAGGATAAGGATGAAGTAGGCAGCACTACATCAAGTGAGTGGATGATGGTCGCCACCACCTACCACCATATATATATATATATATATATGAACAGTACATATATATATATATATATACATATCGTTTCGTTTTTAAAGGCTCCAACATGCTTGCATGCGTCGGCCTTGGTCACCTGATGGCGGCTCTCCATGCTGCACGATCCACTGCAGCCTCCCTGTTCAGTCCCTTAACCCTGAGGTCACACTTAATGACCTCGTCCCGTGTCTTTCTCGGTCTACCCCTCGTAACCCCACCCCCAATATTAACACTATACATATATATATATATATATATATATATATATTTATATATATTTTATGTGAGGAAGAAGGAACCAAAGGCCATGAGCCCACAGTAACAGTTCCCTCCAAGAGAAAAACAAAATATAATAGAGAGCCAAATTCAAGATTCGATCATTTTGAGATGCCTGGACACACTGCGTTTGAAAGACTGGAGATCATAGGCAGCAGGAAATACAGACAGAGGGAGGCAGTTCCAGAGCTGCCCTGTTGCATAAATGAAAGACTGGGAGTAACGGTTAACTCTTGCATTAGAGAGTTGGACAGAAAAGGGATGAGAGTTTGCTGCCAGACGGGTGCTACGCGCCTGTTGTAGAGGTGGAGGAATGCAAGCAGACAGTTCAGAGGAGCAGTGACCATTAAAGTAGCGATAGAAAAGAGATAAAGATGCAACAGTGTGGCGAAGAGACAGGTGTTGAAGGGAGTCAGTAAGAGGAGGAGAGTTAATGAGACAAAAAGCCTTTGACTCCACCCTATTGAGAAGAGCTGTATGTGGGGAGCCTCCCCACACATGAGAGTTGTACTCCACACAGGGGCGGATAAAACCCCTGTATAGTGTCAACAATTGTGCAGAGGTAAAGAGAGAGTGGAGTACATATATTCAGTATATATATATATATATATATATATATATATATATATATTGTGTATATATAATTATAATATATATACAGTATATATATATATATATATATATATATATATACACAATACCCTCGCGTCCAGCACGCGTTAGTCCAGCACGATTCAGGTCCAGCACGGAGAGCAAATAATTAGTATTATTTAATACGATTTAATTATTGCAACACGAGTGTGTTAGCATAACACTCACAGAGCTCCAAGAAGTGGACGAAATCCGCAGAGTTCAACTCTAGCACGATCACCCTCGGTCCAACACGGTCATACTGGACATTCCCATGATGATGATAGCCAATGAAAACTTCTGATCAAGTAGCCTTCCCCGCCCGCTATCGCGACGTGATCGTGATGCCGCCCAATTAAAAACGCTTCTGCTGTCACGTGATGTTTTGCTTAAATTTCTCCCGCCACAGTGCCACTCAGTCGCATAATTGCATTGGAAGGTGCTTTTTTCTTGCTGCATTTTCTGCCCTTGTTACTGCATTTTACCCTGCTCACGATGCCTAGGAAGCCTTCTGAGAACCCCAAGAAGCGTCAGCACCTCCCTCAGGCCACTAAGCTAGAAAGCATCGAGAGGAAGAAGAAAGGGGAGAGGAAAGTTGACATTCCCAAGGCCTACGACATGAATGAAGCCAATGTGAGGGCTATAATAAAAAACCAAGACAAGATCCTGGCAGCCGAAGGCTATCACACAGCACTTCAAACCAGGTTTGCCGATGATACGATGGTAAATCGGAACAGTAACATGGTAAAATTGCCGACAATACCACGGGCATTTGGAATTCATCTGGATGGATTCTTCCCGAGGATACGGCGGGCAAAACAGTGTGACCAAAACCCAGGCGACTCGATAGAGAATGTATTGTACTACAGCATTGAACATTTAGCCTGACACTGAATACATATTAATATTTTAGAATAAATATCAATCGATTTGAAACCCTTCTCATCGGCGTGTGTACCAGTTTATAAACAAAGTTGCTTCTCCCTATTCTCTACCGAGTCAGCGACAGAGATCACTTTCCACAGTCACGAGACGGGGCTTTGGAAACAGTGTGAGAAGCATGCACTTTGCCGAGGATTACAGAGTGCTAGGACAGGCAGAAGCAGGACCTTCCATGGCTGTGGACAAAGATAGTGATTCTGAGTGTGATTTCGAAGGATTTATGAATGAGGTTGAGGAGGAGCAACAGCCATTACCCGCTAGTGACGCCAGCAGCCATCCTCCGGGGACCCAGTAGGACTACCTACAGCCTTGGATACCACCTTCCATTCCCAGCAAGCCCACCAACACTATCCTAAAAGATTAGTTATCATTCATAGCACAGTACCAGTTATTATAATTACAATAGTACCAATATATGTATAGGTATATGGTAGGTATTTAGGGTGACTTTTCCTATGGTTGCTGACATAATTCATTTTTCCCTATAAGCTCTGTTGTTAGTCCAACACGTGACCCATGCATGACAATATTACCGTGTTGGACGCGAGGGTACTGTATATATATATATATATAAAATGTATATATACATACATACATACATACACTCAATCCTTGTAAATCGCGGCAATTTGGGTCTGGACCACTGCCCTGATTTACAAATTCCGCGGTTTATAAATAATAACTCTTATGTGAAAAATGAATTTGGGTCTGGACTTTGGCCAGCCACCCCCCACAGCACCCTACCTACACCTATCTAGGCACCATCAAACACAAACATACAAATTTAGGAATATTCAGTGCATTTATTTAATAGAAGTAAGCAATGTTAAGGGATCTCACCTTAATCCTCTGATGATATTGCTTAAGTGCATGGAGTTGGATGGTGTTGGGAAGAACTTAGAACCTCTCAGCATGAGGTGGGGGTGCTCCCTCATGCTGTTCTCTCTTCTCCAGCTCCTTTGCCTCCCTCAGGAAGCCCTCAAAGTGTGCCCCAGAGATGACAGATGCTACGTCATCCACATCCTCAGTGTGTGAAGGGCCAGGCTGTGGTTCAGGCTCAGCTTCTGCCCTTACCCAGGCAAAATAGTGGGTGATGAGCTCCTGATGTTTCTCATCAACTCTGCGGCATTAGTATGCACACTTGCCACCAGGGACGGGTGGTGATTGGTTGTTGGGTCGCGATTTTGAAATTGAATGCCGCGATTTACGATTCTCCTCTGAAAAGGCCCACTTCGGTGCCTAGATCCGCGATTTTCATGACTTAACAGCGATTTAAGGGTGCTTGCAGTCTGACAGCCACTTAGCTGTGATTTACAAATCCGTAATTTATAAACACGTGATTTACGAGGATTGAGTGTACATACATACACTAACCCACCTGGCTCAGACTTAGTAAAGAAGCAAAAGGATGGACAAGAATAATTTGTAGTGTTTAAATGTATGGCTGATACAGATTTTCACTATTTTAACTCATACAGTATATTCAGTAATAATGAAACTATTGGCTGATGAATAGTACTGAATGGAGATAATGAAAGGTGAGTGTGCATTTGTGTGAATGTGACTATCAAGCTAAGGTTGTAGTGGGCGTTGGTTAAGAGTCAAAATTTTCTTTCTTTATACTTACCCCTCCAAAATTGTGTCTTACACAGTGCAGTGTCTTATATACTGTAGAATATTGGTAAATTGTTTTCTGAATGAAAGGAAACCATTGGCTTGTCACTTTGTGTTGAGCCACCTTTATTGGAAAGAAGAATAGTAAAAATGACAGGAAGGAAAGAGAGTGGTACCATAGGAAGAGAGGAGGGTAGACAGTGACAGAATGAAAAAGAGGAAGGAAGAAGTAGGTTGTTCTATATCAAGTGAGTCTACCTTTTCCTTCCCCTTTCTCATTAAACTATGGTAATAGCTGTTGTATACAGTACAGGTATTTTGTAGATTTCACTGAAGAAATAACTCTGTAAGTGCCACTTAGAAAAGTTTGCATCTTCAAGTTCCTTGCTAAGTAGGGGAGCAAATCTGATGGAAACATAACAGTTGCACTTTTGCATTCTTAAAGGGACCTCTTACATTTGTGTTTCTTCTTTTCAGTGGTTGACAGATCGAAAACGGAGGCAGCTGTCTAAAAGAGATGTTGGTAAGTAGATGGTAGTACCATTATTATTTTATTTATTTATTTATTTTTCACTCTTCGTGGTAGGTGGGGGCACTCACCATCCACTCACTTGATGTAGTGCTGCTCTCGGGTGTCTGCCCTTTCCTCTCCATCCTTCTTTCATTCCATTCTCTTCTGTCTTTCTTTCTTTCATTCTTTCCTTGTCCTTCTTCCTATGGGTGACTTTACACTCCCTCTTCTGTCTTTCCTTCATTCTTTCCACTTCCTTCAGCCTGTGGGTGACTCTACACTGAGTGACAAGCCAAATGGTTTCCTGTGCACCAGGAAACCATTTACTACGTTGGATGGTAACCATATAACCAAATTTTGGCGCCTGGTGGTTTAGTGGGTAATTATTGCACTCCAATCGGATTGAGCCGGTGAAGGTTTTTATCCAAGGGGTGGTTGGGGTTGATTGCTCATGTAATGCCACTCAGGGATGAGTGAGGCTGGTCACTCTCATCTTAAATGTTGGGACCAACTGCCTAGCCCCGGGCTCCTACGCTCCTCGTGAGGCAATGTAGGATTGGATGATGGATGGATGGATGGATTTTTCACTCTATGCTCCTTTATTTGTGGGCATCCTTCAGTAAGTTTTCATGCCACTGGACACCGTATAGGCATAAATAGTGGCGATGTAAGGCATTGTCCCAGAATCAAAAAAGCTGAGAAGAGGGTACATTGCATCTGGTCATCAGTTATTATGGCTTACAAAGCATGATAACCTTCCTCACACAATGTCACGTCTGCAAACCTTTGCTTGTGCGATCCTGCTTGTATGTGGGGTTTGTGTGCATGGCCGTCTCATTTGTGGATGGCTTCTGCTCAGCAATGAGTTACTGACTCGCTTTCTCTTTTCTTGTATACTCTTTGGTGCTCTGCTTCATCGTTAGTCTTTTTTTTTTTGTAGGGGGGGGGATTGACAGAGCCTGGTGACCAAGGGTTTGGGATTGACAGAGCCTGGTGACCAAGGGTTTAACCCTGATTAACTTCCAAGTTGATTATTTTAAGGTTAACCTTCAGATTTACCATCATTTTTCTTTTATGGCTTGTAACATTTTGATTTTTTTTTTTTTTTTTTCCACCAAACATTTCGGATGTCTTGTTGCCTGTGGCTTACTGTCTGTCATCATCCCACATTTCTTTAATTCTCAGTCCATTTTCCATTGTTTTACTCTTTGATTGACTTACAAGAGATCCTGCATGTCTGCATTCCATATACAGAAGAACACAAAATGCAGTGTTTATGGAAAAGAAATGAAAGCTAGAACATAATATGCAATGTTTATGGAAGAAGAATGAAAGGTAGAACACAAAATGCAGTGTTTATGTAAAAAATTTATGAAAGGTAAGCAGTTCCATACCAGTTATGAGCCTTTAAACCCTGTGCACATCCCAGGTGAAGGTTTGCAACATAACATGTTTTACTGAGTGTACAGAGCACATCAGTCTTGGCAGTCATATTTTAGGTGGGGGGTGGAAGACTACAGTACTTGCTAGATGATGGAAAGTATTATATGCCTGCTGTAGGAATTAATCATTATTTGTCAGTATTAGAAGCTTTAATATTTTGAGCTGGAGAAATTATGCAACCAGTGAACCATCTTGGTAATATATCTTTTTAAGTTAGTTTCTATAAACGGCCATGCCACGTTGAGTACACCACTTCCCGTCCGATCAGCGAAGTTAAGCAACGTTGGGTCTGGTTAGTACTTAGATGGGTGACCGCCTGGGAACACCAGATGCTGTTGGCATAACGTTCTCCCTACATGTCAAGTGGGGTTGGTGGAGGATTAGTGCCCCTCCCTGTAAAACAATTAACTCTAAGCCCTTGGCCACCCCGTTTGGGATATGTGGCATCTGGCAATGAATGAATGAAAAAGTTAGTTTCTGTAGGACAGAGAACCATCACCACTGATCCTTTCCACCATTACCACTGCTTGTGTATACAAACACAGCTGATGGTGAGTCATCAGAGGGGTAATCATTATACCTGAACTCATATACAGTATATATATATTGCTGAACATTTATTACTCTGACACAATCATAGTTTTTGTTCTATCGCAACCCTGTAATTGTAGTAAACTGTCTGTCCTCTTATAATACTGCAGCATGTACAGCATAGACCAAGTACAGTTGGACTACAAATTTGAGACTTTATTAGCCCCTTTGTTAACCCCTTCGGTGCTGTTAACCCCTGCAGTGCTGATGTGTATGCAGGTACTGCATTACAGAAGCACTTCATTTTCTCTTGAATGTTATGAGTGTACCGTATGTGATAGGAAAATCAACAGTGAACATTTTATTTGTTGGGATGATCTTTGCAATAATATTGGCATGTGCTCCACAGGCAGGCTTGGATGAGGTAGATAGAGATGAATAGATTTTGGGATGACTTAATACTGTACATGTAGTAAGTGTTATGGGGGAAGATGAGATTGTAGTATTAGGGGGGGGATTTAAGTGACCATGTAGGTGAAGCAACTCAAGGATATGAAGGGGTACATGGGGGATGTGCATATGGTACAAGAAATGAGGAAAGGGAAAGGATACTCAGGTTTGGGGAGGCAATGAACATGATTGTGTGCAACACACATTTTAGGAAAAGAGAGAAAAGGTTGATTACATTTGGGTCTGAGGGAAATAGCAGCCAGCTAGACTATTTCCTGGTCAGGAAGGCTGATAGGAGGTTAGTGAGGGATGTTAAAGTTATAGGAAGTGAGGAGTGTTTGCAGCAACACAAGTTATTGATATGTGACATGATGCTTAAGGAGCGAGCGATGAAAAACAGGACCTATGTACCTAGGAGGAAAATATGGAAACTGAAAAACCAAGCAGTAAAGGTTGCCTTTTATAGCAAGATGAGGAGGGTGGTGGCTGAACAGGGAGACATGGACTGAAGTGTTAGTGAACAGTACAGAGCCCTCGAGACCAACCCCTTGTAAGTTACTGATTCAGTATGTGGATGAACTAGAGGTCCACCACGACATGAAATGACTTGGTTGTGGGATGAGGATGTAGAAGCTACAGTTAAGGAGATAAGAAGGGTTTTGCGGGAACAGAAGAAGGGTGGTAACAAAGAGGAATAGGCTGCCAAGCGCAGGGCTAGAAAAGAGGTTTACAGGGCGAAGTCTGAGTCACAGAAACTTTTACTTGACAAGGGAGAATAAGGATATCATAGGTGAGCAGCGTGTGTGAAGAATGATGAAAGAAGGGTAGTGGTGAACAGTGGGAATATTTAAGATGCATGGAGTGAGCATTACAGCTGCTTGTTGGATGAGGAGTTTGACTGGGACAGGGAAGGTTTGGAGCTAGCTGGTCCAGTGTTTTTACCAGGAGTGTGTTGTCCCAGATGATTGGCTGAAGAGTGTAATTGTAAATGTATACAAGGGGAAGGGTGATACCCTGGAAAGAGGTAATTATAAAGGCATAAAGCTCTTAGACCAAATAATGAAGGTAATGGAGAGAGTTCTAGAGGGTATGAATAGAGAAAGAGTGAATATTGATAGGATGCTGTTTGGGTTTGTGCCAGGCAAAGGAACCAGTGATGCTATATTCATTGTTTGACAACATTGGGAAAAATGTATAGAAAATACTGTATATAGGAAAGGAAAGAAAAGGAGTTGCTTTGTTGTTGAATGAGCTGTAGCAGAGTGGAATGAGAGATTACAAATGCGTCAGCTTGAGGTGTTAAGTATGTCAAGTTCGAGTTTGAGAAGGTGAAAGTGGCAGTGATTGTAGCATATGCACCATGACAGGAGTGAAACAGAGAAAAACTGATTTTGGGATGAGCTGGGTGAAGAAGTGGGAGAAATACTCAGGAGCTATAAGCAACTGAAGCATATGTGTCAGGAAAGGAGGTTTTGCATTTTTACCTCATATTTCAAATACAGATGCACATATATGTGGTATAGAGGGAATGGGGATTGTGTTGAAAGAACCCTGATTGATTATATGTTTGTAAAGAGGTTGATGCTGGTAATGGTTACTGATACGAGGGCCATGAGAGGACAATGTGAAGGTCTGTCAGATCATATGATTGTGGTGTGCAAGATCAAGCTGAGTGGAGTGAGGTGGACCAGGAGAGAGAGGAGCAGTCAGGGAGAAAGACTGAAAGTCGAGAAGCTGAGGATCAAAGAAATGGCAAATGAAAACAGGACCAAAGTAGAGTTGGAATCAATGAATTGGAATGAAATGGATCTGGGCAGCCTGTGGATTGCATATAGAGATTGCCTAGTTAGGAATGCTAAAGTGGTGTGTGGTGTGGCAAGAGTAACAACAAAGAAGAAACTTATGGCATGGTGAGGAGAGGAGGTAAAGAGAGCAGTGGAGGAAAAGAGGAAGTGGCAAGACTGGTTACAGAACAAGAGTTCAATTGAAATAAGAACTGAATATGCTAAGGGCAAGAAGCACATAAATAGACTGGTGAAGAGGAAAAAGGAGGAGATAAATGATGATCTAGGAAGAAATATACATACATATTACTCTGAAAATAGGAAGTAATTCTGGAAAGGGGTGCGGAAATGTAGAACAGTGGAAAGAAATGTGAAAGTGTGAATTATGTAAGTAGTAGATTACTAGCCCATGAGGATAAAGTGAGAACCAGATGGAAAGAATTTTTGAAATCCTGATGAATGGGAATAGAGAGAGCAGAGCCACTGTAAGCGTGATTGGTTTTGAGGGTGTGCAGAAAAGGAATGCAGTGCCAGGAGACTTGACACTTGCACATGTAAGGAACACTGTGAAGCAGTTGAAAAATGGGAAAGCAGCTGGGGCTGATAAAGTGTATGCAGAGATGATTAAGTGTAGTGGAGAGAGCAGAATGAAATGCTTGTTGGAGATATGTAAGAAGGCATGGATGAGAAACTGTGCTAGCAGAGTGGAAAAAGTCTGTGATTGTACCCCTGTACAAAAGTAAAGGTGAGCGAAGTGAGTGCAAGAATTATCATTGCATAAGTTTATTGAGTGTTGTAAGTGAGGTATATGGAAAAATTATCATAGACAAAGTAAGGAGAAATCAGAAGTCTTAGTGAGTGATGAACAGGGTGGCATTAGAAGTGGCAGAGGATATGTGGATCAGATATTTGCAGTGAGACAGATAGTGGAGAAGGCTTGTGAGAAGGACTATAAGGTGCTTATGGCATTCATGGATCATGAAAAAGCGTACAACAAAGAAGACAGAGAAGGATTGTGGAAGGCTTTGCGCATATATGGTGTAGATGTAAGCTGCTAGGTGCTGTTAGGAGTTTTTATGATGGCAGTGAGGCATGTGTAAGGGTAAATGGACATGTAAGTGAATGGGTCACAAGCATTGTGTGCATGTGACAAGGTTGTGTGATGTCCATATGGTTATTCAATATGTATATGGATGGGGTGATGAGAGAAATAAAAACACGAGTAATGGAGAGAGGGATGGCATTGGTAATGAATGATAATGGAAGGAATATCTCAAATTTGTTGTATGCTGGTGATGCAGTGCTATGTGCAAATACCAGACAAGAACTTGGTAGACTAGTGCAGAATTTTGCTGATGTCTGTGAGTGTCTTGCCTTGAGAGTAAATATAGAAAACAGTAAAGTGATAGTAATCGAGAGAGAAGGTGGCTCCCAGTGTGATGTTACGTGAATAGACAGAGACTGGAGTTGGTGGGAGAATTTAAATACCTGGGTACAATGATAGAAAAGAGAGGAAAATGTGCAAAAGGAATGGAAAGTAGAGTGACACAAGGAAGGAAAGTAGCTGATGCTATGAAGGCCTTGATAAGAAACAGAGGCTTGAGTCTTGCAGCTGCATGAGTCTTACATGAAGGAGTGTTAGTGCCAACTTTATCATATGGATGTGAGACTATGGTGTGGCATGAAAATGAAAAGTCAAGAGTGAGAGCAGTGGAGATGGGACTGCTGAGGAATGTATGTGGAGTGCAGAGAGTGGATAGGATACGAAATAATGTGATTCATGAAAGATATGGAGTGAGGAAGTCGGTGAACACCAGAATCAAAGAGAGCGTGCAGAGGTGGTTTGGTCATGTGGAAAGAATAGATTACCATAGAGTGGTGAAAAGGGTATATCTGAGCAAATATGGGGGAAGAAGGCAAAGAGATATGGTGGATGAGTGTGTGAGGAAGAGAGATGTGGAAGTCGGTGAGGCTAGGGGACTGACAAGAGCTTGAGCTGGCTTGATTAATGTTGTGAGAAATTAATGATCAGGGATTTGGCACCCCTTTTTAACGTGACAGCCTTTCGATTGACTCTGTTGGATACGTTTATGCGAAGCTACAGACTATGGTGAATGTTTTGGTGTATCAGATAGAGCCAGGATTCCTTGAGCTTGAATGATGAATGAATGGAGGCGTGGCCCATTGGATTAGGCATACTTGTTCTGTCTGGACGTTGCTACTCCTCACTTTGCCTTAGGGTGGGAAAGGAGGTCCGGATGATGATGATGATTATGATGATGATGATGAATATGAAAAGGGAACTGTGCTTTGTTTTTGTTGATTTGGGGAAGGCCTTTGACAGAGTCGTTGGAGTGGTGATGAAGTGAACAGTGAGAAAGCTTGGGAAAGTGGAGTGGCTGGTTAGGTTTTTTTTTTGGCCATGTAGCCTATGTGGGTGTTCACACACAGATAAGGGTGAATGGAGATTTGAGTGATGAGTTTTCCGTGAATGTTGGTGTGCATCAGGAGTCAGTCTTGAGCACCTTGTTTATCATGGTGCTTTAAGCCATCTCATGTGACTTCAGAATGGACTACTGTTGGAGATGTATGCTGATGATTTGGTGTTGACTGCAGAAAATGAAAGGGAGGTGGAAGAAAGATTTAGGAAGTGGAGAGATGGTATGGGGCATGAGGACTTAAGAGTAAACGCAGATAAAGCAAAAGTGATGGTATCTAGGGCTAGAAGCAGTACTGTCAGAGTAGAGGGAGAGTGGCCATGTGCAGTTTGCCAAAAAGGCATGGGAAGTAATTCCATCTTGTGCAGTATTTGTGATAAGTTGGTGCATGAGAGATGTGGTATTAGAGGTAGACTGCGAGTTAATGCTGATTTCATGGTTGCAGTGTGTCAGGGAGAGCATGTGGATATTGCCAGGCATGAAAGGATTGAACTTGCTGGTGAATCTCTTGAGTGTGTGGAAAAGTTTTGTTATTTGGGAGACATGTTATGTGCTGTGGCAAGAGTGAGGAGTGGTTGGAAGAAGTTCAGGGAGCTGTTACCTCTCCTGACATTGAGAAGGCTCTCGCTCCGTGCTAAGGGATCTTTGTAGGCGACATGTGTTAGGAGTGTAATGCTGTATGGTAGTAACACCTGGGCAGTAAAGGAAGAGGATATTTGCAAGCTTAGACATACAGAAATGACAGTGGTTAGGTGGATGTGCATTGCGTCCTTGAGTACAAGGCCTGGGGGCCCAGGTTTATGATGGAAGAGGTGAGAGGTAGGTTGAGACTGGTGTGTATTGGTATTGTGTTGAGGAGAGGTAGATTGAGATGGTTTGGGCATGTGGAGAGGATGGGAGATGATAATAGGGTGCAGAAAATGAGGAGTGTTGATGTTGGGGGTAGGGTAGCGAGAGGTAGGCCAAAAAAGATTTGGGATGAGGTCATTGAGTGTGACCTCAGGGATAAGGGACTGAATAGGGAAGCTGCCGGAGATCTAGCAGCAAGGAAAGCTGCCATCAGGTGACCAAGGCCAATGCATGTAGCATGTTGGAGCCTTCAAAAACAATAGAAAGTGAAATGAATTAACCTTTTTTTTAATGTCCATTTAAGTAATAACTACTGTACCGTAAAACACCGTAACTTCGGACTGCACCCTAATTTCGGACATTTTGTGAAAAAATGTAATAATTCAAGTTTATTGGAAGAGAGTGCGATATTTGCAAAAAATAATGATATGGGTAGGTTGGGTAATCTTCAAAGATTATTATGTATAAGTCCTATTAAACTAATTTGAATATGTGTGGGTGAAAAAAATTATGAATCAAATGGGAAAAAAAATCAGCATTTTTTAACCCTGCAAAACTTTGTTCATACAGAACAAACAGTTTCAATTGTAAGAATGTGATTGGTACGATTATATGTGGAAAAGTGTTGTAAGTACTAGGCAGTAAATTATTTTTAAATATATACAAGCGTAATCTTGCTATGACTGTTTTAATGAATATTTCTTTATTTTATAGAATAAATTCCTAGCTTCGGACAGGCAATTACTGGAAAAATATAGACTATAGGTGTTTGTGTGTGTGTGTGTGTGTGTGTGTGTGTTTTACAAGCACAAGCCTATTAGGAAAGTGTGTGTGTGTGTGTGTGTGTGTGTGTGTGTGTGTGTGTGTGTGTGTGTGTGCTATGTATGTGTGTGCGTATAAGACCAAAGTGTGTAGCTCGTTAATATGTTCCATGGTGCCTTCGTTATGTGTGTCTGTGTGTGTGTGTGTGTGTGTGTGTGTCTGTTGATTTGTGTGCATGTTAGTGGGTGTGTGGGTGTCATTAGAACCAGTAAGAAGTGTTTAACATTATATTATATTATTTCAGTATGCATTTGTTGAGTTAGTGAGGTAGCTACTTGATAATTAAGTAAAGTTTTGTGTAGGAATAAGAGGCCAGTTTCTCTGACAGTATGGGGTATAGGCAATGCATTTTTATATATTTTTTTCATCTGAAAAAGTTTGTGAATAGTTCTTAGTTATATTTATGGCCAGAATACCTCACTACTGTGTGATATGATGCAACTTAATGTGATATCAATTTATGAGCTCAAAAAGATGATATTTTTGGATATTTCTCTATTTATATGTATAACTCGGGCCACAAGTGCCCAATATTTTTTTTTACATTTTTCAGAAACTTCTAAAATGTCCGAGGTTTGGACACTGTGTCCAGAGACAGGTGCTATTAACCATTCTCATGTTTAAAGGGCAAAAACATGGATGTCCAAAGTTTGGGAGAGCTCTCCGAAGTTAAGAAATTTGTTCCTAACTTCGGGCACTTGAAAATGAAAAAAAAACGAAAAACAAAAAAAAAGTTTAGTGTGGCTAATTTTTTTAATTATATGGATTCAGTAGGTTCTGTCCCTGGCTACCATATGACACCGACAGGGATAAAATTGCACCATTTTACACAGAATTATTCATCAAAATGCATAAAAAATGTCCAAAGTTAGGGTGTTTTACAGTAACTAATAACAATCAGTTTAATGCCATTGATGAAACAGTTATTGCCATTTACTCATTTAAGCAGTGTACCTTACATGATTGTACGTACTGTACTTGAAAGTACTGTACTTGATTTTTTCAAGTACATTTGGACCAAGTACAAGCACATTGATTTCTTTAATTCCAAGTACTGTACAAGTATTCAAGGTCTTGTACTTAATTCCAGGTACAAGTACAAGTACAAGTACTTGAACTTGGGCCCAAGCCTGCTCCCAAGTAACAAAACTCTTCCACACATTCAGGAGACTCACCAGCAAGTTCAGTTTTCTCACGCCTGGCAGTCTCAACATGTTCTTCCTGACACCAAACACATAAAATCAGCATTATCTCGCAGTCTACCTGTGGTACCGCAAGATCTCATATGCACCCACTTATCACTTATTGCAGTGTACAAAGTGTTAAATAAGTGGTGGTCACTTAACCCCTTAAACGCGGCCGTGTACAGTCATTCCCCCCCGAGTGGCGGGGTTGTATCGCGGTCTGAGTACCTGTAGGAAAATATTTGCCAAAAATCAGAGATTAACCCTAGAACATTATACTTGGTATGGCAGATAGTACTTACATTTAGCTTTCTCCAGAGACAGGTGTTGAGCCTTCGTGGACTACCCAAGGACTTGTGGAGACTTGCAAAGTTGGGTAACCAAATCTTCACTTTCACACCTCCAGCAACCCGGTTTCCCCTCTACCACAGCCTCATTCTGTCACAGTAAACTTTATACTACAACGTAAAGGTAGTTAGGAATCCGTATTTGTACAATAAGCACTGAAAATAAGGCTAAAATCAATGGAGCGTACGGCCGACATGCACTGTGGCGGCGGTCTTCCCGTCACTCAACAAACATTTCCATTTTCACAGCTAAAAACATGTATACTACATTATTTTCAATTATATTACTTCCCAAAAGATCACCACGGCGCGCTTTTTATTCTGCCTTACGCCCGCCACTTTATTCTCGTTCCTCTTGGCTGCTTGCACTGACTGGGAAGAGCTAGAACTCGCCATAGTGTCACTTTGAAAGCCTGCAGTAAACATACGCTAAACAGGGGCAAACCGTGAGAAAGCTGGTGTTACAACTGGGGAAACAAGCCTTTCCTAGTAGCATAAACTGCTTGTGAGAGGAGAGCGCAGATTTACAGTTCTGAGCGCTCAGAACGCTGCCATGTATCACAGCCAGGCTGGCCGGGCCGTGGTGGGGGGGGGACGGGGGGAAAACGCAATATTTGGCAACAACCGAGGTCAGTAGTACAAAGGTAAAGTATGCTAGTTGTAGCTAGAGGGTGGTGGTACTGATAGACAATACCAGCTGGAGCCTGCTTGCCCGCGGTTATTCAAAATTTACTAGAATCGCAAACGCGACGATCCGCCGTTATGTCCTTTTGGCCGAGCGTCGCAAATGAGACAATCCGCGTTTAAGGGGTTAATGTGACAGGGAATAGAGCAGTGTTTGGGTGCTGGAGAAGAAGGTATCTTTAGATGATGACAGCTACCTACCTAGAGTCAGGTGAAATGCTATTTTGATAGCATAATGTAATAAGAACTTAGTTCCAAAAAGAAAAAGTACTTAGTGATTGGTGGCAATGAGGTGGGAGAGACGAGAAGTAGGCAGTGAGTGATGTGTGTGTGTTTGGTGGGGGGGGAGCTGATCAAGTGTAAACAGACCATTTCATGTCCTATAATTTTAGGCATGTTGAATTGTGACCTTTTTTTATTTTTCAGAAAAATCCTGCAAAAAACAGTTCTGTTTATTCAAGGTGGAGTGGGCCTGTGTCCACATGGACAGGCAGTAGAATTTTTAGGGAGATGGCCAAAAATGGAGATGATTTCTGGTCTCTCTCTCTCCCCTTTTTTTTTTTTACTGGGCTGGGTCAGGGTTTATCTTTCCAAGCAAAACATGTTTAAGGCAAATCAGTTCCACGTATATCAAGGGGCTGCTTTACCTTCCCAGGGTGGTACCTAAACTGTGCTAATACTGTACAGTCATACTGCATCTCCCTGGAATTCGCTTCGCCTGAGTTGTTTCCCTCCTAATTTCAACCCACAACTGTTAAAGTCTAACTGTTACAGATATTTTATGAACAGAGGACACCAGTAATCTGGTGTATGGATTATTTTTTATATTCATTTGTTTTTCCTTCCTCCGTTCTGTTATTTATAAAAAAAAAATATATATATATATATATATACTATCTGTCCATATCTGTGTGTAGCCAGGTGCCTGAATCCTGTAAGGGATGGCTGCAAACTAATTGCCTTCATGTTGTCCTGTCCTCTGCCATTTCACTGCCCTTCCACCCACACCCCCCTTACTCATATACCTCTCCATTCCATCTCCCCATCTCATCCTCAATCTCCCCCACCCTCTCACCCCCTCCACGTCACTCACATACACTTTCCTCATTAGTCTCTTGCTCTTCATCATCTCCACATGGCCAAACCACTTCAGTGCGATATTCCTAATGCTTTCTATCACTTCCACATCCACACAACAGTGCTTCTTCATTTCCTCATTTGTCAATTTGTCTCCCCATGTACCGGTAACTCCATATGCTCCTCTCAGATAATTCACTTCCACTACTCTCACTTTTCGCTTGTGTCCTGCCAGCAGGGTCCAAGCTTCGCTTCCATATGGTAGAGTTGAAACCACAGTACTGTCATGCATTGACTTCTCTACTTCCATGCTCACTTGCCTATTTCTTATCATTGCTTTCAAAGAACCAGCAACCTTTCATCCATGTTGTACCCTTTCAAGCACTTCGTCCTCTAAACTTCCATCCTTTTCATCACACTCCCCAATTACCTAAATGTACTCGCATCTTCCATTTCCTAATCATTCAGTCTCACTGTGCACTCAGTGACTTCATTTCTCTCAAAGACCACAGCTTTACTCTTCCATACAGTCACTTTTCTGCTTCATTTCTTACACGCTCTCCCAGATTCATTCACCAGTCCTAACAGTTCCCCTTCGTCTTCACCTAACAATACAGTATCATTTTTAAACAACAGAACAGGGAATTTCCAAATGCTGCTCTCTCTCAGTAGGGCTGCACCAAGAGCCACTGCCCTATCTTGTCTCTTTTATAACTCCATTCATATACAAATAAATATTGAGAAATCATGGAGACATTCCACATCCCTGTTTCAATTCTACATTCAGGGGGAAAAATTCACTCAATTCACCATCCACACAGTGCAGCCTTAGTGCCCTCATTCATACTCTTCATGGCATTCAGCAGCTTTCCATTTACCCCATATATTCTTAATATTTTCCACATTCCTTGTCTATCCACTCTGTCATATGGTTTCTTCAAATCCATGAAGGCTGCATACAACATTTTTCTCTTCTCTAGAAACGTTTCCTCTAAAGATCTTACGATGAATATCTGATCCACACAACCTCTGCCCTTTCTAAAAGCTCCCTGTTCTTCTTCAAGTAATTCCCCTGTTATTTCCCTGACTCTGTCAGTAAGTATCCTACCTTATATTTTTTGCATTACACTAAGAAGACAGTGCCCATATGATTACCACACACTTCTTTTTCCCCATTTCCTCTGTACAGGGGAATATTTATACCTTAATTTCAATCCTGCAGGGCTCTACCATCCCTCCCAGGCCAGACTGCACATCTTTCACATCCATTCGACTATCTCTCCCCTGTGCTTCAACATTTCACCACACTATCAGTTCCTGGGGGTTTCCCCATTTTGACTTTCTTCATTGCTTCCACTACTCCCATCCTAGTGATCTCTTCCTCCCTTCTCATCTCCCTCCTTCTCCCCATCCACTTATACTTGCATCACTTTCATTCTCTGTGTTTAACAATTCCTTAAAGTGTTCTCTGCATCTGCTCACTTTTTCTCCTTTTTCCATGATCAGTGTATCATTTTTCTTTTACTTCCCTACTACCTTCTCTATCACCCTGTCTAAGTCTTTTTACCTCCTTCCGGAACATTTTCTTACATTCCCTACATTTTGCACACAAATTCCTTCCAAATTCCTTATTCACTCACTCTTACTAATCTTTTCACCTCTCTCTTCCTCTTCAAGGTCATTTCAGAAGATATTCAACCTTTGCTCAAAAAATAAATAGCTAACCTGTTGAACTAGAACACTAATCTTCTTCAAAGTTGGCCCCTACTGACTTGATACTTGTAGCCCAGTGTTCTTTCCACTGCATTAAACATTTTTCGAAGTCAGTTTTCTCTCTCTCTCTCTCTCTCTCTCTCTCTCTCTCTCTCTCTCATTATGCAAGGAAGAAGGAACCAAAGACCAGGAGCTCACAAACTGTTCCTTCGAAGAAGAAAAGAAAAACAATACAGCGGAGAGCGAAATTCAAGATCTCTTCATTTTGAGATGCCTGGACACATTGCGTTTGAAAGACAGGAGATCATGGGAAGTAGGAAATACAGACAGAGGGAGACAGTTCCAGAGCTGACGTGTTGCATAAATGAAGGACTGGGAGTAACGGTTAACTCTTGCATTAGAGAGTTTGACAGAAAAGGGATAAGAATTTGCTGCTAGACGGGTGCTATGCACTTGTCGTAGTTGTGGAGGGGTGCAAGCAGATACAGCTACCACAAGTTGACTTAGGACCTCCCCCCACAGGGTATTAAAAAGCACAGAAATCATAGTATATCACAATGTTTGTTCATGAAATGCCATATGAAATCATGTTTATCTTGTTTTTCAGGACCAGTTGGATGCATTTTGGCATGAAGTCACTTAGATCTCTAGAGTAATAAAAGGACATTTCTTTGCACCAAACATTTATCAGTTCAGTTTTGAGGTTGTCCAGATTGGGTGTCTTCTTCTCTGCCATGATTTTCTTCATCTTTGCCCAGCAGTTTTCTATCAGATTTAGATCTGAACTGTTGCCAGGCCAGTCGAGGACCTCAGTCCGATTATTCTGAAGCCATTTTGTCACCTTTCTTGACTTGTGACATGGAGCTGAATCATGCATGAAAAAGTCGCGTATTAGCAAAAATGTTTAACAAATGATCTTTCAGAACTTGAATGTACCAGCCACCATTCATCATCAAGTTCTTAGGAAGAAAGTAGAGGTCTCCCCTTCCCAATTCACTTGAGAAACACCCCCATACCATTACTGATCGTGGCACCGTGTAAGCAGAGTCATATCGACTATAGGAGGCAGGGTGACGAACCTTGGCAGAACGCACCTGGAACACTTGAAATGTGCTTTCATCGGAAAACATAACTTTCTCCATTCATCCGATGTCCAATGTACATAATTCTTGGGAAACTGAATGCGCTACTTCTTCATGCGGTCAGTGGGAAGCAGTTTCTTGGCTGCAGTGCAGCCTGGCAAACCCACCTCCTTCTGCAAGCAGCGTTGGATAGTTCGAATTCAAACGTCTTGTAACAGCTAGGAATGCATTCTCTTCAATTCTGCTGCTGTCAGTCAAGGATTCTTGATTACCTCCCTCTTCAGAAATGTATTTGTGTCTCTGGAAGTTGTCCTCTTCTTTCCACCGCCATGCTTGTGCTCTGGTATGACATCAGGTGGCAGGCCACACGCTGCAGCAAGAATCTTCATGACGGTCAACTTTGCGCGTCCAGTACGTTCACAAATCGTGTTGATAGGAACATTACCCTGCCTCCATACAATGATACGGATCCTCCCATCCCTTGAGCAGTACCTACCAGGCATGACAACTCAAATATAGGAAACTAACAGGGCAAACAATAATGCATACGAAAAAAGAGGGAGGTGCAGGCTCTGAGTGATGGGAACTTTTTTTTTAATGTGTCCGACTCAGGGCAAAGGCTTCAGGGCCTATATCTTGGGGGCAGTAGCCTATCCCAAGGTCCAGTAGTCCTCCTACACCTCCACATGTCACCACTTCGGTGCTAACACCCACCGTCCATATTGAATACATGCTAGGGCTGTCTCATACAGGACTGGTGTATTGGTATTAGCGGGGGTATTTTTACGACATGTCGGCGGGTCATCTGGTAGATCAGGAAAGTCTGCTTTTTATGAAATTCAAATCCTTAAACTGTCCCCTGCCCCAGCCAGGATTCGAACCTGGGTCCATCAGGACTGCAAGCCGCCTGTATACTTCCATTCTCGCTTCTGGGCAGGCACTGATGTGCTGAGTGTTTCTCCACCTCCCACCAACACCAGAGGAGTTGCCAGTTACTTCTTACCCAAAAAATTCACTTGGTAGAGGTGGAAACACAAAGCAAAGACAGACAACTCTCCCATAGCAATTCTGTGTGTGTAGGTCCTAAGTCAATTTGCGGTGGGTGTAGTTCAGGGAAGCAGTGACCATTGAAATAGCAATAGAAAAGAGACAAAGATTCAACAGTGCGATGAAGAGACAGAGATTGAATTGAGCCAGTAAGATGAGAGTTAATGAGATGAAATGCCTTTGACTCCACCTTATTAAGAAGAGCTGTATGTGGGGCACCTCCCCACACATGAGAGTTGTTCTCTACACAGGGATAAATAAATCCCATGTAAAACATCAACAACTGTGCAGGGGTAAAGAAGGTATGGAGTCAACAGAGCACCCCTAATCTCTTTGAAGCAAATTTCACACAAGAGGTAATATGATCTTTCCAAGATGAATCCCAGGAGAATGAAACCCCAAATATGTTTAAAGGCTATGCAGGATTCAACCGGATATTATTAAAGATTAGTGGGTTCTCTTGTGGGAGATTTTGTTGGGTTGAACTGAGTTTGATAAATAAAGAACAACAAGATTACAGTAATCCCTCCAATATCCGATGTAATAGAGCCAAAGGCATGTCCGGGAAGTGGGTTTGTCCGGATACTGGGCCCCTGCCTCCTGGACTGGTACTTATGGACCCTAACCCTGCCTAACTTTGAAAGCCACCTAAAAAACTCCCTACTGGACATGCATAGCACCTATTTAAGACCCTATTCACACCAATAATGGACATAAAGCATGAAATAAATGAAAAGGAACCAGAGAATGAGGAATTAAAAGTGAGTATGGAAAATAGTTAGCAGCATACAGGGTACTTACAGCACATCTGTGGCCGCCTCCTCTAAGGCTCTGGCAGTGGTGAAAATGCTCTTGAATCACGTACGGTAATCCAGTGTTGTCCTCCACTTAATTCTTTGCGCTTTGAGCTATAATTGTTTAACACTGCACATTCTGTTTTTAATTGCGTCATGCCAGTTGTAATAGTAATAGTTGTTCCCTAGGCAGTCTGGCCGAACAGCCCCGAGTCCCTAAGGATGGCCATGGCCAAGACCGGGCTTTCCCACAGAGCTGTCAAGGAGTGTATGTGTTGTTGGCATAGGTGATTGTGTGCAATGCAGTCTTCCATAATGTGCTTAATAGTATGGGGTGCTGTGTTGCATTCTGGACATGCATCAGCAATGGACTCGTCCGGCCTCTTCTGGTAATTTAAGAGGGATGGATGATACCCACATCTCAGCCTGGCCAGGTGGACCCTGTCCTCACGAGGGAGATAGGATTCGAAGGGGTGGATATCAGGAGGCTGTGCATGCAGCTGTGTTTTGCTTTTAAGTGGCTAAATGGAGCAATGAGTGATTTGAGTATGGATATGCTTCTGGAAGCTGGTCTGAGGCGGGCGAGGGGGGGAGATGATAGTATTTGTGTATGATATCATGTGCCAGTTTTAACCGCCAGTTTCAACTGCCAGTTTGCACTCCACACTTAATCCTTTGCACTCTAAATTCTAATTTCTTAACACTTCACAACAATCTAAATTCCCATGTGGTCTAGTGGTGAGGTATTGCAGTTTATTCACTGTTTATTTACAAAAATGAGCACATGTGGCATCCATTGCGATGAGCATCTACTCTCGATGGTGGTTAGGCGGTAACTGGGGAGGGGGAGGAAGGAAGGGGTGAGGGGGGCCATTCATAAACACAACTGTTCGGCACTGCATGCCAATTTCAAATTACTGGTGGGGAAAAAATTGGCATTTTGGGGGGATTTTTTCTTTTTTGGCCTTTTTGGGTTCTGAAGGTCCAGGCCCACAATGTCCGAGTAGTGGGGTATCTGGTTAGTGGGCGTCCGGATAATAAAGGGATTTCTGTACTTTTACCCCAGTCAGAGATACGAGCCAAGTCAGAGATTAGTTGTATCATTGCCTCATTCCTTGTTTGTTGAAGTAACTGCAGCAGGAAATGAGCGGAAAGGTGAAAGGTGGAATCATCAGCATATGAGTGGATATGGTTAGATGTACATTTTTTTTTTTTTTTTTTTTTTTTTTTTTTTTTACAACAGAGAGCCAAATTCAAGATCTAATCATTATGAGATGCCTGGATACACTGCATTTGAAAGACCAGAGATCATAAGAAACAGGAAATACACCCACCGCAAATTGACTTAGGACCTACACACAGAATTGCTATGGGAGAGTTGTCTATCTTTGCTTTGTGTTTCCACCTCTACCAAGTGAATTTTTGGGGCATGACGTAATTGGCAACTCCTCCGGTGTTGATGGGAGGTGGTGAAACACTCAGCACATCAGTGCTTGATCAGAAGTGAGAGTGGGAGTATATGTTCCCATTGCTCCGAGCTTGCACCTCCCTCTTTTTGTATGCATTACTCTTTGCCCTGTTAGTTTCCTAGAGTCAAGTTGTCATGCCTGGAAAGTACTGCTCAAGGGATGAGAGGGTCTATATCATTACAGGGAGGCAGGATAATGTCCCTAACAACATGTTTGTGAACGTACTGGATGTGCAAAGTCGACCGTCATGAAGATTCTTGCTGCAGTGCGCAGCTGCCACCTGATGTCGTACCAGAGCACAAGCATGGCAGTGGAATGAAGAGGACGACTTCCAGAGGTACAGATACGTTTCTGAAGAGGGTAGTAATCAAGAATCCTCGACTGACAGCAGCAGAATTGAAGAGAATGCATCCCCAGCTGTTACAAGATGTCTCAATTCGAACTATCCAACACCACTTGCAGAAGGAGCTGGGTTTGTCAAGCCACAGCGCAGCTAAGAAACTGCTTCTCACTGACCGCATGAAGAAGTAGCGCATTCAGTTTGCCAAGAAGAATGCACACTGGACATCGGATGAATGGGGAAAAGTTATGTTTTCCGATGAAAGCACATTTCAAGCGTTGCAGGTGCGTTCTGCTAAGGTTCGTCGCCCTGCCTCTGTAGTCGATATGACCCTGCTTACACTGTGCAGGCTGTTAGGCACCCACAATCAGTAATGGTATGGGGAAGTTTCTCTGGTGAAATGGGAAGGGGAGTCCTCTACTTTCTTCCTAAGAACTTGATGATGGATGGTGGCTGGTACATTCAAGTTCTGAAAGATCATTTGTTAAACATTTTTTGCTATTCATGGGTGCGACTTTTTCATGCACGATTCAGCTCCATGTCACAGGACAAGAAAGGTGACAAAATGGTTTCAGGATAATCGGATTGAGGTCCTCGCCTGACCTGGCAACAGTCCGGATCTAAAGCCGATAGAAACCTGCTGGGCAAAGATGAAGAAAATCATGGTAGAGAAGAAGACACTCAATCTGGACAACCTCAAGACTGAACTGACAAATATTTGGTGCAAAGAAATGTCCTTAGATTACTTTAGAGATCTAATTGATTCCATGCCAAAATGCATCCAGCTGGTCCTGAAAAACAAGGGAATCATGATTTCATATTAATGAATGACATTTCACGAACAAACATTGTGATATACAGTTGAGTCTCTTTTATCCAAAAATCATGGGACTTTCAAAGTTTCGTTTAATCGATTTTTTTCGGATAAAAGATACTGTAATAATGTGTAGAATACAAGGGAACAGTATTGTACTCACCGATCACCCATTTCTGGCGACTTCTAGCCCACCACCACCACCAGCACCCGAAAAGCCACTCAGCCATCACCAAAACACTGAATACACTATAGTAACTATGTATGTAACTGCACTTTTGTAACTGTAATAGAAACTTTCAAATGAAATAAATCTTCATTCAAATAAACTTAAATAAACCTTCACTAAAACAATTACATAATTCACAGTAAACAGTTCGAACAAATAAAGTCTTAAACCTAATTGTTTTTTCATATACAGTAAAAGTCCAATATTTCGGCATCCAATTCCCCGGCAAATCTGACATTTCGGCAGTTTTGAGAAATAGTCCCATTTACGAAAATCTCCGATCGTTCGGCAGATTCTCAGATTTTTTTCGTCAGTCTTGAAATTCTCCATGAGGCTCGCCAGCTAGCTACCCGCCTTTACCCGCCTTAGTGAGTGAGATAGTGAAAGTGATGGAACGAGTCTACCACTGCCATGAAGCTCAGAGGCTAGCTCTTTCTCCTATAGCATAAAGAGAGGACAAACATGTAGTGAGTCTAGCATGGGAAAGAGAATCTGTTTCGCCATTCTTCTGAGTTGTTGCCGTGCTGCTGCCGACTTCTCTTGATTCTTCTGTGTGCTTTGTGAACTTCGTACCGAAATACCTCTGAAATTACTATTCGAGTGTGCTGTAAGCACCGTAACATCAGACAGGAGCTTTGTAACACCTGAGTGGACCAGCCGTGTGTTGTGAACAGTATAAACATCTTCTGCGTGCTTTGAAAATGGCCTCCACGTGTGGAAAGTTAACTGGTGTTAGCAAGAAGCGTACACATAAGATGTTGACTATTGCTCGGAAAATTGAGCTGTTGAAAAAATTAGAGGCTGGCATGAGTAGGAAACAGATTATGGATGAGTTTAACGCAAGCTCCTCTACCATCTATGATATAAAGAAACAGAAAAATCTATCTATTTAAATTTGTTTCTCAGGCCTCCGGTACGACCCAGAGGAAAGCAATGAAAAAAGCAAAGTTGAGTGAGCTGGATGAAGTGCTGCATAGGTGGTTTGTGGCTCAGCATTCTGAAGGGAAGCCTATTTCGGGGCCTCTCATCATAGAAAAAGCCAAAATGTTCTATGCTGAGATGAAAATAACAGAACCAACAGCAGTCTCTGAACCTCAAGCTCTACTGCCGCAGCAACAGGGAGAAGAGTCCTTAGAGCCTGTTGCAGGACCCTCTACTGCTGGGGACTTCTTCCAGCAATAGCAGAGTCCAATCAACCCCTTCTATTGTACATATGTAATTAAGGAACCTACTATAAGTTTAGGTAAGTGCATGTGAACTTGTAGGCCTACTGTACCATTACATTTATATACAGTATGTTCACTAATTTCTTTATTTTTCATATTCATGTATAGTACTGTATTCATTACAGTATTGTACAGTATCAAACAGTATACAGTACTCTCTCCAAACACATTTGTAATGATGTGAGAAATGATGATAGTGTTCACCGAAACATATAAGGTACTGAGTGGGTAGGGTTTTTGATAATTCGGCAATTTTGATATTTCGGCACTTGCCTGGTCCCATAGATGCCGAAAAATCGGACTTCTACTGTATTCTGTTTTCTTATTCAGTCCTTTCCACATCATCCACATCATCTCCCACATCATCCAAATCTTCTTAGGTGGTGGATACAGGTGAGGGAGCAGGCTTGTTTTGCTAGTGGCCCGAAACAAGCCTGCCGTGTTTGAATTTTCGGATAGATTTCAGATTTTTGCGGTTAATCGAAATAAGAATGTTTTAGTAAAACTTACGGTTAATGGCATATGGTTAAAAGAGTTTTGGATAAAAGAGACTCCACTGTACTATGATTTCTGCATTTTTTAATACCTTGTGGGGAGGGGGAGGTCCTAAGTCAATTTGCGGTAGCTGTACAGAGGGACACAGTTCCAGAGTTGACCTGTTGCATAAATGGAGGACTGGGAGTAATGGTTAACTCTTGCATTAGACAGTTGGACAGAAAAGGGATGAGAGTTTGTTGCTAGACCAGTGCTATACGCTTATCGTAGAGGTGGAGGGATCAAGCAGACAGTTCAGAGGAGCAGTGACCAGTGAAGTAGTGATAGAAAAGAGATAAAGATGCAACAGTGTGGCAAAGAGACAGAGGTTGAAGGGAGCCACTAAGAGGAGGAGAGTTAATGAGCCGAAAAGCCTTTGACACCACCCTGTTGAGAAGAGCTGTATGTGGGGAGCCTCCCCATACATGAGAATTGTACTCTACATAGGGACGAATAAAACCTGTGTATAAAGTCAACAGCTGTGCTGGGATAAAGAAGGTACAGAGTCGGCTTAGCACACCTGATCTCTTAGAAGCAGATTTTACAAGAGATGTAGTATGATCTTTCCAAGATAAGTCCCAAGAGAATGAAACCCCAGACATGTTCAAAGATGATGCAGGATTGAGCTGAACTTTATTAAACATTAGTAGGCACTCCTGTGGGAGATTTTGTTGGGTTGATAGGTGTAAGAATTGAGTCTTTGATGCATAAAAAACAACAAAACTATTTTTACCGCTGTCAGAGATACAAACCAAGTCAGACATTAGGTATGCCTTAGCCTCATTCCTTGTTTGTAGTACTGCTGAGAGGGATGTTGCCGGAACCTAATTGAAAGGTGAAGCATGGATTCATCAGCATACGAGAGGATAGGGTTAGTTGTACAGGTTAGAAGGTCATGGATGAATAAAAGGAAGAGAGTTGGTGATAGGACAGTGCCCTGAGGAACACCACTATTGATAGCTCTAGAATAAGAATGGTGGCCATCTACAACAGCAGCTATGGGATGACCGGAAAGGAATCTAGAGATGAAGGCACAGATAGGAGGATAAAAACCATAAGAGAGCAGTTTGGAAATTAAGGATTTATGCCAGACTCAGTCAAAAGCCTTTGAGATGCCTTGTGCATTGACAAAGCTTTTGCCAAAGTCCCGAAAGGAGGAGGACCAGGAGTCTGAAAGGTAGGTGAGATCACAAGTGGAGCATCCCTGACAGAACCCATACTGACAATCAGAAAGAAGGTTGTGATAGGAAAGGCGCATTAAAATTTTTCTATTAAGAATAGCCTCAAAAACTTTTCAGTCACAGGATGTTAAAGCAGTTGGGCGAGAGAGGGTTGGGAATGGTCACCCTCTTTTGGGACAGACTGAATGAAAGCAAACTTCCAGCAAGAAGGAAAGGTACAAGTTGACATACAAAGGCGAAAGAGTTTACGTAGGCAGGGTGTAAGCACAGAAGCACAGTTCTTGAGAACAGTGGGAGGGACTCCATCAGGTCCATATGCTTTGGTAGTACAGTATTGAGGCTGGTAATGGCAGAAATGCATCTGTTGAAGAAATTTTAATGTCATCCATGAGGAAGTCAGAGGGGGGAAGTGATGGAGGAACAGCATAGGAATCATCTAAGGTGGATTTAGAGGAGAAAGTCTGAGCAAAAAGAGCTGCTTTATCGATAGAAGAAATAATTACAGAGCCAAACATGGGCATGATTATAAAAAATGATTATGATTTGATTTTGATTATAGTCTGGAATATTTTTTGATCGTGATTCAATTATGATTACTTGTTTTTCATTTTTCTGATTATGATGTGATTATGATTACTTTAGTTTTTGTATTTTTTATTATGATTAGATTTTTTTTTATTTGTGCGTGATTATGATTAGATTATGATTATAATCACATTTCACTGTGATTATAGAAAAATAATGATTAGCAATGATTAAGGACAGTGTCTAAATAGTTAGCAAATTACATCTATTAGGGGCATTATTCCATATTTGAGTACAGTAATAACCGTTTAAACCACTGACTAATGGTATTAACCCTTTGAGATTTTTGGCCCTCTACCGTTTATGTCTGTGCCAGATTCAGCCTGGGGCACATTGAGTGCACTGTCGTGCAGCGATATTTGTACTTAATCAGCCACTGTACACTAACTTTTTATGGTAGCCTAATGAATATGGTACCATTTTAAAGCTGAATAGTTGCTCTTTATCATAGTATGGTTGAAAAAGGTAAATACGGTAGCTAAAAGGCCAATACAACGAGTAGAAGTTAGCAAAAAAGGAAAAATTGCACACCCTTCTGTGGAAAAAAATTTGTATAAAAAAAAGTAGTAGAGTTACATGAAATTTGCTTGCACCATGTCAATCTACAGTAAATTACCTTTCCATTGATATATAGGTAATGGCAATTTACTTTAGTTTTCACACAGAAAAGTGAAAGCTCTCATTGTCACACAGACAAATATTCATGCTGGTAATACTGATATTATTCTTGGTAAAAGCGAATTTGTTAAGCATATGTCTGATGTACCTGTCAGTGTAAAACCAAATAGTTGGAAAAGGATAAACAGGATAGTGTTTGTAGAACAAGCCCAGGTAGGATATGGAAAACATGCAAAAACACAAATGTTGTTTCATATGAGTCGAATTTGAGTCATCTGAATCTCAACGGTTGGATTTATGATGACTCGAAATCGCGTCTTCGGAATCTCAAAGGGTTAAACACTTACATTTTATGTAAGGGGTTTTATTGGTTATTGCTGTAATACATTACTTCTATAAATTCATTTCAAATCATGGTCCCTCAAGTCCTCTGTAAGTGTATTAATATGTTGGGCACAGCAAAAATGAAAACAAAGAATTGCTCAATGCAAGATAAATAAAGAACTGAAAAGTATGATTATACACTTGATTTCTTAGGCTAGATTTGATGTAAGCTACATTACTTCTCAATTACATGTTGGTTGCACTTGATAAACATCAACTCCTCAAAGCGAACATCTGTCATTCTGCGTCGCTCTGGATGAAAGACTTTCCCAGCAATAGAGAAAAGTCTCTCAACTGGAGCTGATGATGCTGGGATACACAGATATTGGAGAGCCAGTATCGTTAGTTCAGGTAATGTTGACCGGTTCTATTGCCAGAAGAGAAGGGGATCACTATCAACGTCAATTGTTGGCTGACTCAGGTAGGATTCTACTTGTGATGGAGTTGAAGTTGATGTAGATAAGAAAGAGCTCAGTGATGCTGATGGCATCATAAATCTGAACAGCTTGCACTTCTTCTTTGGTGGGGCGTCCTTATTTTCCTGAAGGAAACCCTTCTCTTCATTAGGCGTAATTTCATCGACTTTAGACCTCGGTAGAGATTTCATGACCTTGACTTCTTCTGGTGAGCACCAGTCTACCTTAAAGCCTGGATCTAGGAGTGAAGCCAGCTGAAACATCTCCATGTCTTCATAGATCTTCAACCTTCTCACGATTGAGCTTTTGAGAGTAGTAATTATCTTTGACTTGTATGTCTGTGATAGTTGTTCAAGCTCATCTTTCAGTCCACGAATACATGGAATTACTCTGCTTGATGTTACAACATTCTCTCCCTGACACTCTAGAGTTGCTACTTGAATTGGTGTCAAGATGTCTGTTATTTCCTTGATGAGATTAAGTTCATAATTGGTTAGCTTTACTGGACGGTCTAACTGATCAAGCTTGACTGGATCAATCTTCAGAAGGGAGTGAAGCATCTTGTTACTGCTGTTCCATTGGGTTGCATTTTTGGCCTGAGGTCGGCATTCATCTTCAAGAATGTCAGATGCCAGTGCAGAATGACGAATGTGTGATACTAGACTTGAGGCTTTTCCAATGACTCCTGATACAGGTCCTGCTTCCTCGAGCCCATCTTTCGCAGTACAGTATTTTGTAAATTATGAACAAAACATCTGACATGCTCAGACAAGAGCTCCAGGAACTTCTCATTTTTATCAGGAATGTCAAAGGCATCAGCTTCCTCTTCATTTTCACCGTCTTGATTAGTGTCTGCATCGTCCACACCAGGAAGTGTCACAAATGCTTTAAGCATATTGCTGGCACTGTCAGTACAATTGTCAGAATCTTCTTTTCTAGGTTAAAGCTAGTGATGATTTCAGTGAATGTGGTATGAATCTTTTCTGCAGTGTGGGGCCCTATGAATCTCCTGCAAGCTAACACTGTTGACTGGAGCTGGAAGTTTTCAGTGAAATAACATATGTTCCCAATGTACAAACTCATCTGTCTGTTTGTCCAAAGATCAACTGTAACAAAAAGATACCCAACAGAACGAAATTTGTCATTGAGATGTTCTTGTATTTTTTGCGTTTGAGAGGGAAGAAGCTTGCTGCTGAGCTCCTTGCGGCTTGAGATACTGTAGCAGGGCTGGGCCTTGTTTAGAAGGGTTTGAAAGTTAGGATCCTCAACTCTTGAAAGAGGTTGGAGAGAGCCAGCAGTGAAGCAAATCAGTAACTTATTCATTTCCGTTTGGCGGGCATCGCTGTTGCTCCATTTTTTCTTAGCACAAGATACCCCGAAGTCAGTTATTGGAGAAAGTTGACTCCACGTTGCTGGATGATGTTTCTGCAAGTAGAAAGTACAGAATACATTGCAGTATATATTACACACACACACACACACACACACACACACACACACACACACACACACACACACACACACGGGAAAGAGATGAATATGAGGACCTGGCAGAGAGTACAATTCAGAGTTTAAGATCTCTGTCTGTCTGTCTGTCTGTTGCCAGACGCCTCAATCCCGTTTGGGGTGGCCACAAACAAATCGTCTCCAAGTCGCCCTGTCCCCCGCCATTTCACTGCCCTGCTCCCAACTCACACACCCCCTCTCATATACCTCTCCACCCCATCCCTCCATCTCATCCTCGGCCTCCCCCTCCCTCTTCCCCCCTCCACCTCACTCACATAAACTCTCTTCGTCAGTCTTTCACCCTCCATCCTCTCCACATGGCCAAACCACCTCAGTGTGTTCCTCATAACGCTTCCTATCACATCCACATCCACACCACAACGCTCCTTTATGTCCTCATTCGTCAGCCTGTCTCTCCACGTGACTCCACAGGCTCCTCTTAAATAACTCATTTCCACTGCTCTCACTCTTGACTTGTGTCCTTCCAACAATGTCCAAGCTTCATTTCTGTACGTTAGAGTTGGTATCACAATACTGTCATGTAGTAACTTTTTCACTTCCATGCTCACTTCCCTGTTTCTTATCACTGCTTTCAAAGAACCAGCAACCTTTCTTCCCTGTTGTACCCTTTCAAGCACTTCACCCCCCAAACCTCCATCCTTACTCATCACACTACCCAAATACTTAAACGTACTCACATTTTCCAATTCCTCACCATCCAACCTTGCTGTACATTCACTAACTTCACCTCTCTCAAAGACAATCACTTTACTCTTCCCTACATTCACATTTAGGTTCCGTTTCTTACACACACTCTCAAACTCATCCACCAAGCCTTGCAGCTCCCCTTCGTCTTCACTCAACAACACAGTATCATCTGCAAACAACAGTACAGGGAGTTTTCAAACACTATCCTCTCTCACCAGGGCCACTCCAACATCCACTACCCTACCTTGTACCTCTTTTATTACCCCATCCATGTACAGATTGAACAACCATGGAGACATGACACATCCCTGTTTCAAACCAACTTTCAAAGAGAAAAATTCACTTAGTTCACCGTCCACACGCACTGCAGCCTTCGCACCATCGTACATACTCTTCATAGTATTCAACAACTTCCCATCTACTCCATATATTCTTAACACTTTCCACAATCCTTGTCTATCCACCCAGTCATATGCTTTCTCCAATTCCATGAAAGCCGCATACAACTTCTTTCCCTTCTCTAGAAACTTTTCCACTAAAGATCTAAGAATGAATATCTGATCTACACAACCTCTTCCCTTCCTAAAGCCTCCCTGTTCTTCTCCAACTAATTTCTCTGTTCTTTCTCTAACCCTGTCTATAAGTATCCTACTATACACTTTTCCTATTATACTAAGAAGACAAATGCCCCTATGATTACCACACACTTCTTTTTCCCCTTTTCCTTTGTACAGGGTAATAATTATACCTGACTTCCAATCCTCCGGGACTCTACCTTCCTCCCAGGCCAATCTGCACATCTTCCACATCCATTCTACCACTATCTCTCCCCCATGCTTCAGCATTTCACCACACACTCCATCAATTCCTGGGGCTTTCCCCGATTTAACTTTCTTCATTGCTTCCACAACTTCTGTCCTATTGATTTCTTCCAGTCTTCTCACCTCCCTCCTTCTCCCAGCCATTCCCCAGCCACTTATACTCGCATTACTTCCATCCTCTACGTTCAACAATTCCTTAAAGTGTTCTCTCCATCTGCTCACTTTTTCTCCCTTCTCCACTAGTAATCTACCATTTTTATCTTTCACTCCCCTGCTAACTTCACTTCCACCCTGTCTTACTCTTTTCACTTCTCTCCAGAACATTTTCTTGCAGTCCCTCCACTTTACACTCAAATTCCTTCCAAATTCCTCATCCACTCTCTTCTGACTCTCTCTTACTAATCTTTTCACCTCTCTCTTTATTTCCACATATAACTCTCTCTTCCACCTCTCAACTTCTTCCACACCCCTATTTCTCATCCATTCATTGTATGCCTTCTTCTTTTGTGCCACAGCCTGTTTCACCTCTTCAGTCCACCACGCTGTTCCTTGCACCCCCCTCCGTCTTCTCTTCCTTCCACACACCACATCACATGCTGAACATACTTCTTCTGTAAATATCTTACACACACCTTCCACGTCTGCCATCTGTTCCAATTCACATTTGCCCAATCGTTCCTCCACTTCCCTCTTATACTCTGCCTTTTTCTCATCCTCTTGTAACCTTTCCACTCTCCATGCAACTACTCCTTCCTCTCGTCTTTCCCTTCTTCTATTCCTCCATCTTACTTGCATCCTAATTCTGGCCACCACCAAGTAGTGGTCAGAAAGTTCACTCCCCCCAACGTCTATACACTCTTGCATCCTTTACACATCTTTGCATCCTTTCATCCACACATAATCAATCATTGCCTTCCTTTCATTCAGTTCACCACCCACCCTTCTCATCACTCGCCATGTATACCTGTGGATCATTTTATGCCTGAAGAGGGTATTGGCTATCACCAACCCCCTCCCAGCACAAATGTCCACTAACGCACTCCCATTCTCATCTATCTCAGCAGACACACCCCACTCACCAACTATTCCATCCACCTTCACATTACCAACTTTACCATTCATATCACCAATCAAAAACACTCTCTCATTCCTTCCAAACTTTTCCATGAACACTTCCACATTTGTCCAGAACTCTTCTCTCACTCTTCTAGCACGATCTTGCGTTGGCGCATACACACACACAATCGCCCACATTTGTATTCCAACTTTCAACTTTACCCACACAATCCTTGACCCAACTGATCCATACTGTCTTATGCTCTTCTTCCATCTTTTACTCACAACTATACATACTCCTTCCTTTGCCCTCTCATTCTCACCTACTCCTGCACATATACCCCATCCATACTCCCATTCTCTCACACTTTCTCCTCTCCATTTTGTTTCAGTTATTCCACATACATCCACTTTCGCACCCTCAAGCACCTGGACAATCTCTCTCTCTTTCACCTCATTATTTGCTCCTCTTACATTCCATGTACTACTAAAAATGGAAGAGAAATCAGAAAGAATTATACTAACGGGGGATTTCAGTACAAATATAAATTGGAATACTCTAGATATAATTATCCAAGAAAGCTGTTGGGACCAAAAGCTCCTGGATCTCGTACAAGAGTTCTTCCTAACGCAACATGTGAGGGAAACCACCAGAAAAAGAGGACTTGATATACCTTCAGTGCTAGATCTAATATTTACTAGGCAAGAAAATGATACTGACAGTTTGATATATCATCCTCCACTCGGCAAAAGCGATCATGCAGTACTAAATTATAACTTCAGGATAGCATATGACATAATAAACAGCAATGAGAGTTACAAAAAGAGCCTAAACTATAAAAAGGGAAATTATCAAGACCTAAAGAAGTATTTCTTAGAAGTTGATTGGGAAAATGAGCTTAGAGGACAAGATTTAAATGCTGTACAGGTAACTCGCACGGAACACGATCTCACGGAATGCGCTTGCAATTATACACGGTAAGGGCTGGGATACGTATAAGACAACGTAAGATTAAAAAACCATAATGAAAACTACAAATTAACTCAGGAGAGGCCTTTGAAAGATCAAATCCTCGAACGTCACCGCTCACAATTATACACGGTAAGGGCTGGGATACATATAAGACAACGTAAGATTAAAAAACCATCATGAAAACTACAAATTAACGCAGGAGAGGCCTTTGAAAGATCAAATCCTTGAACGTCACCGCAGCGCGCGGTTTGTTTTGATTATGTGACGATCTAGGCGGGAAATTATTCAGTGAGTGAGACATTCCCGAGTACAGTAGCACAGTATTTGTAAGTTAAATATTTAGAGTACTGTACTGTTCTGGTAAGTTTATGTGCAACTTAAAGTACTATTAAATAACGTTAAAGCAAGAAATAAAGTCTTATAACCAGTTTACCTGATAGGCGTCAGAATATTGCCTTTTTTAGTTGTTCGTTTTTTCCACAGTACTGTACAGTATTTGTAAGTTAAATATTTACTGTTCTCGTATGTACTGTACTTGTAAGCACTTAAATAAAGTTAAATCATTAAATAAAGCCTTGTAACCAGTTAACCCGAATTATATGATTACCCATGATCGGCGTCGGAATATTGCCTTTTTTGTTTGTTCGTTAAACTCTTACTGTACTGCTTTTCTCCAGTACTGTATTTGTAAGTTAAATATTTACTGTTCTGGTATGTACTTGTAAGCAATTAAAGCATTAAATAAAGCCTTGTAACCAGTTAACCTGATTTATATGATTACCCATGATCGGCTTCGGAATATTGCCTTTTTAGTTTGTTCGTTAAAGACTTATAGCCTAATAAGAGAAAAATACATTTTTGTCTTGGTATCTTTACCTATTTGCTCAGGTTTGCTGTAATGGTTTGGATCATTTGATGCAATGCAAATTGTAGAAAACTGTGAAAACTTTCGGAAAGTGAACGAAAATCTGGGACATGAGACTGACCTTGACTTCACCCTCTCATTCGTCATCTGTCAGTTCACCACCTGATATCGTGATGAGTGGATGTACGATTTTTTCGCTCGTGGCCATGCCTAACCACACATAGTTACACCCATTATCTCGACCCAAACAGAAAATACAATCTTTTTCCTCCCTTGCAAAACACAAACAACCACCCTGTTTACGAGACAGCAATATATATTGCGAAAATAACAAGGTAAAATGATAGAGAAAGATGAACATGTTATGACGGAAGAAGTACGTTTTCCCCGTCTGTAAACGTATTTATTTCTGCTTTGTATATGTATTCGTAATAATTAGACTTATTGTTAGTTCTGAAACTGCATTACGATTCTGTTTTTAGCCATACTCGTGGTGTGGAAGCTGGAAGTCGTGACACAACTTCCTTATTGCTAATCGGACTGACCCTCCACTTTATTCTCCCGTGGCAGAGTCTAGCCTTGCAGGACATGCAGTTTTCTCATTTAGGACTGAAAATTCAACTCTTTCGCTCCCTTTTCCAAGCATGGGCACAACGATAACGTAAAAAATAACTCGAAACTACCATAAACATATATCAAAAAGGTGAAAATGTATTCATAACATTTTTTTTTTCCAGCCATTCCTAACAGATTATGTACTGAAATCATTCGATATCACAGCACTGCATTTCTAAGTTAAATATGTACTGTTCTGGTATGTACTTGTAAGTTAAAGCACTGGTACCAGTTAACCTGATTTATATGATTACCTATGATCGGCGTCGGAATGTTTCCTTGTGTTTACGTACAGTATTTGTGTGTTGAAGTTTTGCTGTGGAGTACTGTATTTGTGAGTTATAACATTAAATAAACCTTCTAACCACTTAAGGTGCTTTCTAGTGATTACCAGTGACAGATAACAGCAAAACAACACAATTGAGGGGTCTAGGGAGCAAAATATGGAGTAGTTTAAATATACGCGATTTCGCACCTAACACGGCACTGTAGGAACGAAACCCACGTGTTCCGTGCGAGTTACCTGTATATAAAAAATTCTGTGAATTTTATGAAATAGGAGTCCAGAAGTACATCCCACAGCACAAAGAAGCAGATAAGAAAATACAGAAATGGTTCAATACAGAATGTAAAAAATCAAAGGAAAAAGGAGAGATTTGTTGTGGAATAGATACAGAAGACATAATAGTGAAAGGGCGTATAATAATTACAAACAGGCAAGAAACGATTAAACAAGAATAAGGAGGGAAGCCCAAAAACAGTTTGAGGAGGATATAATAAATAAAAGTTGTGATCAACCAAAGCTGTTTTACAGCTATATCATAAGCAAAACCAAAGCAAAAGATAAAATACAATCAATTACGGACAAGGGAATCACTTATATACAAGAGAAAGATATTTGTGAAGCACTAAATAAGAATTTCCAATTAGTTTTTACAGAAGAAAAAAATTTTAAGAGGGACTATGTGGAACATGCATGTTCACACATACTACCAGATATACAAATAGCAGAAAAAGTAATACAGGAGGAGTTAAGTAGATTAGACAGAGGAAAAGCAAGTGGTCCTGATGAAATTTCATGTTGGGTACTACGAGAATGTGCAAAGGAGTTAAGTAAACCATTATTTTTAATTTTCAAGAAATCCTTGAGTCAAGGTAAACTACCTGATATTTGGAAAAAAGCAAATATTGTCCCCTTATTCAAGAAAGGAAATAGACAAAATCCACTCAACTACCGACCAGTATCACTGACCAGTGTTGTAAGCAAGGTATTAGAAAAGCTTATAAGAAAAGCTTGGGTAAATCATCTAGAAGAACACAGTATGATAACAGAAAGACAGTTTGGTTTCAGAAAAGGAAAATCATGTGTTACTAATCTGTTGAGCTACTATGACAGAGTAACAAACAAAATACAGGAAAGAGAAGGATGGGTGGACAGTATCTATTTAGATTTCAAGAAAGCTTTTGACACAGTACCACACCAAAGACTTTAATGGAAACTGTACCCTCAGGGAGGAATTTGAGGCAAACTGTTTTGTTGGATGCAAGACTTTCTTATAAAAAGAGAAATGAGAACTGTACTAAGAGGAAACTACTCATCATGGAAAGAAGTGACTAGTGGAGTACCACATGGTTCAGTGCTGGCACCAATCATGTTTTTAGTGTATATAAATGATATAAACAGTAACACTGGAAATGAGAACTATCTGAATATGTTTGCAGATGATGCAAAAATACAAAGGAGAATTACTAACACAGACTCTTGTAAAGAGCTACAAGAAGAATTAAATAAACTTCATGAATGGAGTAGTACATGGCAAATGCAATTCAGTGTGGACAAGTGTCATGTAATCAAGTTTGGTAAAAGTGGAGAAAGACCTGATTGGGATTATAAGTTAGGAAATAAAACCCTGTACACATCAGAAAGAGAGAAAGACCTAGGTGTGATCATCAATAACAGACTGTCTCCGGCTGATCACATCAGCGAGAAGGTACGGAACATGTATACTCTGCTTGCAAATATGAGAATAGGATTCACATACATAAATGAAGACATGCTAAGAAGGATAATAACATCATTCATTAGACCAACCCTGGAATATGCATCAGTATTCTGGAGTCCTCATCTCAAAAAGCACATAGACAAGATTGAAAAAGTTCAAAGGGCCACTACAAGATGGATACCAAGCTTAAGGGACCTAAGCTACGAAGAAAGACTAAATAAACTGAATCTACCAACACTACAGGAGCGAAGGAAAGGAGGTGACATGATAATGCTATATAAGTGCATATCAGGGAAGGAGAAAATATACATAAATGATTACTTAACATGTGGAGAAACATCAGCAAGAGGACACTGCAAAAAACTGCATAAGAAAAGAGGTGATAAGGTCGTAAGGAAATTCAGTTTCTCAAACATAGCAATTGATCAATGGAATGCACTACCCAATGAAATAGTGTGTGCCAAAACAATTCACAAATTTAAGGATATGTACGATAAATATGGTTTAAGACATGGGACAGTACGAGCTTGACTCATTCCTGTAAAGATACAGTTAGGTAAGAACACACACACGCACACACATATGCACACACACACACACAGAAGAGAGACAGAAATTTAAAAAAAGAAGGAGGAATTATAATATAAACTAAGACAAATCTAAAAGTCAATTAAATAAAACTAGATATACCATCACAAGTAGAACTGATTGCTGTAGAGATCAACACGTCTGAAGGGAAAGTAATTGTAGCCAATTTGTACATGCCACCCAGATCAAACACATGGGAAAGAGATGAATATGAGGACCTGGTAGAGAGTACATTTCAGAATTTAAGATCGTTACTACATAAAATTGAAGAGAAATCGGAAAGAATTATATTAACTGGGGATTTTAATACAAATATAAATTGGAATACTTTAGATATAATTAGCCAAGAAAGTCGTTGGGACCAAAAGCTCCTGGATCTCGTGCAAGAGTTTTACCTAAGGCAACATGTGAGGGAAACCACCAGAAAAAGAGGACTTGATGTACCTTCAGTGCTAGATCTACTATTTACTAGGCAAGAAAATGATATTGACAGTTTAATATATCACCCTCCACTTGGCAAAAGCGATCATGCAGTACTAAATTATAACTTCAGGATAGCATATGACATAGTTAACAGCAATGACAGTTACAAAAAGAGCCTAAACTATAAAAAGGGAAATTATCAAGACCTAAAGAAGTATTTCTTAGAAGTTGATTGGGAAAATCAGCTTAGAGGACAAAATTTAAATGCTGTATATAAAAGATTCTGTGAATTTTATGAAATAGGAGTCCAGAAGTACATCCCACAGCACAAAGAAGCAGTTAAGAAAATACAGAAATAGTTCAATTCAGAATGTAAAAAATCAAAAGAAAGAAGAGATTTGTTGTGGAATAGATACAGAAGACACAATAGTGAAAGGGTGTATAATAATTACAAACAGGCAAGAAACGATTATACAAGAATAAGGAGGGAAACCCAAAAACAGTTTGAGGAGGATTTAATAAATAAAAGTAGTGATCAACCAAAGCTGTTTTACAACTACATCAGAAGCAAAACCAAAGTAAAAGATATAATACAATCCATTACGGACAAGGGAATCACTTATACACAAGAGAAAGATATTTGTGAAGCACTAAATAAGAATTTCCAATTAGTTTTTACAGAAGAAAAAAATTTTGAGAGGGACTATGTGGAACATGCATGCCCACATATACTACCAGATATACAAATAGCAGAAAAAGTAATACAGGAGGAGTTAAGTAGATTAGACAGAGGAAAAGCAAGTGGTCCAGATGAAATTTCACGTTGGGTACTACGGGAATGTGCAAAGGAGTTAAGTAAACCATTATTTTTAATTTTCAAGAAATCTTTGAGTCAAGGTAAACTACCTTATATTTGGAAAAAAGCAAATATTGTCCCCTTATTCAAGAAAGGAAATAGACAAAATCCACTCAACTACCGACCAGTATCACTGACCAGTGTTGTAAGCAAGGTATTAGAAAAGCTTATAAGAAAAGCTTGGGTAAATCATCTAGAAGAACACAGTATGATAACAGAGAGACAGTTTGGTTTCAGAAAAGGAAAATCATGTGTTACTAATGTGTTGAGCTACTATGACAGAGTAACAAACAATACAGGAAAGAGAAGGATGGATGGACAGTATCTATTTAGATTTCAAGAAAGCTTTTGACACAGTACTACACCAAAGACTTTTATGGAAACTGTACCCTCAGGGAGGAATTTGAGGCAAACTGTTATGTTGGATGCAAGACTTTCTTATTAAAAGAGAAATGAGAACAGTACTAAGAGGAAACTACTCATCATGGAAAGAAGTGACTAGTGGAGTACCACAGGGTGCAGTGCTGGCACCAATCATGTTTTTAGTGTATATAAATGATATATACAGTAACACTGGAAATGAGAACTATCTGAATATGTTTGCAGATGATGCAGAAATACAAAGGAGAATTACTAACACAGACTCTTGTAAAAAGCTACAAGAAGACTTAAATAAACTTCATGAATGGAGTAGTACATGGCAAATGGAGTTCAGTGTGGACAAGTGTCATGTAATCAAGTTTGGTAATAGTGGAAAAAGACCTGATTGGGATTATAAGTTAGGAAATAAAACCCTATACACATCAGAAAGAGAGAAAGACCTAGGTGTGATTATCAATAACAGACTATCTCCGGCTGACCACATCAGCCAGAAGGTACGGAACATGTATACACTGCTTGCAAATATGAGAATAGGATTCACATACATAAATGAAGACATGCTAAGAAGGATAATAACATCATTCATTAGACCAGCCCTGGAATATACATCAGTAGTCTGGAGTCCTCATCTCAAAAAACACATAGACAAGATTGAAAAAGTTCAAAGCCGCTACAAGATGGATACCTAGCTTAAGGGACCTAAGCTACGAAGAAAGACTAAATAAACTGAATCTACCAACACTACAGGAGAGAAGGAAAAGAGATGACATGATAATGCTATATAAGTGCATATCATAGAAGGAGAAAATAGACATAAATGATTACTTAACATATGGAGAAGCATCAGCAAGAGGACACTGCAAAAAACTGCATAAGAAGAGAGGTGATAAAGACGTAAGGAAATTCAGTTTCCCAAACAGAGCAATTGATCAGTGGAATGCACTACCGAATGAAATAGTGTGTGCCAAAACAATTCACATATTTAAGGATATTTATGATAAATATGGTTTAAGACATGGGACAGTACGAGCTTGACTCATTCCTGTAAAGATACAGTTAGGTAAGAACAATTAGGTAAGAACACACACACACACACGAACAGCCAGAGAGAGCAGATGTCCCAGCCATCGCTGCTAACCTTAAGTAGTTTCAGGAATTTTGTCTGTCCTGTCTCCTAAGGTCTTGTTTTAAATTTAAAATAATGAAAGTTAATAGACTACCAAAAATGTAAAGATTTATTGGCTAGAGTATACATGAATGTTTGTATATTTTTTTGGTAACAGCTGTTTTGGTACTTAACCAACGTCAAAGATGGCCGAAAATGTAAACAGTGAGGGACTTGAATTTCAAGGATTTGATACAAATACCAATGTCATGGACCTGGTTAAAACATTAATTATGAGGATTAGTGAACTTGAAAAGAAAGTAGAGAATCTAGTGATAAAGGATGTGTCTGAAAATACTGATACTACCGTACAGAGTCTGATCCAATCCAATGAGATTGCGAATGAAGAGGTTAGAAATTTGAAGCGTGAAAATGTCGAATTGAGGAGGAAACTAGAAGAGAGTACTAATAAAACGGAGAAGGTGAGTAGTGTAGTAGAAGAACATAAGGCAAAGTGGGCACACGTAGAAGAAGAACAGAAAGAAGGGGTCAGCTTAAGAGAGATCATCCAGGAAGAAAGGGAAATGAACAAGAAAAAAATGGAAGAAAATGTAGTGAAAATACTGAAGAAAAGAGAGAAAATAGTGAGAGAAACTGTAGAAAGGAACAGATGTGTGGTAATATTTGGAAACAGGGAAGACGAAGAAAAGGTTAGGTTCGTAAGACTTGAGAGAGACACGAACCTGGTGAGAGGAATATTAGGCAAGATTGACCCCGAAGGAGACAAGTGGGTAAAAGAAATTGAGGAAGTAAGGAGGATAGGGCCTTATAAGAAAGGGGAAACAAGACCAATGAGAGTCAAGTTTACATCAGAAAGTGTAATAAATGAGATACTTAAAGTGACCTGGAAATTAAGTAAAGAGGCGGGGATGGAAAATATTATAATAAGAAAAGGTCTGAATGAAGAAGAAAGAGAAATGTTAAAATCATTAAAGGAAGAAGTAAAGGAAAAAAATGATAAGAGGACAGAGGAAGAATGTAATACTCTTTTTTGGAGAGTATTGGATATGAAAGTAAGGAAGTGGTACGTAAGGAAATAGAAGTGAAGGAAACTAAAGGGGATGGCTGTGAAAGATCAGAAGCTGAGGAAGTGGTACGGACAGAGAGTAGGAGAGAAGAGGGTATTAAAAATGTCAAAAATAATTTGAAGGTGATATATACTAATGTTGATGGTTTCATATCGACAAGGATTGAAATTAACGATTTCTTGAGAGAACATGAACCTGATGTCATGTGCTTTGTAGAGACCAAATTAATAGAAGATATTGATGTTCATTTGGGAGATGGTAAATACAAACTGTGGAGAAAAGACAGAAAAGAAAAAAAGGGAGGAGGAGTGATGATAGCAGTGAAGAACAACATAAATGTAGGTACAGTAGAACCTCTTTGGTCCGGACCCTGTTAATCTGGATTTCTGTTAATTCGGACAAAATTTAAAAACAATAAACTCCAAAAAATATGTTGAAAATAATTCTAAAGTCATTCTCAGTATCGGTGCGGAAAGCGATCGTCACTTGTTTAGTCTCAGATCATGCTAGGTCGTAACATGGGCGCCTGTTTAAACACACGCTAGCATTCATTCCATCATCTACTTCACCGACCATTTATATTTTTACGCCGTATTTCAAAAGTTAATCCTCCTTACCATGCCCCCTAATGCAAGTGTAGCTTCTGCAATGAATAAAGGTGTTAAAAGGAAGCATGTAACACTAAGTATTGCAGGTAAAGTGAAAATACTGGATAAACTAGAGGCTGGTGTTCCTGCAGGAAAACTCATGAATGAGATTACCCTGATGGTCCGGACAATCTGCTAATTCGGACAACCCTTCCCCCCGTATAGTCCGAACTAGAGAGGTTCTACTGTACTGTGGAAATGGGAGTAGGCAGGGCTGAAGTGATATATATGAAATTAGAAACTGAAGAGAATGTTAAGAGAGATATGGCGGTAGGGTTCCCCCAAAGACGAGAGCATGGAAGGATGACGAATACCATGAGATGTTGTCAGATATGGCTAGCTGTTTGCAAAAAATAATTGAGAAAAGCAATAATATAACTTCGGTGGGTGACTTTAACTGTAAAGAGGTGAACTGGGAGGAATGGTACTCGGGAGGCGGCGAGGATTCGTGGGGCACTATGTTATTAAATATAATAATGAATAATGTGATGACGCAATGGGTCAAAGAAGAGACACGGTTTCGAGGTGAGGACACACCAGCAAGGTTAGATTTACTGTTCACCAAAGAAGCCGATGTAATAGAATCATTGAAATATCTCTGTCCTTTAGGAAAAAGTGATCATGTGGTCATTGAGTTCCAGATGTTAATAGGGAACGTGGAGCCAAGAGACTAGCTTCATAGACAGGGAAGATACAACTTTGGGAAAGCAAATTTTACAGGATTGAGAAACTTTTTTGAAAATGCGGATTGGAGAAAATTCAGAGAAACGAGAGATACAGAGGAAGTTGGATATCTTTCTAGACCTCTATAATTTGGGAGTGGGAAAATTTGTACCAAGAGTAAGAGGGAAAGAAAACAGGAAAAAGGAGTGGTTTAATAGAAGGTGTATGATAGCAAAAAAAGAGAGAGATAAGGCGTGGAACAATTTTAGAAAGAGAGGTAACAACAGAATAAAGGAAGAATATAAAAGAACAAGAAATGAATACACAAGAATACGTAGAGAAGAAGAAAGGAATTTTGAAAAAGGAATAATAGACAAATGCAAGGATGAGCCCAAACTGTTTTATAGATTTGTTAATCCCAAACTGAAACAAAAGGAAGGAATCACCAAACTGAAAGTAGAAGGAGAGGTCTTTAAGGATGCGGCAATGCAAGCAGAAATAATGAACAAATGTTTCCAGTCAGTTTTCACTAAAGAAAAGGAGCTTGTGGAAGGGGAGGGAGTGATTAGAAATGTTCCGGTGATAAAAGATATAAAAGTGGAGGTACAGGAAGTGTATAAATTACTGGAAACTCAAGATGTAAGGAAAGCCCCAGGACCTGATGGAATTTCTAATTGGGTACTGAAGGAATGCAGAGAACAACTGGCGGATAAAATTCACAGCTTAATTGTATGCTCACTGGAAGAGGGGAAAGTGCCACAAGAATGGAAGAGGGCAAATGTGGTACCAATTTACAAGGGAGGAAACAGGGAAGATTCCCTGAATTATAGACCAGTGTCTCTAACCAGCATGGTCGCAAAATTGTGTGAGAGAATCCTGAAAGACAGATGGATAAAATATCTGGAAGAGATGAATATTTTGGCTGAATGCCAGTTTGGATTCAGAAGTGGAAGGTCATGTGTTTCTAACTTGTTCAGCTTTTACTCAAGAGCAATTGACGTGGTACAGGAGAGAGATGGTTGAGTGAATTGTGTGTACTTAGACTTAGAGAAGGCCTTTGACAAGGTACCTCATAAGAGACTAATATGGAAACTAGAATATATAGGAGGACTGAAGGGGAAACTTCTGGAATGCATGAGAGACTTTTTGAGAGACAGACAAATGAGGACAGTAATAAAGGATAGGATGTCTGGATGGAGGGAAGTAACAAGGGGAGTCCCTCAAGGCTCGGTGTTGGCGCCAGTAATGTTCCTGATTTACGTAAATGATATGGTAGATGGAGTGAATAGTTATGCAAGTCTGTTTGCTGATGATGTAAAGATCTTGAGGAAGGTAGAGGTTGAGGAGGATTGTAAAATACTGCAGGAGGATCTGGATAGAATACACAATTGGAGCCGGAAGTGGGAAATGAAATTTAATGTAAAGAAATGTAAAATATTGGAAATGGGTTAAAGTACCAGGAGGCCATCACTGAATTATTTGTTGGGTAATGAATTAATCACAAAAAGGGGAGAAGAGAAAGATTTGGTAGTGCTGGTCCAAGATAGTTTGTCACCAGAAAAGCACATTAACAAGATAGTTGGAGAGACTTATAAACTCTTGACTAACATAAGAGTAGCATTTCATTATATGGATGAGGAGATGATGAAAAATTGATAGTGGCCATGATCTGCCCCAGGTTAGAATATGCAGCGGTAGTGTGGTTCCCACACAAAAAGAAAGATATAAACAAGATTGAGAGAATACAAAGAACAGCAACCAAGATGGTCCTCAGTCTGACAGACCTGTCATACAGAGAGAGGCTGGAAAAACTGGATTTGCCTTCCTTAGAGGAAAGGAGAAAGAGGGGAGACATGATTGCAGTGTTCAGGACCATGGTGGGAGTAGATAAAATTGACAGAGAAGATCTGTTTGTATGGGATAAGAGAGCAACAAGAGGGCACGGAATGAAATTGAAAAAGTCAAGCTGCTTGAAGGATATCAAGAAATATAGCTTTCCTTACAGAAGTATAGACTTATGGAATAGCCTGGACAAAGAGATCGTCCAGTCTAAAAACTTAAACAAGTTTAAAGCTAAATTTGACTTTTTGAGAAACAGCGACGGAAACACACGAGCATAGTACATTCTGTGTATATCACAATTAGGTATATTAGGTAAATACTTAAATATTTGGAACAACTTAGACAAAGAGGTGATGCATGAGAAAAACATTGATTTGTGTAAAGGTAGACTTGATAAATGTGGATATGGAGACAGGACAACATGAGCATTGCTCAATTCCTGTATACTACAAATAGGTAAATACACACACACACACACACACACACACACACACACACACACACACACACACACAGCGGACTTTGTGTTATTTGTTTGGCGGACACACTAATTTATACATTGTTATCCAAGAGCACCAGTTATTTTGCCATCAATTATTGTGTTCTCCCAATTAGCACTCTCAACTGTATTGGTGTGTGGCTTGTATCCTTTATATGCATTTTATTTAATGCCATTTCTTTAAACACTTAAGCATCATAAATTTAGTATACCTACAATGCATGCAGAAATGTGGCAGTAAGAGGTGATACATAGTGACAGTATTCCAGCATATCCATGTGAATCTGAACGATTTAACCATATGACTACGTGGAAGATAGTGAACACAATTTTATACACATTCTCCCCTTACCATTAGAGATCCAGAGGCAGTTTACAGATGTCATTGGTTTGGGATGCAAATACAAGTAATCTAATATGAAGCAATCCTCCTGGGATTGAATTCAGGACCATGTGATTAACATGAGTCCTACTGATCACAGTCATATGGTTGAATCCCAGGTCTGAATGTAGATCCATCACTGTAGAATAGTACAGTATTAACAAGCAGCTTAACTCATTTCCTATAGAAAGTTGTTAGTACTGTACATAATGATACAATTATAAATTATCTTACCTTCATGTGAGTGTGGAAATTTGAAGTCCGTTGAATGCTACCACTAACAAACTTGTCAGTGCTTGCATTTCCGTTTCACTTGAGTAGTTGGAGCTGCCATGAAAATAGTCCAGTATTGGTGGCCCCGTGATGATATGGAGATGTACTTGTTGGGGACTGGAATGGAGTGATGAGTCTCTACCAGATGTCTGCCTTATATGGTCAGCAGCATGTGCATGTCCAAACGTGTTGGGTGGTGCCATATATTTCAAGCTTGTTCTAACATATATAGGCTCTGTGTGTATTTGACTGATATATCATGGGAGATAAACAAGTACAAACATGTGAGGTGGTGCACTGCTAAGCTTTTAAAACATGTATGTAACTGGCTAATTTACTTGAAAGAAAACTGCTCCATGGAAAATACAAACAATCACAATAATCACATTATAATAACATTATAATTGATAATTGTCAGGAAAAATATGATTATGATTTGATTATGATTAATGCTGCAGCATACTTTTTTTATTATGATTTGATTATGATTACGCTGCTTGCCTAATTTTTTATTATGATTTGATTATGATTACACAATCAGAGCCCTGGATTATGATTTTTTTTATTTATAATTATATAATCATACCCATGCCTGTACAGAGCCATCAGAATGAAAAAGAGAGGGTAAGGATAATGAGATAAAGTTGTTAGAAAGGTTTTAGGCAAGGTGCCAGAAGGAGCGGAAGGAAGTCAAGTTGGAGAGTTCAGAGCATTTAATATGGGTGAATTTATTTTCAGCAGAGTGAAGAACAGACCTAGCATGATTCCGGGCAGAAACATTAAAAAGATGAGATTCAGAGATGGGTTGGCTCCAGCACCTTTTGTAGGCCTTATCCTTGTTGTTAACAGCATTAGAACAAGCATGATAAAACCAAGGTTTCTGTGCATTAGTCAAATGATATGAGAAAGGAATGTATGCTTCCATGCCTAAAAGAATAACCTCCATAATGCGCATGGCTCGCTGAGATGGTTCATGGCTTTGGAAGCAGTAATCATTCCAGGGAAATCAAAGAAGTACTGCCTGAGAGCCTTCCCATCAGCAGCTCCGAAGTGCCAAACTGATGTTTCTTTGGAGGGTCCACAGGTCTTACTGGAGTGATAGGATGGGTTAAGTTGATAAGGTTGTGGTCAGAGGAGCCCAACGGAGAGGAAAGATTAACAGTGTAAGCAGAAGCATTAGTTTTAAGGAAGAGGTAGGTATGTTTGAACTTCCTCCAAGGCAGTCAAGGATATGGGTAGGGTGCTGTACAAGGTGCTGTAGGTCATTAAGGATAGAAAAGATGTAGGTTTGCTCACCAGGTGAATCAGTTAAAGGAGAGGAGAGTGAAAGGTGTGGTGAACATTGAAGTATCCTATAATGGAGATTTCAGAGAAAGGAGAAATGAATAGGATGTGTTCAGTCGTAGAAGTAAGGTAATCCAATTAAATTTTTCATAGTCAGTAGAATTAGGGTATAAGTAAACAGCACAGATATATTTAGTCAGAGAATGACAGGAAATCCGAAGCCAGAGAGTAGAGAATTCAGAAGAATCAAGTTCGGGAATGCAAGAGCAAGATAAATCGTTGTGTACAGATACACAAGGGCCACCTTTGGCTTTGTAATGAGTAGAGAAAATAGGAGGATACAGAGAAGAGTTTGCTGTCAGTTGCCTCAGACAGCTGAGTCTCAATTAGGAAGAGAAGGTGAGGTTTAAAGGAGAAGAGATGGTGCTCAGCAGAGAGAAAGTTAGAGGAAAGGCTGCGAATGTTGCAGAAATGAAGAAGTGAGTCAGACAGTGGTTCCAGGCATGTAATGGGGTCGTTGCCGGGAGAGGGGCGAATGGTGGGGGCATTTGTGGTCCCCCTCCCGGGGACCCCAAGGCTTGATTATGTGACGTCATTTTGGTTGAATTATAATGGGAACTGTAGTGTGTAATGCGTGTGTACTTTGTTGTTAACAGTTAAATAAACTTGTATTGGAGAATGTGGTGGCTTGCTGTGTTACTGAAACACTGAAAAAGTTCAGCAAAAGGGGATGGTCAGGAGCTAGTCCTGAGGACTGATGAAACGGGAGCTCCGGCTCTCCCTGTCATTAGCATTTCATCCACCTTAGGAGCACCACCTTGCTCAACTGGTGCTATAGTCTACTCCCTGCAGGTCTCTTTGTCATATTTGTCATGATCTCTTCTTTCGTCTCAAATCGGGAACCCTTCAGTGGAGTTTTGAGCTTCGGTAATAATCGAAAGTAGCATGACGCCATGTCTGGTAAGCTTGCTGGACCTGTTGAATGTTGTTCTTGGCCAAAAATTCCTGAATCCGTTGAGAAGATTGGACATGTGCATTGTCATGGTGCAGCTTCCAACTTGCTGCTTTCCAAAGGTCTGGTTGAAAGTGGTTTGAAACCTCTGTGTGAGGGATCCTTTCAAATTTGCATGTTCTTGTTTTCTTCTTTATTGTGGTGTCCATAATATGGTGGAGCCCACACTGTATTTGGTAAGTCGTCATCGTCGTCCTCCTCCTCCTCTTCCTCCTCCTCCTCCTCCTCCTCCTCCTCCTCCTCCTCTTCTTCTTCTTCCTCCTCCTCCTCCTCCTCCTCCTCCTCCTCCTCCTCCTCCTCCTCCTCCTTCTCCTTCTCCTCTACTGCTGCTGCTGCTGCTCTGCATTCACCAGCAGCCATATTGTCAAGACATGCTCTGCAGCTTTCCTCACCATCCAGTGATTTACCAACCAGGTGGTGTATTTATCAGTGTAAAAGTGAATAGATCTGTGTATAGGAGTCTCAGACATATTTTCCCTGTGTTAAGTACTTTATAAAATAACTAGCATGCAAAAGTTTTTGAGTGTGTTGAAGGTGTAAATCATTCGCCATTCCAGTTGTCTTCTTTGTTACCTTGCCTTTGGTATTGTTTTCCTGCTTGTTGTTTTGATCTCGGTCATTTTATAGTGTATTTTTCCCACAGCTCAAGGTAAGTTAGAACAGTGCCATATCTAGTAGATTATCTTTTTATACTTGTCAGTGGTGTTAGTATATTGAAAGTGTATTCATCTAATAGAGCATTCTTTTGTTTGGACTGTGGTTTCTGACCATCAGGTGTTTACATTTGGTGCTGTAAGGTCTAAGTACAGTAATCCCTTTAAGACCCAGATGCCCAAGTCCCGCAAGTTTTGGGCTTGGGTCCAAAAATGACCCAAAAGCATCAAAATCTATGTATCTATCTATAGCCTGACGCCTTAATCCCGTACAGGGTGGCCACAGACAAAACGCCTCCAAGTTGCTCTGTCACCTACCATTTGACTACCCTCCCCCCAACTCCCCCCCCCCTCATATACCTCTCAACTCCATCCCTCCACCTCATCCTCGGTCTACCCCTCCCTCTCCCTCCCTCCACCTCACCTACATACACCCTCTTAGTCAGTCTTTCATTATCCATTATCTCCACATGTCCAAACCACCTCAGTTTATTTCTCCTAATCTTCTCAACCACATCCACATCCACCCCACAACTTTCTTTCACTTCTTCATTCGTCAACCTGTCCCTCCATGTCACTCCACATGCTCCTCCCAGGTAACTCATTTCCACTGCTCTCACTCTTGACATGTTCCCCTCTTGCAAGGTCCACACCTCGCTTCCATACATCAGGGTAGGGATCACAGTACTATCATGCAGTGACTTCTTAACTTCCATACTCACCTCCCTATTTCTCATCACTGCTTTTCAGTGAACCAACAACCTTCCTTCCCTGCTGTACCCTTTCACGCGCTTCATCCCCCAAAGTTCCATCCCTACTCATCACTTGAATGCACTCACATTCTCCATATCCTCACCATCCAACCTCACTGGACATTCTGTGACTTCATTCCTCTCAGACACCATAACTTTACTTTTGTTTACATTAACTTTCAGATTCCTCCTCCTACACACTGTCCCAAACTCATTCACCAAACCTTGCAACTCCCATTCATCTTCATTCAACAGTACTGTATCATCAGCAAACAGTAACACCAGAATATTCCAAATCTCACCTTCATTCATTAGAGCCACCCCCACATCCACTGCCCTACCTTGCACATCCTTTACAACCCCATCCATATATATATTAAACAGCTATGGAGACATCACACAACCTGTTTCAGTCCCACATTGAGATCAAAGAACTCACTCAGCTCACCATCCACTCGCACCGTAGCCCTAGCTCCTTCGTACATACTCTTCACAGCACTCAACAATTTCCTCTCCACCCCATATATTCTTAATACCTTCCACATACCTTGCATATCTATACTGTCATAAGCTTTCTCCAAGTCCATGAAGGCAGCTTACACTTTCTTTCCCTTCTCTAGATACTTCTCCACTAAACATCTTAGAACAAATATCTGATCTACACACCCTGTTCCCTTCCTAAATCCCACTTGTTCTTCTCCAACTAGCTCCTCTGCCATATGCCTAACCCTATCAATGAGTATTCTACCATATATTTTTCCAGTTACACTGGGAAGGCAAATACCCCTATGGTTACCACATACTTCTCTCTCCCCTTTTCCTTTGTATAAAGGAACAGTTATACCTGATTTCCAGTCCCCTGGAACCCTTCCCTCTTCCCAAGCCAGTCTACACAACTTCCATATCCACTCCACAACAGTCTCACCCCTATACCTCAGCATTTCACCACACACTCCATCAATTCCTGGGGCCTTTCCCAACTTGAATTTCTTCATTGCATCAACTTCTTCCGCCCTACTGATCTCTTCCTCCCTCCTCTCATCTTTTCTTCTCCCAGCCACTCCCCAACCACTTATACTCGCACTGCTCTCACTCTCTACATTCAACAAATCCTCAAAGTGCTCCTTCCATTTCCTCAATTTCTCTCTCTTCTCCACCAACAATCTCTTATTCCTATCTTTCACTCCCCTACTATATCCCCTTTCACACTGCCTTACTTTCTTTATTTCCTTCCAAAACAATTTCTTACTCTCCCTCCATTTCACACTCATATTCCTCCCAAACTCTTCATCCACTTTCTTCTTACTCTCCTTCACTAGTCTCTTCACCTCCCTTCTCCTGCTCACATATACTACTCTCTTCTCTCTCTCACCTTCTCCCCTACCTCTACTCGCTAACCATTCACTAATATTCCTTCTTCTTTTGTTCCACAACTCGTTTCACCTCATCATTCCACCGTGTTGTCCCTTGCACACCCCTGCATCTCCTCCTCACTCCACAAACCACCACACATGCTGTGCCTATCTCTTCCATGAATATCTTACATACGTCTTCCACCCCTTCCATCTGCTCTAGCTCATACCTTCCCAATCTTTCTTCCACTTTGCTCTTATACTCTGCCATTTTCCCACTATCTTGCAAATTCTCCACTCTTCTCACAGGAGCTGTTTCCTCCTGTCTTCCCCTTTGTCTCTTCAACCATTTTCTTTGCAGCTTTACCTTGGCCATCACTAAGTGATGGTCCGAGACTCCATTCCCCCACCCTCTCCACACTCTTGCATCCAACATTTGTCTTCTCATTCACTCATCCACTCACACGTAGTCTGTCATTGCCTTTCATTCAACAAGTTCACCATCCATCCTTCTCATTACTCTCCATGTATACCAGTGGATCATCTTATGCCGAAAGTAGGTGTTGGCTATTGCCAACCCCTTACAAGCCCAGATGTCCACCAAATACCTACCATTCCCATCTACTTCAGCTGGCACACCCCACTGACGGACCACTCCATCCACTTGTCCATTCCCAACTTTGCCATTCATGTCTCCAATCAAAAGCACTCTCTCGCTCCTCTCGAATTTGTGCATACATGCTTCTACTCTCGCCCAGAACTCATCTTTCACTCTTGCCACTCAGTCCTCTGTCGGAGCATATACACATACAATCGCCCATGCTTGTATACCTACTTTCATCCTCACCGAAACAATCCTTGCACCCACTGTTCCATACTCTCATATTCTCCTTCCACTTCTTGCTTATCATCAGACATACTCCCTCTCTTGCCCTTTCATTCTCATTAACTCCCGCACAAATACCTAAACCATATTCCCATTCTCTCACCCTTTCACCTTACCACTTAGTTTCAGTCAATCCACATATATCCACTCTTGCATCCTCAAGCACCTGAACAATCTCTCTCTCTCTCTCACTTCATCATTCACTCCTCTCACATTCCATGTCCCTGCCCTCAGATGGTAAAAAAAAAAAAAAAAAAAAATAGCCCTACTCTAAATTTGCCGCGTGGTGACAAACAGCTGTGTTTTGGTGCATAGTTCTGGTAACATCTGCAAGAGCACCCCTGCATCCTCCGCACTTCCCTCCTACATATTGTTGTGACGGCATGCTTCTCGTCATGGCTGCCCACATGCTCGCTTTTATGGTGGACAGTGAATAAACTTCAATACCTTGCCACCAGACCACGTGAGAATTTACAAAATTGTGCAGTGTTAAAAAATCAGAATTCAGAGTGCAAAGAATTAAGTGCAGAGTGCACTGGCATGTTGCAATTGGAGTGGTGCAAGTAAGAACAGAATGTGCCATGTTAAACTATCATAATTCGCAGTGCAAAAAATTAAGTGCAGCACAACGCTGCATTACTGTACGTGCTTCAAGGGCACCTTCACCACTGTCAGAGCCATAGAGGAGGCGGGTTAATCTTCACGACAGTCACGGACGTGTCATAAGTACCCTATACACTGCTAAATATTTTCCATACTCACTTCTAATTTCTCACTCTTTGGTTCCTTTTGATTTATTTTATGGTTTCTGTCCCATATTTATGTGAATAGGGTCTTAAATAGGTGCTGTGCATGTCCAGTAGGGAGTTATTTAGGTGGCTTTCAAAGTTAGGTTGGGTTGGGGTCTATAAGTACCTGTCCAGGGGCATTTTTCCCAAGTCCTGGGCAAACCCACTTCCCGGACGTGCCCCTGGCTCTATTACGTCGGATCTTGGAGGGATTACTTTACTGTATGATTGGTTGCTTGCTGTTTTGGTGGAATTGATTACCATTGTCTTGTGTATAAAAATACAATTGTGTGTTAACTGTGTGTATGTTGTTTCACCAGTAAAATAGTTGATACACCTTATAAACAATTATTTGCTGAGTGTAGCAACATTTTATTTTGATTTTTCCTGTCATTCTATTATTCTTTTCAGTGAATAAGTTTATGGCATATTTCTACATTTCATGGTAAATTAGATAATATCACAGTAAGTGGTTTTTCAAATCTTTTTTCACTGGTAAAGGAAGGTAATAGAGTAATCTTTCCAATATCCAATGTAATAGAGCCAAAGGCATGTCCGGGGATTGGTTTTGTCCGGATATTAGGCCCCTGTCTCCTGGACTGGTACCTCTTGGCCCTAACCCAGCCTAACTTTGATAGCTATGTAAAGAGCTCCCTACTGGACATGCATAGCATCTATTTAAGACCCTATTCACACCAATAATGGACATAAAGCATTAAATAAGTGAAATGGAACTAGAGAATGAGGAATTGGAAGTGAGTCTGGAAAATATTTAGCAGTGTACAAGGTACTTACAGTATGTCTGTGGCTGCCTTCTCTAAGGCTCTGGCAGTGGTGAAAATGTTCTTGAAGCACATACGGTAATCCAGTGTTGTGCTGCACTTAATTCTTTGCACTGTGAATTATACTTGTTTAACACTGCACATTCTGTTCTTAATTGTGCCAAGCCAGTTTCAACCGCCAGTTTGCACTCCACACTTAATACTTTGCCCTCTAAATTCTAATTTCTTAAAACTGTAAATTCCCATTGGTCTAGTGGCGAGGTATTGCAGTTTATTCACTGTTTATTCACAAAAACGAGCATGTGTGGCATCCATTGCGATGAGCATCTAACCACGATGGTAGTTAGCAGACATGGGGTAATAGTAATATGCAATAGTAATAATAATAGACTAGTATAGGGTTTTCAAAATAATAGTAATAGATTGCAAGTTCCTTACTGTAATAATAATTGTAATAGTAATAGAAGGCAAAGTAATAGATAATTGTATATTACTTTCCCATTACTGACACTTCTTTAATACCTTTTACCATAATCAATAAAAACAGCCTTCTCACCTTGGTTACCTGTTGGCTGCTCTCCAAGCTGCAGGTACATCACAGGAGACCGTGCAGAATGGAGAGTGGTCAACAGGCCATCAGGTGATCTAGACACACTTGTGCATTTAGTGGAACAGCCTCCCATCGATAATGAAAATAAAAACCATTTTCAATTTAATTAATACTTTTATCATAAATAATATATTAATAGTAATAGTAATACTAATAATGACCAAGTAATAGTAATAGATGACTACTACAGTAATTATAATATAATAGAGAGCAATTGAAATTAATAGTAATAGTAATAGAAACCCAGTAATAGACCTCATGTCTTGTAGTTAGGTGGTAACTGGGGAGGGGGGAGGAACAGCAGGGGGCTGGCGGCCGTTTGTAAACCCAGCTGTTCGGCGCCGTGCGCCAATTTCAAATTATGAGTGGGATTTTTTTTTTTTTTTTTTTTTTTTTTTTTTTTTTTTTTTGAGGGGGGAGGGGGATTTTTTTTTTCATTTTTTGGCTATTTTGGGGTTCTGAAGGCCCAGGCCCAGAATGTCCGGGAATTGGACGTCTGGTTATTACAGGGATTACTGTATATGGAGAGTGTATCTCCCTAGTGAGTCAGTATTTCATCTACAGTATAGGGTAAATTATACATTTATAATAATATTCTTATCCAGTTGTATTTTTTTCTTTTCTTTTCATGGTATTATAGAAATATTAACTCCCACAATGCCGTCCATGTTGAAAACCTGCCAGGAGTGTACTGGTTATTTTGCTCGTCAATATTTTTCGGATTACTTTTCATTGCCAACGGTCATACCACGTTGAGTACACCGCTTCCCGTCCGATCAGCGAAGTTAAGCAATGTTGGGTCTGGTTAGTACTTGGATGGGTGACTGCCTGGGAACACCAGATGCTGGTGGCATAACTCCCTACGTGTCAAGTGGGGTTGGTGGAGGATTAGTGCCCCTCCCTGTAAAACAATTAACTCTAAGCCCTTGGCCACCCCATTTGGGATGCATGGCATCTGGCAATGAATGAATGAATGAAAAACTTTTCATTTCCTGTGTGCAAACTATGCATCATGAGGAAAGACCTTGAAGAAGGCTTAGCTGAATTGCGGAGAAATTACAGGGAACTCAAGGCAGAGTTTGAGACACTGAAAGAGTTTGTAGTAGCACATGTGACAATATTCAGGAAGGAAGATGCATGTTAACCGAGCCCATACCAGCCCCTGCCCATCAGACAGTCAGAAACTATAGTGCACCTTCCTCCCCCAGAGATTCCATACTTCCCTCGCCAAGTGGAGACCCCTTTACTAGAGTAAGAAATGGCACAAAACCAGTAAAAGGTACAAGTAAGCACCTCCCCATAACTACGCACAGTGGCTACCAGATCCTTGCTGGAGCAGCTGACGAGACTGAAGAAACAAGGATTATTGGGAACTCCATTGTACGCGGTCAGCTGGAGAAATTTTGTGGACGCGTTCCCAGCAGCAGAAAGAGGTACTGTTTTCCAGGAGGTGGACTGTGTGATATTACAGGAGCCTGCTATGAGGTAACAAAAGACGCAAATGATAAAACTCTGTACGCCATTCATGTCGGTAGAAATGATTTGAAGCACAACAGATCGGTGGAATTGCTAGCAAAGTATCTTGAGACGATCAAGTAATTTAAAACAAAGTCCACAAATATAATAATATCCAGCATACTCCCAAGGGTCAGTGCAGAAAATAGCTTCTACAACAAGGCCTTCAGCACAGGCAACCGTCTAAAATCTCTCTGCATGCAAGAAGGAGTCAACTATGTCAATCTGTGGGAGCCAGTTCTACGATCAATATATTCTTTCCCAGAAAGATGGTCTCCATTTGAACTCAATAGGAGTGGCACGGTTAGGTAGGCTTTTACTTGAAAAAGTTGCACTCTTCAAATAAAAAAACGCAGAGCATCTGGGAGCAGCAGCCTCAACGTAAATACCCATCAAGTCAGTTCATCAACTATTTGGGACAGAATTAGAGTCTGCTATGTTAACACACATAGTCTGTGGAACGAATATGAGGATTTAGAATCTCTTATTTACCTAGAAAAATTATGACATCATTGGCATCACAGAGTCATGGGTGACTTTAGCAGAATACTCTTTAACAGGGTACAGTATTTTCAGCTGTGAGCGACCACACTGTGCTGGTGGCGGTGTTTTACCATACTTAAAAACTAGTCTCCACCCCCTTGTGCTATCCAAACTCAGTAGTACCAACAGAGATGCCAGTTATGTTCAGCTGAATATTAAATTGCATAAAATGAATGTATGTCTCGTCTGTCGTCCTCTGGCACAGTCAGCTGACACAGATGAGAAACTTTATGATCAAATTGCAGAAATTTGTTGTCAAGAGCATAGCGTAATTTTTTGTGACTTCAGTCTACCAGTAACAAAGTGGGGTGAGCTGCTAACTGCTCACTTAGGACATGAGCTTTACGCGAATCTTCAAGAAAGCATCCTTTACCAATACACAGAATATCCAGCTAGAGGAAACAATATCCTAGACATCATCCTAACTACAAATGATAACCTAATTAACAAAGTTGAAATCGGACCTGAGTTTAGCTCCAGCGATCATCGAATTATTCCATTTAATATTACTACTGAAAAAGTTAAAGAAACAGAGCAAAGAAAAGGTTACAGACTATTGGAGAACAGACTTCACCAGACTCAGAGCGCTGCTTACATCCACGGATTGGAATCAAGCAGCTGAAACTGACGACATAAACTAGATATGGGAAATATTCACCAAAAAAATTTATGAAGCGGTGAAGTCATGTGTACCACTATTTGACAGGCGTCCAGCTGGTAATAGTAAACTGAAGTGATGGTCCAGTGAAACTGTAGCCTAATGGCCAAAAAACATGCCTACCATGAATATAAAACTACACAAAATAATGATGATAAATTAGTGTACGATAATCTACGCCGCGCATCAAAACGACTTAAAAAACTAAGCAAGAGAGAGCACCGGAGATCCACTTTGCTAATACATGCAAATCAAATCCTAAAGAATTTTACGGTTATATTAGAAAGAAAATGGTTATGACTACATCAATAGGCCCTCTGGAAACAAACAGTGGCAAACATACAGAAAATGAGGTTGAAATGGTGAACATTCTTAATGATTACTTTGCATCTGTTTTTACAGTAGAAAATACCACAAGAAGCCTACCCATAAACCAAGCAAACAGCACCATTCTCTGCAACTACACTATCCACAATAGCAGTATCCTTTCAGCCATAAATACAGTAATACAAACATAAACAAATCCCCTGACCTTGATAAAATATTACCAAGAATTCTCGAAGAAGCAAAAAATGAGTTATTGCTGCCACTCACTGTCTTATTCAATAAATCGTTAAATACTGGGAAAGTCCTGTGCAAATGAAAACTAACAAATGTAAAACCAATTTTCAAAAGAGGAAATAAGTCGCACCCAGGAAATTATAGACCAATCAGCCTAACATAGTAGTGTGCAAATTAATTGAAACAATAAAATAGTTAATTATTTAGAAGAAAACAATATAATTAGAGACTCGCAGCATGGATGCAGACATCAACGTTCATACATAACCAACTTATTGGACTTCTTCCATGATGTTTACAAATCACATGATGACTCAAAAGCATTAGATATCATTTACCTCGAGTTTCAAAAAACATTTGACACTGTCCCCCACAAGTGCCTTGTAAGCAAAATAGAAGCCCATGGAATAAAAGGAAATATGCAGAAATGGTTACAAGACTGGCTTTCAAACTGAAAACAGTGAGTTGTAATAAATGGAAAGGAATCCAAATGCCGTAATATGATAAGTGGCGTTCCCCAGGACTCAGTACTTGGACGGATACTTTTTATTATCTACATAAATGACGTAGATGAGGGTCTAAATTGTAAAATATTCAGATTTGCTGACGATGCTAAAATAACCATTAAAGTAACTGCAGTGTTACAGTGGCAGCAGTTACAAAGTAACCTTAATACATTGGCAAACTGGGCAGAAAAATGGCAAATGAAATTTAACATAGAAAAATCCAAAATATTTCATATTGGAAAGAACAACATCCATGTGAATTACAAAATGAACAATATCCATTTATCAAGACAGACAATGAAAATGTTCCTGGTGTGATAATATCAGATGACCTAAAACCGAGTAAGCAGTGCACCGAGGCAGTTAAAATTGCAAGTAAGTTGGTTGGTTTAATTGGAAGAACTTTCGAGTTTAAATAGGAAAAAGTCAGACTTGCCTTTTACAGCTTGCTAGTGCTCCCATCTTGAGTATTGTGTATACAGCAGTTCTGGTCTCTGTACCACAGAAAGGACTTAGAAAAATTGGAGAAAATACAGCGAAGAATCACAAAAATGATACCACAACTGAGAAGCACCTTGAAGAACTTAAATTATTCAGTCTGACGAAATGCAAGTTAAGAGGTGACCTTGTTGAAGTTTTTAAAATCATGAAGGGATCTGACAACTTAGACATGAATAAGTATTTTGAAATACTGTAGACCGGTCGAGTCAAACCAGGAGTAATGGCTGCAGATTATGGAAAAGTGTTTCCAGTCCCATGAAGCAAAATACTTCTCCTTCAGCAGGGTTGTAATTGTCTGGAACAGATTACCCTCAGATACTGTGAACAGTATGTCCGTAAAGAAATGTAAAAACAAAATAGATAAATATTTGCATGAGAATCCTCAGGTTGCTCTGTTTCTGTCCGAATAACTTACTTTTATCAGCTGCACACAAGTTCAGTCCACTCCTGTCTTCAAGACACACCGTAAACTTAGCGTACCTATACATACCGTTGCTTCATGTTATTATATATTTATCCATTTATTAACGCGGGGCGTCCCGTCAACGTATGGGCACGTCGCAACGTTTTGTCACAGCTAGTCCCATGCAATTGCAAGATTCATAATTTGCACAATTTTCAATTTTTGCGCAATTTTTGGTACGTATACACAGGACACCTTCCTCTACAAGATGCCAGGCAGGGACAATGCCTTACCCTGCATGCCCCCCCCCCCTGCACACGCCATTGTCTCGGAATTCACCTGTTCTCAGAGACCTGGCCAATAAAGACATTCAGGGCCAGAGTGATTCCCCAATCGATGACAGTGTGGAGGACAAAGTTTACGAAGCATTAGAGGAAGAAACAGTCAGAAATGATGATCAGGTAATGTCGCCAAAAAAGGTCAGGTATGTTAATGTGTTAGTGAGTGAAACAATGAACTTATTACCTATATTACTATGTGAAAACCAATATACTCTCGTACTACATATAAATTCATACCAAATAAATAAATAAATACAGTTTATGAGTGGTGTGGAATAGTTACGCTCCCATAGAACTCATTTTCTTTGGAGCCCGCCTGATAGAAAACTCAGTAAAGTAAGGAGTACTGCTAGCTGTATCGAGTATTTTAAACCTCAAGTGAGCGATTTCTCTATGAATTTTCGATGTTTCTTACCAAAAGTGGAGGTTTGAGGCCCCCCCCCCCAAAAAAAAAAAAAAAAAAAAAAAAAAAAAAAAAATGGTCGGGATTGGGGGGAGTCAGTGGTGGATAATCGGTCGGGACATGACGGGTTAAATGCAAATACAGTACAGTGAGTCCTTGAAATACGAAAACTCGAAGTACAAATTTCCGATGGTACAAAAGCGATAAATGTAGGACAAATTCCACGATACGAAAGTATCTGTCTCGATGGTACAAAAAAAAAGATACGAGAGGAAATACAAAAAATTCAAAATGGGCGCGCTGCACAGCGCCACACTCGCTTCCGGCGAGAAAACGAACTAAACCCTCTCTGGTAAACACATTTTCACATGCTTCCCAGTCGAGTCACGTCCGTCCTCTCCTCCTCTCCTCTCAGCTTCTCTGTACATTACGCTGTTTTTCGCTGTTCTTCATCTTTTCGTATTTTCACCATGCCTCCCCAGCACCCTGCATCATCTCCAGCATCCGGGGAACCAGATGCAAAGAAGAAACAGCGTCGTACTCTCACTCTTGAGAGGAAATTGGAAATACAGTAGTTAGATAGATTTATTTACTGGTAAATGTACAATGAAAGACACGACTATCTTCCCAGTTCAGTCTGAAGAAAATTTACACCAGGCGAAATACAATGAAAACCCAGTTTCTACTAGTACGTGTTTCAGATGGTTCGATTTTTCCACGCTATACTTGTCAGACTTTGGAAGATACTTGTGTCTTTCATTGTACACTTGAAGCAGCAGAAAGACCTTACCAATTCAATGCATAATCCTCTAGCTTGTTTTTGTAATTTTCTGACAACTTTTAGTTTGGCAAATTACTTTTTCTTGCTGAAAAATTTCCTCTCCGTTATGATCATCACTTTCCCCTACGATCATTTCCAGCCCAGTAAAAGAAACTCATTGTGCTCAAAGGTGGATATCATTTCCCAATTTCCCAACTGGAGGTTAGGTTGAAATTATTAGGTACAGATAAGCTCGGTTAGGCCAGGTTTAGTTAAACACTTAGGGAAGAACAGTCCTTTCCGCCTTTTTGTTAACGAAATAAACAAGAGTTGTCGCACCAGAACAGCTAAAAATGACGGGGAAACAGATTTAATAAGAAACGTTTACTGTATTTACCAACCCAGAAATAATCTGAAAAATATAACAGACTATCAGGAAGAACTGATTTGGTAAGGTGCTTTTACTGCATAAAGTAAAACGTATGTTTAGCCCCCTCAGTGGGTGTGGGTTCAGATATTTGCATGCTCACGTGGTCAGCCTTGGGACCATTTTTTCAAAGTTCTAAAATCAATTTCTTTTTCTTACATATGTGAAAAGACTCATCTGACCCACCTGGCTTTTTTTTTTTCTCTCCCCCCCCCCCTCCAAACCCATCCTGCAATTTGCTATGATTCGTGTAAGAATGAATAAAATTAGGATGCATGTTGCATCAGCATGTATACATTGGCCGAAAACATCTGGGACGTAGTGAACTGTGAATGCCAGACTGCTTGAGGTGGTAGAGTAGGGTCGTGTAAACACACCAGTGACCCTCATTCCCTTCCCATAATTGCTCAGTTTTTTTTAGCTCACCCTAACTCAACGTCACTGACACCAGTACAGTAAGGCGTTGTTCAGGGCCAGCAGCTATGAAAGTGATAATGGAATACATTATTGTCTGTATCAGTCCTCTCTCTTTCACTCATACACATAAGAACAAACAAAAAAATGAGCAGTAAATGCACACTAACTCTATGGAGCAGAAATAACTGTGCTTAGTCGGTCCGAAATATATTGGGAAGAGTGATACTGAACGAAGAATGTGGAACTGAATGCTAACCTACGAGAACATGTGGGACGAAAGAGTAACTTTTTTCTGATTAGCAAACATTTTTGTTCTGTTTCATCTCTTAAAATTGTAAAACCCATAATCTTTCATGTAAGCATACAGCCTAAAGACCATACCAATTCAGTTCATGTTCCTCTAGTTTGCCTTCTATATTTTTCTAACTGTTTTGAGGGTGGTAAATTATGTTCTCTTGCTGAAAGAAACTTACTCAAAAATAGGGCGCATGTATCATAAGCATGTAAACATCGGCGTGGAGTGAAGAGAACGCCTGACTGATGGGATGGTAAAGTCATGTACACACCAGTGACTTTCGTTCCCTTCCCGTAATTGCTCGCAGTTTTTTATAATGCCCTAACTCAACGTCATTCACACTGAAACAGTGAAGTGTTGTTCAAGGCCGGCAACTATGAAGGAGTTAATGGAATACTGTATGAAAAATTCAAAATGGGCGCGGTGCATAGCGCCGCACTCGCTTGTCTAGAGAAAACGAACTAACCCCTCTCTGGTAAACAAATTTTGGGGCTCTTCTCAGTTGAGTCCACGCCCCTTCTCTCCCCACAGCCTCGCTGTATGTGAGGATATTTTCACAGCCCTTCACCTTTTCGTATTGTTTCGCCATGCCTCCAAAGTGCCCTGCATCATCTCCAACATTGGAGGAGCCCGCTGCAAAGAAGCAGCAGCACTGTACTCTAATTCTGAAAAGGAAATTGGAAATTATAAGACCCCATGAGGAGGGGCAGGGAGTCTCGAAGATTGGGCGTGCTTTAGGCCTTGCTGTTTCCACCATTGGAACTGTGACGAAGAAAAAGGAGATGTACAAGAATACAGTGCTCGTCAGAAGTATCGAGCACCTATGGCAGGGCGTGCAATACTTTTGACGAAAAAAGAATCACCCGTTTTTGGTACTAAAAATTGAGCCAGATGTTTGGGCCGCTAACATGACATCACGGCAGCTTAAGGCCTTACTCCGCGCTGGTTGGCTCCCACCTCAGTTGCCTATGGGCTGCGTGAGAGAGAGGAACTCCACCACACCTCCCTCTCTTCTTGCACCATTTTTTACCTAGTGTCCTGCAGTGTTTTGGCTTTCGCCACTTTGTTATGGCCCCTACCCGTGAACTTTCGAGTGTAATCATATCACAGATCATTGCTCTAAAGGAGGCAGGCCACCCCACGAAGGAAATTAGTGAATTGGTTGGTGTGGCTTGATCAACAGTGCGTAGGTGGTGCGCCCGTTTTCGAGTGGAAAATAGTGGTGACGTTCCAACAAAGAAACCGTAGTCTGGTAGGCCAAGGTAAACTTCCCCGAGGTCTGTCAATGTTTTAAAATGTGCAGTGGAGTCTAATCCTCATGTGAGTGCAAGGAAAATTAAGGAGAGCAACCTGGAAGTGTTCGGTGAGGTTTCTGTGCGCACGGTGTCTCGAAGAGTCCATGAACTTGGTTACACAAGTCACAGGCCAGTGAGAAAGCCTCTTCTTACACGTTACCAGCGACTTCGTAGGCTTGCCTTTGCTAACAAGTACCTTAACTGGGGTGAGGGCCAATGGCTGTCAGTGTTGTGGTCTGATAAGGCAACGTTTAGTGTTACCTGTAATCGAGGAGCGCGTGTGTACCTACACAAAGGTAGTGACCCGCTTGACCCCCGTTACGTGGAGAGCACAGTTAAACACCCTGATTCACTTATGGTATGGAGTTGTTTCTCTGGGAAAGGTTTGGGGAAGCTTGTTGTGCTTCCCAAGAACTGCAGAGTGAATCAGGACGTTTATCTGGAGCTTCTTTGTGACCATTTACCTGAGTCCTTTGAGCTCACAGGTGCACGAGTGTATCAGCAGGACAGTGCACCTGCTCATAAAGCCAAATCGGTCACCAATTGGCTTCGTGACTGCGAGGTATCATTCATGTAAGACTGGCCAGGCAATAGCCCAGACCTCAACCCAATAGAAAAACTCTGGTACCTCGTAAAGAAGAATCTCCAAGGGAAGGACATGAGCTCTCTGCCAAAGCTGGAAGCAGCCATTCGTGACTTCTGGGAAAAAATGCCACTCCAGCACCTCAGGAACCTCGCCCTTTCACTTCCACGACGTCTCGGGTCCGTGAAGAAGCATAAAGGATACCCTACCAAGCATTAAAGGTACATAAAATGCATTATTTATATGTTTTTTCAGTGTTGAAAGGTTTGTTTCATAGAAGTGATGCAGGGCGCTCGATACTTCTGACGAGCACTGTATGGCCAGCTCCTTCTCTACACTTGTATACAGGTCTTGCTTACTTACTTCTTAATAGTGGGGGTGAAGTTTAGGTGGGGGTCCAAGGGGGACCTGGGATGCATCCCCCCATTAAATGTATATTTCAATGGGGAAAATTATTCCGATATACGAAATTTCGAATTACGAAAGTTTTTTTGGGTCCCTATCCCTTTCGTATATCAAGGACTCTTACAGTAGTATAAGCACTGACTAGGATCTGCACAGATAGCCCTGAGTTAATGGTCACTACTTACACTTTTGACCTGTGATGGGCTGTGGATCACTGAGGGTCGCTATTAGTTAAATGACCACCATCAGGATTTTTTTAATGTACCAGGGGTCACTGCTTCAGGAGGTAACTTGTGTACTTATCCCGCATGGGAAAGTTCCTTGTCACAGTGGAGTGAACTGAGCTGTGGCCTGATTGACTGCTGCTTACCTTAAAAGTGCCAGGCAAGGCTGCCACACCACCCCTGAACATCCACACTGTGCACTGTGCAATTTCCACGCTGTCTTCAGACGCCCCATTAACTCACTGTACTCATACATAATGTCATGCCTTACATATTTATTTATTTGATTATCCATTTTAACTGTATAACTTTCTCTTACACATAGCTTATAGTTAGAGTATTATAGTATGTAGATTTCCATTTCAGTCTTTCTTATGAAATTTCCATGTCAGTTTTTCCATCCATGCTCCCTTGTGATCTTTCTCACTTTTTTCCAGGAGGGTTTGGAGGTTGGGGGAGCCATCTTGCTTTACTATCCTTATCCTTCAGCATGTAGAATTAAATCTTGTAGTCATAGTCTACTCTGTAACAAGCAGCCTCGAAAGGACCATAAGGTTTGTTGCTGTCTCCTCCTCCTCCTCCTCCTCCTCCTCCTCCTCCTCCTCCTCCTCCTCCTCCTCCTCCTCCTCCTTCTTCTTCTTCTTCTTCTTCTTCTTTTTCTTCTTCTTGCTGTCGTTGTCATGATGATGATGATGATGATCTGGTGCCACCTTCTCTTCATATCTTTACCAATTTACTTCACCCACTTGGAGAAATACCCCAGACATCCTTTTCATTCATTAAATTTAGGCCTTTTAAGGGCTTTATATAGCCAGAGGTCAATCCAGGTGCACAAACACGTATTTAGTGATAGGCTTTTCATCTCAATAATTCTCCTCCTCTTACTGGCTCCCTTCAGCCTCTGTCTCTTTGCTGCTCTGTTGCATCTTTATCTCTTCTATTGCTGCTTCAGTGGTCGCCACTCCTCTGAACTGTGCTTGCAACCCTACACCACTACTGCGGGCGTGTAGCACCTGTCTAGCAACAATCTCTCATCCCTTTTCTATCCTCCTCTATAATGCCAGAGTTATCCATTACTCCAGCCTTTCATATATGCAACAGGTCAACTCTGGAACTCTTTCCCTCTGTCTGTATTTGCCACTGCCTGTGATCTTCAGTCATTCAAATGCAGTGTGTCCAGACATCTCAAAGTGAACGTATCTTGAATTTGGCCGTCTGTTATCTTGTTTTTGTTTTTTCTTGAAAGGAACAATTTGCAGGCTCATGGCCTTTGGTTCCTTCTTCCTTGCATTAAAAAAAAAAAAAAAAAAAAAAAAAAAAACCAGTTGCTGTCTTTTGTGATGAAGGATGTATTATAACTGTGTTGAGACAGTCATGCATTCCCATGGGAATGTGACAGTCTTTTAACACTCTTCTATTGTTTTGTATTCCCCTATCTTTTTAATTTACTCCTACCTTGCGTATTATTTTTTTGGGGAAGGGAAAAAATTAGTATACAGTTTATCTTTACATTTTGGTACTGAAACCAGGCAAGTGCAAATTTTGTTTAGAACTACCATTAGTTCATTACCTCGAAGTACAGCACTGTACTGTTTATTCATATAGCACAGCTTTCTCTCATTATACCCAGCATTCAGAGCACAGCAGTAGGTTATACTGTATAAAGGGGCGGATCAGCCAAAATGATTGCCAGAAGGGATTGTTCTATCTATTTATTGCCAGGTGCCTCAACCCCGTTCGGGGTTGCCACAAACAAATCACCTCCACGTCGCCCTGTCCCCCACCATTTCACTGCCCCGCTCCCAACTCACACCCCCCTCTCTCATATACCTCTCCACCCCATCCCTCCATCTCATCCTCGGCCTCCCCCTCCCTCTTCCCCCCTCCACCTCACTCACATACACTCTCTTCGTCAGTCTTTCACCCTCCATCCTCTCCACATGGCCAAACCACCTCAGTGTGTTCCTCCTAACGCTTCCTATCACATCCACATCCACACCACAACGCTCCTTTATATCCTCATTCGTCAGCCTGTCTCTCCACGTGACTCCACAGTCTCCTCTTAAATAACTCATTTCCACTGCTCTCACTCTTGACTTGTGTCCTTCCAGCAGCGTCCAAGCTTCACTTCCATACGTTAGAGTTGGTATCACAATACTGTCATGTAGTAACTGTTTCACTTCCATGCTCACTTCCCTGTTTCTTATCACTGCTTTCAAGGAACCACCAACCTTTCTTCCCTGCTGTACCCTTTCAAGCACTTCACCCTCCAAACCTCCATCCTTACTCATCACACTACCCAAGTACTTAAACGTACTTACATTTTCCAATTCCTCACCATCCAACCTCACTGTACATTCACTGACTTCACCTCTCTCAAAGACCATCACTTTACTCCTCCCTACATTCACCTTTAGATTCCATTTCTTACACACTCTCCCAAACTCTTCCACCAAGCCTTGCAGCTCTCCTTCGTCTTCACTCAACAACACAGTATCATCTGCAAACAACAGTACAGGGAGTTTCCAAACAGTACCCTCTTTCTCCAGGGCCACTCCAACATCCACTACCCTACCTTGTACCTCTCTTATTACCCCATCCATGTACAGATTGAACAACCATCGAGACATGACACATCCCTGTTTCAACCCACCCTTCAGATAAAAAAATTCACTCAGTTCACCATCCACACGCACTGCAGCCTTAGCACCATCATACATACTCTTCACAGCATTCAACAACTTCCCATCTACTCCATATATTCTTAATACTGTACTTTCTACAATCCTTGTTGATACAAGATATTATGGCAGGGTAGGGCAGATGGATACGGTCGTGTGGGTGTGCTGGTTATGGAGAAATGGGCAGAAAATTTTGTTTAGTGGGGTCACAGTTTCATCTATACCTGTATCAACGTATGCTCCGTGTGCTGGATTGGATGATTTAGAAAAAGGTAGATTCTAGGATGACCTAATATGTATGGTAAGTGGTATGTTGGATGATGAAATTGTGGATTTGGGAGGGGACATAAATGGTCATGTAGGTGAAGCAGCTCAAGAATATGAAGGGGTATATGGGGGATGTGCATATGGTACAAGGAATGAGGAGGGAGAAGAGATACTTGAACATTGGAAGGCAGTGAATATGGTTGTGTGCAGCACACATTTTAGGAAAAGAGAGGGTAGGTTGATTGCATTTGAGTCTGGGGGAAATAGTAGCCAGGTAGGTTATTTCCTGGTCAGGAGGGCTGACCTGAGGTTGGTGAGGGATGTTAAAGTTATAGGGAGTGAAGAGTGTGTGCAGCCACACAAGTTATTGATATGTGACATGTTGCTTAAGAAGTGGGTGATGAAAAAGAGGACTTATGCACCTAGGAGGAAAATATGGAAGTTGAAAAACCAAGCAGTAAGGGATACATTCTATAGCAAGATGAGTAGAGTGGTGGCTGAACAGGGAGCTGTTGACAGAAGTGTTAATGAACAGTACAGAGCTTTCAAGAACAATCCCCTGAGAATCACTGATTCAGAGTGTGGATGGACAAGGGGCCCACCAAGACATAAAGTAACTTGGTGGTGGGATGAGGGAGTAGAAGCTGCAGTTAAGGAGGGAAAAAAGGCTCTTCCCAGAATGGAACAGGGGTGGTAACAAAGAGGAATACTTGGCTGCCAAGGATAGGGCTAGAAAAGAGGTTTACTTGGCAAAATCTGAGTCTCAGAGATTTTAACTTGATAACCTTAATAGTGTGGAATGGCAGAATATGGTATTTAAGGTGGCAACTTAGATGAAGAGAAAAAAACAGGGATATCATTGGTGAGCAGTGTGTGAGGAATGATGAAGGAAAGGTAGTGGTGAACAGTGGGGATATAAAAGATGCTTGGAGAGAACATTACAACTGGTTGTTGAATGAGGAGTTTGACTGGGACAGGGAAGGATTGGAGCCAGCATATCCGGTGTTTGGCCCTTGGCCTTTGATTGATGCTGCTGCTGTGAGAAGGGCAATAGGCGGGATGCAGGTGGGGAAGGCAGTAGGTGTCTGGGTTGACTGCTGAAATGCTGAAAGCCTCAGGAGATATAGGAGTGGGGTTAGTTACTGACTTGATAAATATTATTATATATGTGTGTTGTCCCAGACGAATGGCTGAAGAGCGTAATTGTAAATATGATGCCCGGGAAAGAGGAAATAATAGAGTCAAAAAGCTTTTGTACCAGATAATGAAGGTAATGGAGAGACTTCTAGAAGGTATGATTAGAGAAAGCGTGAATGATGATGAGATGGAGATTGGGTTTTTTACCAGACAAAGGGACCACTGATGCCATATACATTGTTCAGCAGCTTCAGGAAAAATATATAGAAAAGGAAACGGATCTGTACTTTGTTTTTGTTGATTTGGAGAAGGCCTTTGACAGAGTCCCTCAGGATGTGGTGAAGTGGACAGTGAGAAGGCTTGGAATTGAGGAATGGCTGGTTAGGGTGATTATGGCTATGTACGTGCCTGCTTGCACCCAGGTAAGGGTGAATGGAGATTTCAGTGATGAGTTTTCTGTGGATGTTGGTGTGCATCAGGGGTCAGTCTTGAGCCCCTTTTTGCTTATCATGGTGCTTGAAGCCCTTTCATGTGACTTCAGAAATAGAACCCCTGTGGGATATCTATGGCAATGATTTGATGTTGATATCGGAGAATGAAAGGGAGATAGAGGAAAGATGTAGGAGGTGGTGATATGGTGTGGGGCACAAGGGCTCAAAAGTAAATGCAGATAAAACAAGAGTGATGGTATCTAGGGCTGGTGGTGGTGCTGTCAAGGAAGAGGGAGAGTGGCCATGTTTAATTTGGCACAAGGGGATGAGAGGTGATTCCAGCTTGTGCAGTGCTGATAAGTGTGTGCACAAGAGATGTAGTAGTGTGAGAGGTAGACTGTGAGATAATACTGATTTCAGGTGTGAGGTGTGTTGGGGAGAGCATGTGGAGATAGTCAGACATGAAGGGATTGAAGTTGCTTGTGAGTTTTTTGAGCATGTGGAAGAGTTTTGTTATCTGGGAGACATGTTATGTGCTGGAGGTGGGCTAAAGGAGATAGCTTTGTGGCTAGAGTGAGGAGTGGTTGGAAGAAGTTCAGGGAACTGTTGCCTCTCCTGACGTTGAGAGGGCTCTCTCTGCTAAGGGATCTTTGTATGCGGCATGTGTTAGGAGTGTAATGCTACATGGTAATAAGACCTTGGCAGTAAAGGAGGAGGATATTCGCAGGCTCAGACGTACAGAAATGACAATGATTAGGTGGATGTGCAATACATCCTTGGGTGTGAGGCCTGGAAGGGCTATGTTTACGATGGAAGAGTTGAGAGATAGGGTGGGACTGGAGTGTATTGGTGTTGTGATGAGGAGAGGTAGATTGAGATGGTTTGGGCATGTGAAGAGGATGCGAGGTGATAACTGAGTGCATAAAGTGAGAAGTGTTAACATTAGGGGTAGTGTTGCAAGAGGTAGGCCGAAAAAGACCTAGGACGATGTCATTGAGTGTGACCTCAGGGATAAGGGACTGAGTATGGAGATTGCCAGAGATTGAGCAGCATGGAGAGTTGTCATTAGGTGACCAAGGCCAACACATGCAAGCATGTTGGATCCTTTAAAAATGAAACAGAATCACACAGCTTTTTTCCGAGCACAGCTTTCTCTCATTATATTCAACATATTTCAGAGTTCCGACGTCGAATAGAGTTAATTCAAGATTTCACGATGCCTGATGTGAGTGGCTGCGTTCGTGTCAGCCCAGATGGACGATACATTATAGCAACTGGAACCTATAAACCCAGAGTAAAATGCTTCGAAGTTGCAGCCCTGTCATTGAAGTTTGAAAGATGTTTTGATTCTGAGGTGATACGGTTTGATATTCTCTCAGAAGATTACAGCAAGGTAAGCTCAGTCATTCTTTTTTATCATGTCACTCCAATGTGATCTGAAGCCTACCTACCTTTTGGCCTGTTTGTCATAGTTTGCCATGAAGTGCAGTTTAATGCATGATATCCATTGTATTCTTTTTCTTATGCCAGAAGGAAAGAGCTATGTGCTGGAAGCCTGAAGAAGTTGTTCCAAAGAAATTAAAATGTTTACAGACTCATGATACTGTACCAGAATTAGTATGTTTCACAGTTGAAAGTCAACTTTCTTCTCTTATTCATCTTCTTTAAAAAAAAAAAAAATAAAAAAAAAATAAAAAAAAAAATAGAGATACTGATGGGTCTTTAACCCCTCAGTGGTCGTGGGTTCAGAAATTTGTGGGCTTCCCTGGCTGACCCTGGGACCATTTTTTCAGAGTTCTAAAATTGATTTAATTTTCTTACAGATGGGAAGAGAATTGTCTGGTGCACAAGGCTATGTGTTTCTTTAGCTTCCCAAACCCATCCTGTGCTTTGCTATGATCTGTAGAAGGTATCACAAAATCCATATGATTCACTGTGCTCGTGCTATTAGCATTTAAACATATGGGCAAAACATCCAGGAAATGGTGACCTCTTGAGTGCTTGGAATGGTAGAGTAAGGCCAGGTAAACATACCAGTAACTTTCATTCCCCTTCCGTAATTGTTCAGTTTTCTATAGTTTGTGCTAATTTGACGTCACTGGCAAGTTGACAGTAAAGCGTTGTTCAGTGCCAACGGTCATTTAAGGGTTAATTTGGTGTAATGGTTTTATAAACAATTATCCCAACATAGTTCATTTTAATGGTGAAAATAAAGAAACTGGTGAATTTCAAGCCATTTTAGCATTAACCTACCCAAATGCCACTCATCCTAACCTAGATCTGTGTCATTCAGGCCTAACTAAGACCAATTTCCAATCTTATCTGTAGTTGTTTGGCAGAGTGTACCTTGATTATGATTTCAGATTTGAAAACTTGAGACACCCAATTCTGTTCCTCCAGTTGGCAGAATTAGAGCCATAATTCCCCCCCCCCCCCCCCCCCAATTAAAAAGAAATATATACAGTAATCCCTCTAATATCCGGACGCCCAATAACCGAACATCCCCACTAACCGAACCTTATCGTCCTGGGATCAAACATTCCCAAAATGGTCCGAAAATCCAAAAAAAATGGAAAAAAAAATCGATTTTTTGCCGTCCGTAATTTGAACTTGCCGCGTGCGCCGCGTGAGAGCATTGTTTTGGTTCGTCATTCCTCCGACGTCCGATAGAGCGCCGCTGCATCCTCCCCACTTCCCGCCTGTCTCTCACCGCGACAAGACCTACGCTCTTCGTCATGGCTGCCCACGTGCTCGCTTTTGTGGTGGTGCCGTACTTGCTGCAAGGCCTCCTGCTGCTCTCTGCCCTACTCTTAGTGTGTGTGATGATGGCCCCGCCTCCTGAGAAAAGGAAGAGAGTGGTGTTGACTCTGGAGAAGAAATGGGAGATATTGGAGAAGGTTGATGCGGGTTGGTCTTCCTCTCGCATTCTCCGCGAGTTCAACCTGGCCCGGTCGACTTTGTTTGATATCAAGCGTTCCCGAGACAAGCTCATGCAGTACACGGCTGACTTCTCGTCGAGAAGCAAACGCAACGTGGAGAGGAAGGTTATGTTTACTCCCAAGTATGCAGAGATCGACCGCTCCACGTTGATTTGGTATCGACAGCAACGTGCAGCTGGTGTGATGGTACGTGGAACGGAGCTGAAGGCTGCTGCTGAGAAGTTTGCAAGGCTTCACGACGCCCTAGACTTCAAGGCATCCGAGGGTTGGCTCTTCGTGTTCAAGTTGCGACATGGCCTTACTAACCGTAAAGCACATGGCGAAGCATTGGACGCTAACGAGGATGGAGTGGACGAGTTTCAGCACAAGGTGAAAGGCTTGATCGACAGGGAGGGCCTCACTCTCGGTCAAGTCTATAACGCTGACGAAACTGGCCTATTCTATCGCTCGGTGCCAACGAACACTCTCGCCGATGAGACGGAGAAGCGTGTACCTGGCCGCAAGCTTTCTAAGGAACGGATATCTGCTTTGTGTTGTGCCAATGCTAACGGCATGCACCGGCTTAAGCCCGTTATTGTTGGCCGTGCAAAGCAGCCTCGGTGCCTTCGTGGGGTGATGGATGTCCTTCCTGTCGTATGGTACCATTCTTTGAAAGCATGGTTCACAGCTGTGATTTTCAAAGACTGGTTTCACCATCACTTCGTCAAGGAGGTCATACATTACCAGACGAAGACACTGGGAATTCCTCGCGACCAGGTAAAGGCTCTCCTTCTCCTCGACAATGCACCTGCCCACCCGTGCGACAAGGACTTGGTTGCTGAGAATGGCCGTATTAGGTGCATGTTTCTGCCACCTAATACGACTGCTCTCATTCAACCAATGGACCAAGGAGTGATCGTGGCAACAAAGCGCCTGTACCGTCGGAAGTTCCTGGACGAGGTGATGGTGGTTCTCGAGGACGAGGACGAGCGCAGGGAAGGACGTGACACTCGAGGCAAGCGGACTTTGGAAAACCTTCGCCGCTACAACATTAAGTCTGCGCTGTACAACTGGGCTAGTGCATGGAAGGAAGTCCCTGTGAAAACTCTTGAAAATGGTTGGTCTCGTCTGCTTCTCGGAACAGATGTGGAGTACGATTTCCTAGGGTTTGACGTGGATGACTTCCATGCATGGCTACGTACGCACGGCGACGATGTTGATGTGGACGATGTTCGTGAGTGGTTGGACGATGACGAGGGCAATCCTGGGTATCAGACGTTGTCTGATATCGAGATCGCGTCTTCGGTTGCTGGTGTCAGTCCCGAACTTGAAGATTCCGACGACGAAGGCGATGATGATGCAGACTCCGCCCAGCAGGACACTACTCCAGCCATCCCCAAGCTGAGCGCACTCCGGGAACATCTAGAGTTCGTCCTAGACTACCTGGAACACCCGGACTGCGACAGGGAGATGGGGCCCTTGGGACTCGTGGAGGAAGTGCGTGCTTTCCGGCAGCGCATCATCAATCGCCTGAATCGTCGGTCCTTGCGTCAGTCAACGATTGACAGTTTTTTCAGGCCCGTGACCCCCGCTGTGCCAAGCCCTGGTTCCACTCCGTTGCCTCCCCAAGACAGGCCCTCATGCTCCGAGCCACAGCCCAGCACATCAGCTACAGTGGAGTCACCGCTCGATGTGAGTTTGCGGCTGTCTTCAGAGTCTTCTGTAGTCGGTACGCCATCACCACTACCCACCGATGCACCCCTTGGACGCCTGCCAGTGATACTCTCGGGCTCTGACAGTGAATAAACAGCAAGAACTTCTCCACTAGACCACACGGGAATTTTGAGTGTTGTGCAGTGAAAAAAACGGTGTGTTGTGTTAAAGTTTTCAAGTTGGGAGAAAAGACTAAGTAGAAAAGAAATTTAATGTAACTAACCTTCTTTGTTTTGGCTTTGGAAACTTAAAAAAACTTGGGAAAAGTTAATGTGCAACACTTAAATTTAATGGAACATTATTTGGACTAAAGTGAACACTGTGAAAAGAACGGACTTCTGTGTGTTAGTGACTAAGTTCAGTGCAAGACTTCAGGAAGAGTGTAGTGCAAGTGCTTCAGGAAATCGTTCTTACTGTCAGAGTCCGAGAGGAGGCGGTTATTCATCGAGGTGGCCAGGGACTTGCTGTAAGTAGCCAAAATGTTTCATGTTGTACTATTTTCCATACTATATTTACCAGAATGTTTCATATTGTATTTTTTCCCATACTATACTTACCAGAAAGTGTCATACTGTACTTCTTTCCATACTAAACTTACCTCATGCATGTGCAGTAGGAATGTGTTTTTCAGAGTTTGGTTAGGTTCGGTTAGGTTAGGTTCGGTTAGAGTCCATAAGTACCAGAATGTTTATTAATGTATGAACATACTTCTAAACCCACATTTTATGTGTCTATTGCATTTATTTCAGTCATTTATGTGCCTTATTGGTGTGATTTGGGTGTTAAATAGGTGCTATGCATGTCCAGAGGGAGTTGTATAGGTGTTTCTCTGTGTTAGGGTCTGTAAGTACAAGTCCATAAGCTGGGGCCCAATATCCGGACAAAACCAATATCCGAACCTACCGATGGCTTTATTGATCCGGATATTGGAGTGATTACTGTATATATATTAATGGTAGGTGGGGGCGCTCACCATCCACTCACTCAATGTAGTGCTGCTCTCAGGTGTCTGCCCTGTCCTCTCCTCCATCCTACTTTCCTTCCATCTTCTTCTGTCTTTCGTTCCTTCATTCTTTCCTCGTCTTTCTGCCTGCGGGTGACTTTACACTCCCTGTTCTGTCTTTCATTCCTTTATTCTTTCCTCTTCCTTCTGCCCATGGGTGACTCTACACTGAGTGACAAACCAAATGGTTTCCTGTACACCAGGAAACCATTTACTACGCTGGGTGGTAACCATATAACCAAATTTTGGCACCTGGTGGTTTAGTGGGTAATTATTGTGCTCTAATCGGATTGAGCCGGTGAAGGTTTATATTCAAGGGGTGGTTGGGGTTTATTGCTCACGTAATGCCACTCAGGGACGAGTGAGGCTGGCTCCTACGCTCCTCGTCGGGCAACGTAGGATTGGATGATGGATGGATATATATATATATATATATATATATATATATATATACAGTAATCACTCCAATATCCGACGTAATAGAGCCATAGGTAGGTCCGGATGTTGGTTCTGTCCGGATATTGGGCCCCAGCTTATGGACTTGTACTTATGGACCCTAACTCAGAGAAACACCTATACAACTCCCTCTGGACATGCATAGCACCTATTTAAGACCCAAATCACACCAATAAGGCACATAAATGACTGAAATAAATGCAAAAGAAACATAAAATGAGGGTTTAGAAGTAGGTTCATACAATAATAAACATTCTGGTGACTGGCTCCTGGACTGGTACTTATGGACCCTAACCTAGCCTAACTCAGAAAAACACCTTCCTACTGCACATGCATAGCTCCTAACACCCTATTCACACCAATAAAGGACATTAAAGAGTGAAATGAGGTAAGTATAGTATGGAAAAAAGTACAGTATGAAACATTCTTATGTTCGGATAGTGGGGATGTTCGGATATTGGGCGTCCGGATATTAGAGTGATTACTGTATATATATATATATATATATATATATATATACTCACCATCCACTCACTTGATGTAGTGCTGTTCTCAGGTGTTTGTCCTTTCCTTTCCTCCGTCCTTTCCTTCCATCCTGTTCTGTCTTTCCTTCATTCTTTCCTCGTCCTTCTGCCTATGGGTGACTACACTCCCTCTTCTCTCTTTATTTCCTTCAGTCTTTCCTTTTCCTTCTGCCTGTGGGTGACTCTACACTGAGTGACAAGCCAAATGGTTTCCTGTACACCAGGAAACCATTTACTATGCTGGGTGGTAAACATATAACCAAATTATGGCGCCTTGTGGTTTAGTGGGTAATTAAGGCACTCCCATCAGATTGAGCCGGTGAAGGTTTCTATCTAAGGGGTGGTTGGGGTTGATTGCTCATGTAATGCCACTCAGAATGAGTGAGGTTGGTCACTTTCATCTTAAATGTCAGGACCAACTTGCCTTGCCCCGGGCTCCCATGCTCCTCAGGAAAAGTAGGATTGGATGATGCATAGATGGATATATATACATATATATATATATATATATATATATACTGTAAATATACTGTATATACAGTACAATCCCAGCTATCCGGTATCCAGACAAACGGAATACTCAGAAAAACGGGAAAATTCAAGGGCTGGCAAAAATGTCAGTAAGTTATAACTGTGCGCCAATTTGAATGGACCGCCAAACCGCCGTTTGATCGTGTCACATGAGGCTGGGTGAAGTCAGACAAAGCGAGGTGAAGGCATTTCCGGCTAATGTAAATCCCTAGCAAATCCTCTTAACCACCCCTCCTCTCCCCTTCTTTCCCCTACTTGAATTCAGTCATCCTCCACACCCTCCAAAAATCACCAGTCTGCTTTTTGCCACCAGACAGTAAACAAGATCTCTTGCTATTGTGTTCCTCTGATAGACGGTAATTTGTACACTCCAAAATGCCTAAAGTGCAAACTAAACGTAAGCGTATCATGCTTACCTTGAAACAGAAGCTGGACATATGCAACAGACTTGAAAAAGGTGAACATTATAAAACACTAATGGCTGAATATAAATGTTAATAGGAATGAAAGTTTACTTTGTTGGAAGAAAAATGAATAAATAATATGCCTGCATTTCATACGTACATCATTTATTTTATTTTCTGCAAAACAGCTGAGTGGCGGGTGAGGGGTGGAGTGATGGAGGTCAGGTGGGGAAGAAGAAGAACAGTCGGGGTTAAATACATAAACATAACTCACGTGGGGGCACAGGTGTCATGATAATTCTACAGTGTAGTCTTAACACATCATCAGTTCACTAATAAATGTTCAAGCTTTTATTTCTTTATTTTATTTTTCAATTCTTATGAGTAAAGTACATATAATGAATACAGTAATTCGGTAAACAATGGACTGGTGCAATTTGCAGTATTGCAAATTGCTAGACATTGCGTTATGCGTTATGACCATGGTGTGTGTTTACAAGGCAGTTTTTCAGGCGGAATCTCTTAGTGTAACCCCTAATGTGACTGGTGAGTACTTGAACTGTATTTACTGCTGTGATAGCCTTTGTATAGATTTGACTTGAAAATCAGAAATACGGGAAAAATCTGTAACCAGGAAGGTAAATTCCCCAAGCCACCCGGTTAACTGGGATTGTACTGTGTATATATATATATATATATGACTATAATACTCCACCAAAAATTTCAATGGATGAAGTTTAAACAAACTACCGTACCAGCACAGGCACACATTAGAGACCCTGCAATATATCGCTTTTTTTTAATTTGCAGAAGAAACATTGCAGGAGATAGTTTAAACTGGGCAACATATTGATTCCCATTATTATTTCTTAAGAATCTGGTGTTGTTGTTTTGTTAACATTATTCAAAAATTAGAAAAAAAAAAAAAAAAAAAAAAAGGCCACAGTTCTTCAAGATTCATTCATTTTGAGATGTCTGAACACTTTGTGTTTAAAGATGGTCATATGCAAAAGGAAACCGTTTGAGAAGGATGGTTCTAGAGTTTACTACCTATAATGCATAAATGAGAATATTGATTTTTTCAGTAGATGAGGGCTTAATTGGAAAGGGGTGAGAGCTATATAGCGGGAAAAATACCTTATGCCTACAGTAATGGAGGAGGAATATAAGAAAGTTTAAAAAATAATAACCATTGAAATATCAGTAGTTCACCTTGTCTTTGGAAGGGATGACCTTTTCACTGAGAGCCATTGGTTCTTTGTTTTTAATGGAAAAGGGGAAAAAAAAAAATTACAGTGCTCTCAGTCTAAACTTTTCAGACTTGTATCATACCAACGTCAAACACTCATATATTAATTTGGGCAATAATGCATCTTCATGTAGTGTCTGTCTTGTGCCATCTTTTGTATCAGGGCCTTAAAAAGCACTGGTCTACAGCCATTTTTAATATAGTTCATATGAATATTTAACTCTTTTCCGATGTTGCATGGAGGGACTGTGAACGTAGCCAGAGCTCTTCAAGATTCATTCATTTTGAGATGCCTGAACACTTTGTGTTTAAAGACAAAGTCTTATGCAAAAGGGAACACAAATTGAGAAGGAGGGTTCTAGAGTTTACTACCTATAATGCATAAATGAGTATTAATTTCTTCAGTAGATGAGAGCATAATGGGAAAGGGGTGAGAGGTATATAGCAGGAAAGATGCTTTATGCCTACAGTAATGGAGGAGGAATAATAGGGAAAGTTAAAAAACAATGACCATTGAAGTATCAGTAGTTCATCCTGTCTTTAGAAGGGACAACTTTTTCACTGTCAGAGTCATTGGTTCTTTATTTTGCATGTAAAAGGGGAAAGAAAAACTACAGTGCTCTCAGTCTTAACTTTTCAAACGTGTATCATACCAACGTTCAACACTTGTATATTAATTTTGGCAGTAATGCATCTTCCTGTAGCGTCTCCGTTGAGTCATCTGTTGTATCAGGGCCTTAAAAAGCACTGGCCTACAGCCATTTTTAATATAGTTCATATGAATATTTAACTCTTTTCTAATGCTGCATGGAGGGACAGTGAACCTTTAGTTGTATAACTTACTGATACAGCTTTTTGTATATGGGGGAAAGGTAGTGGTTGTTGTTGCTCAGTCTCGGTCTGTCTGATTGAGCAGATCCATTGACAGCAGGTAAGCAACTACCCCTATGAGGTTGGTCCATAGGTTCCCTCGCTGTTGATGTTATGTCCACATTTGAATGTGGCATGTACTGTTCACTGCTCCATTGTGTGTGTTATATTGTATGGGCCTGTTTCTACAAATTGTGCATGTATCATCTATAATTTCACCTAATCCAAACCTAAGCTAGTAGCTGAGGAGAGCTGGGTCATGTCTTTCTCTAAGCCTAGCTAAGTGACCATTATGATTCCGATTTGAGGACACCTCTAATGGGTGGTTGTCAGGAGGGGAGTGTGTATTATGGTGTTGTGATGTAGTTGTATTTCCCTGCACGTGAAATGACTGTACAGTGCAGCCTCGTTATGTGATAAAGTCTCTACATCTATCCATCCATCATCCAATTCAACCTTGCCCCATGAGGAGCGTAGAAGCCTGGGGCTAGGCTACAACAATAATTAAATATTTATACCCTGTCTTGGTTCAGCATTAAAAATTAATTGCGATTTCGCTACAACAATATTTTCGATGGCTGCCTCCGAGAATCTCTTGTGGATGTGGTGATCGTTGCCTTTCATTCTATTTTGTGCATGAAAGGCCACTGAAACATCATTGTTATCACCAAATAACAGTGCAAGTGCTTGACACATAGTCTATCTATCTCTCTATAGCCCGACGCCCTAATCCCATGAAGGGTGGCCGCAGACAAAACGCCTCCAAGTTGCTCTGTCACCCACCATTTGACTACCCTCCCCTCAACTCACCCCCCCCTCCCTCATATACCTCTCAACTCCATCCCTTCACCTCATCCTCGGTCTACCCCTCCCTCTCGCTCCCTCCACCTCACCGACATACACCCTCTTAGTCAGTCTTTCATTCTCCATTCTCTTCGCATGTCCAAACCACCTCAGTGTATTTCTCCTAATCTTCTCAACCACATCCACATCCACCCCACAATGTTCCTTCACTTCTTCATTCGTCAACCTGTCCCTCCATGTCACTCCACATGCTCCTCTCAAGTAACTCATTTTCACTGCTCTCACTCTTGACTTGTTCCCCTCTCGCAAGGTCCACGCCTCTCTTCCATACGTCAGGGTAGGGATCACAATACTATCAAGCAGTGACTTATTAAGTTCCATACTCACCTCCCTATTTCTCACTACTGCTTTCAGTGATCCAATAATTTTCCTTCCCTGCTGTACCCTTTCACGCACTTCATCCCTCAAAGTTCCATCCTTACTCATCACCAGTGGTGGGCAGCGCAAACAAAGAAGGACCTTGTGCAAGCGCAAAGCGCAATCCACAGTTCACTACCTTGCGCAAGCGCAAATGCATAAGCTGACAAATATTTAGCTTGTACAATGTCGCAAAGCGCAAGCGCAAACCATTTGCATATATTTTTTGGGAATTACTGAAAAATATTGAGATATTTAAATGAAACAGAATACCTACTCACTTACGTTTATTTATTATTATTATATTCTATCACAGTATTTGTAATTTGCGCGAGTGCGCAATCTAATATTTAGCTTGTGCAATGTCTCTAAGCACTAGCGCAAATCATTTGCATATATTTGTAGGAATTACTGTAAAATATATATTGGTATAATTACTAAATTAACGACCTGCCCACCACCCGCGGTGACTGAGGTACAGTAGGTCATTTGCCGGGAAAAACAGCCTATATTTACCAAGGCATTGGCAAAGATCACGTGATTACTGCATCATCAACTCTCTCTCTCTCTCTCTCTCCGACAGAGGAGGGAGGGAATGGAGAGTACGAGAGAGAGGAGGGAAGGAATGGAGAATAAGAGAGAGAAGAGGGACGAAGTTTATGCCTTATCTCGTCACTCAAAGGGACGCTCCTTTGCCATTCCCATATTTATTCTCTCTCTCTCTCTCTCTCAGAATAATGATAATGATCTTTATCTCTCTCTCTCTCTCTTTTCTTGTCAAGACAATTTATTTAATAATTCAATATAGGTATACAATAGCAATATGTAATTCGTTACAAAAAATAAAAAATCATGAAAACAGAGTATTTAAATCAAATATCCACAGCCAAATAAATTATTAGGCTGTGGATATTTGATTTAAATAATATGTTTTAATGGTTTTTGTAAGGAATTGCATATGCTAATCTTGATTAATAATGTATATTTATTATTATTTACTAATAATGATAATTTAAAAAATATTAAAAATACATTATGTTTCTTGAAACATATTAAGAAATGCTACTACCCCCTTCCCTCCTACCTCCCCCCACCAACCCACCCTTGTGACCCGCCCCAGCCTCCCCCATCCACTGTCCAGCCATGCGGGAAGCTCCCAAGACCACGTGTCCCCTGGAAGGCCACGTGTCCCTTGGATTGCGCAGTGCACAATCCACAGGGCAGGTGCACAAGGCAGGTGCGCAAGCGCAGATTTAATTGTGCAAGCGCAACTAAGTTTGTGCTTCCGCACCTGTCTTTTCATGTGCGCAAGAGCAAAATTGCGCATGGTCTTGTGCGGTGCATAATGTGCAAACAATATCATCAGAGTGCAAGGGTGTGCAATTGCGCTTTGCGCAAATGTTTGCACACCTGCCCAGCACTGCTCATCACACTACCCAAGTACTTGAATGCACTCACATTCTCCATATCCTCACCATCCAACCTCACTGTACATTCTGTGACTTCATTCCTCTCAAACACCATAACTTTACTTTTGTTTACATTAACTTTCAGCTTCCTCCTCCTACACACTGTCCCAAATTCATTCACCAAACCCTGCAACTCTCATTCATCTTCACTCAACAATACTATATCATCAGCAAACAGCCACACCGGAATCTTCCAAATCTCACCCTCATTCATTAGAGCCACCACCACATCCACTGCCCTACCTTGCACCTCCTTTACAACCCCATCCATGTATATATTGAACGGCCATGAAGACATCACACATCCCTGTTTCAGTCCCACATTGAGATCAAAGAACTCACTCAGCTCACCATCCACTCACACTGTAGCCCTAGCTCCTTCGTACATACTCTTCACAGCATTCAACTATTTCCCCTCCACCTCATATATTCTTAATACCTTCCACATACCTTGCATATCTATTCTGTCATAAGCTTTCTCCAAGTCCATGAAGGCAGCAAACCCTTTCTTTCCCTTCTCTAGATACTTCTCCACTAAACATCTTAGAACAAATATCTGATCTACACACCCTTTTCCCTTCCTAAATCCCCCTTGTTCTTCTCCAACTAGCTCCTCTGTCATATGCCTAACCCAATGAATGAGTATTCTACCATATATTTTACCAGTCACATTAAGAAGGCAAATACCTCTATGGTTACCACATACTTCTCTCTCCCCTTTTCCTTTGTATAAACAGTTATACCTGATTTCCAGTCCTCTGGAACCCTTCTCTCTTCCCAAGCCAAACTACACAACTTCCATATCCACTCCACAACAATCTCACCCCCATACCTCAGCATTTCATCACACACTCCATCAATTCCTGGGGCCTCTCCCATCTTGATCTTCTTCATTGCTTCCACTACTCCGCCCTACTGATCTCTTCCTCCCTCCTCTCATCTCTTCTTCTCCCAGTCATTCCCCAACTACTTATACTCGCATTGCTCTCACTCTCTACATTCAACAAATCCTCAAAGAGCTCCTTCCATCTCCTCAATTTCTCTCTCTTCTTCACCAACAATCTCTTATTCCTATCTTTCACTCCCCTACTATATCCCCTTCCACACTGCCTTACTTTCTTTATTTCCTTCCAAAACAATTTCTTACTCTCCCTCCACTTCACACTCACACATAGTGCAGTGTGCAATATTAACCCTTTGAGATTGCGATGACGCAGCCGCATGTCATATGAAATCCAACCTCAGAGATTCCGATGACATATCCACATGTTGCAATAGCTGGCATAAGTAGCAGTAAACTATATATCTTTCGAAAGGCAATTGTCGTAGTTTTTCATGGTGCAAAAAAACTTATCTGCAGTATCTATTACTTTATTTTCAGCAGGCTATTTTCTATAGCAAAGTATAGATTTTTTTTTTTTTTTTTTTTTTTTGCTAACTTCAACTCTTCATTTTGACTTTTCATTACAGTTTACCAGCGATATAACGAACTAATTGGGGGGAGGGGTGGGTCGCAATATCCAAAAGTTTGTTATGTATGAGGGGTTGGTATTTCTGAGTGATTACTGAACTCAGATCTCTATATAAGGGGAGTCTTTCAGTCGTACGTGCTCAGACATAACCTAAAGTAACCCTATGAAGTTTTTGCAAGGAGAATTCGATGGTTTATGAAGTTGTTCATGTAAATACAATACTGTATTAAGTTGTACATATAAATACAATACCTATAATAAGAATACAGTACAGTAGAGTCGTGATGTACGACAAAACGAAACAATCTTGGAATAACATAGGCGTTTAATGTCGTTTGATTTTGTTTTTAAAGGCTCCAACATTCTTGCATGCGTCGGCCTTGGTCACCTAATGGCAGCTCTCCACTCTGCACGATCCATTGCAGCCTCCCTGTTCAGTCCCTTAACCCTGAGGTCACACTTAATGACCTCATCCCATGTCTTTCTCGGTCTACCCCTCGTAACCCCACCCCCAATATTAACAATTCTCACCTTCCTCACCCAACTATCATCCCCCATCCTCTCCACATGTCCAAACCATCTCAATCTACCTCTCTTCATCACAACACCAATACACTCCAGCCCCATCCTACCTCTCAACTCTTCCATTGTAAACCCAGCCCCTCCAGGCCTTGGACGCAGGGACGCATTGCACTTCCACCTAATCATTGTCATTTCTGTATGTCTTAGCCGGCAAATATCTTCCTCCTTCACTGCCCAGGTCTCACTACCATACAGCATTACACTCCAAACACATGCTGCATACAAAGACCCCTTAGCACGTAGGGAGAGTCCTCTCAATGTCAAGAGAGGCAAGAGCTCCCTGAACTTCTTCCAACCACTTCTCACTCTAGCCACAGAGCTATCTCCAGCCCCACCTTCAGCACACAACATGTCTCCCAAATAACAAAACTCTTCCACACACTCAATAATAATTACTTATTAGCACGGTGATACCACTCAGTTGTGCGAGAGAAACTGGCAAATGGGTGCGTTTAGGTATTGGTTCCAGGTACAACTCGTGTGTAATGCTTTTGACGGTCTCTGATTGGCTTCCTCGACCCGACCCGACCCACATTCCCCACGTCCCATACCACCTTCCACGGCCTGCCTCAGTGTTGTGTAGACGGTCGCTGTGATGAGAAGTTTAGTTGCTTATTTCCTTGCTCCTCATTTCCTCTCAGAACTCTGAGCATGTTCCAAAGTACAGTAACTTTAGTTATGCCTAAACACCGTGAAAGTGCTGTGAGCACAAGAAAAGCATTTATTCTAAATGAAAATGTAAATTTGTCGGACGAAGTGGTGTGTGGTGTGGAAGCTTAAATGCAAATGATCAGACAGATATGAGTCAGGTGTGTTTATGATGTGGATAGTTTTCTCTATTGGAAAAAAAAGTTCATGATAAAGGAGCAGTAAAATTCATGTTTTCGTCTTTAGTGTAATGAGTGTAAAAGAAAAAAAAAAAAGTCTTTGTGCCCGATGTTTGTTATGAACTGACAGTCTTTGGTTGAGAAAATTCAGATCTTACGATATGTAAAGACACTACGTGTTGACATACATAGTTAGGTAAAATAATTATGTGGGTTCAGTTCTTGTGAATTATACTGTCATACAAATTATGCTGCTTTGCTGACATGTTTATTTTTGACGATTACTGCATTCGTTTGTATCTGAGAAGTGAGATATGCTATCACTCAATGCTGACGACTTCTTTATAGCATTTTCTTTTTCCTTTATTGCTGATGACTAAGGGCTTTCAAAAATAGTTTTCACACTGCATTTTTTTTAAAATGAGAGCCGAAAGTGATTCTTGGTGATACATGTCTGTTGGCGGGTGGCCATTATTCACGTGTTGTTTGGGTCAAAAGTTTTTTGTTTGATTGGTAATGAGGACTTGCAAGAGGCTTGGTGGTGATCCTTGGTGATTAAAGTTTTTATGGGGAGTATTAGGGGGCAAAAATAATCATTTAGGTTAGGTTAGAATGCAGTATGCACTGATGTGTCCAGTCGGTGAGATGGCAGACATATTAGAAGATATCTACAGTATAATATATTTTTGATGAAAAATATGAGGCTCCTAGAACCTAAACCCCTATTTTACATGTAAATATATGTCACGTGTTAACGCGAATTTGATCTTGCACGAGGTTCTGCATAACCTATCTCGTGTTGTATGAAGCCTCTGTTGTATAATGTAGTACTGTTACAGTACACTTACTGTGCCAGGAAGGGATGCTGTTGTCACTGTGGGCTGATTCCCAAAGTTTCCCCTCATTTTTTTTTTTTTTTTTTTTTAATGCGAGGAAGAAGGAACCAAAGGCCATGAGCCCGCAGTAACAGTTCCCTCCAAGAGAAAAACAAAATACAATAGAGAGCCAAATTCAAGATCCGATCATTTTGAGATGCCTGGACACACTGCGTTTGAAAGACTGGAGATCATAGGCAGCAGGAAATACAGACAGAGGGAGACAGTTCCAGAGCTGACCTTTGTTCGCAAAATACAGGGGAAGTTCGGTTGCAATTTGGCCGTTCGTTATATCCGAAATTCGCAATATCGGGGTTCGTTTTATCGAGGGTTTGCTGTTTTTTTTTTTTTTTTTTTTAATATACATCGATAAAGTACAGCTATTCAGCTTCAAAATACAGTAAGACCTCACTATAGTGGACTAATTGGGGCCCAAGCCATTCCAAAAAATGTGAAATTCCAATAAAAGCGAAATCTGAACTTCCCCCTGCTGACCCGGACTTTTTCCAATATATCAGACATTAGTCCGGATCGCATGAACAGTTTTAAACTATTTTGACTGCCATTGCGGTACTGTACTGTGTTATAACTTCACTACATTAATCAAATGGTATTTATAATAATACAGTAAAACCTCAATACAGTATAACGGACTTCAGTGGACCAGAATTCGCTTTTATCGGAATCGGGGAGCTACTGGAGTAAATTCCTGTATATCAGAATAAGTCTGATAAAGCCAGAAGCAGTCCGGACTGCCTGACCACTTCAGCTATGTTCACCACAATAAGGCAAATAAAAGACATATTTATCAGTGTACAGTACAGTATTATTATATATATTATACTATTTGATTAATGTAAATTCCCTTGGGGGTAGGGTTTTTTTTCAAGAATACTCCCCTAGTATCCCTGCTTGTCGTAAAAGGCGACTAAAAGGGTTGGCAGAGGGTTAGTGCCCCTCCCCGGAAAATAACTAACTAAAAAGACAAACAATAAGCCTCGGACAAGGACTGACCAAAAGATGACGACCAAAGACCGGACAAAGGACATGGTAATTGAAACTTGGAATGTAAGGGGAGCGAATGATGAGGTGAAAGAGAGAGAGAGAGATTGTCCAGGTGCTTGAGGGTGCGAAAGTTGATGTTTGCGTAATAAGTGAAACGAAATGGAAAGGTGAGAGTGTGAGAGAATGGGAGTATGGATGGGGTATATGTGCAGGAGTAGGTGAGAATGAGAGGGCAAAAGAAAGAGTATGTATAGTTGTGAGTAAAAGATGGAAGAACTGCATAAGAGAGTATGGATCAGTTGGGTCAAGGATTGTGTGGGTAAGATTGAAGGTTGGAATACAAATGTGGGCGATTGTGTAAGTGTATGCGCCAATGCAAGATCTTGCTAGCAGAGTGAGAGAAGAGTTCTGGACAAATGTGGAAGTGTGCATGGAAAAGTTTGGAAGGAATGAGAGAGTGTTTTTGTTTGGTGATATGAATGGTAAAGTAGGGAATGTGAAGGTGGATGGAATAGTTGGTGAGTGGGGTGCGCCTGCTGAGATAGATGAGAATGGCAGTGCGTTAGTGGACATTTGTGCTGGGAGGGGGTTGGTGATAGCCAATACCCTCTTCAGGCACAAAATGATCCACAGGTATACATGGCAAGTGATGAGAAGGGTGGGTGGTGAACTGAATGAAAGGAAGGCAATGATTGATTATGTGTGTGTGGATGAAAGGATGCAAAAATGTGGAATGGATGCAAGAGCTTATAGAGGTTGGGGGAGTGGACTTTCTGACCACAACTTGGTGGTGGCCAGAATCAAGGTCCAATTAGGATGGAGAAATAGACGAAGGGAAGGACAGGAAGAAGGAGCATTTGGAAGGAGAGTGGAAAGGTTACAAGAGGATGAGAAAAAGGCAGAGTATAAGAGAGAAGTGGAGGAACGATTGGGCAAATATGAATTGGAGCAGATGGGGGACGTGGAAGGTGTGTGCAGGATATTTACAAAAGAAATATGTGCAGCATGTGATGTGGTGTGTGGGATGAAGAGAAGACGTAGGGGTGTGCAAGGAACAGCGTGGTGAAATGAAGAGGTGAGACAGGCTGTGTCACAAAAGAAGAAAGCATACAATGAATGGATGAGAAATAGGGGCATGGAAGAAGTTGAGAGGCGGAAGAGAGAGTTATATGTAGAAAGAAAGAGAGAGGTGAAAAGATTAGTAAGAGAGAGTAAGAAGAGAGCGGATGAGGAATTTGGAAGGAAATTGAGTGTAAAGTGGAGAGACTAAGAAAATGTTCTGGAAAGAGGTGAAAAGAGTAAGACAGGGTGGAAGTGAAGTTAGCAGGGGATGAAAGATAAAAATAGTAGATTACTAGTGGAGAAGGAAGAAAAAGGGAGCAGATGGAGAGAACACTTTAAGGAATTGTTGAATGTAGAGGATGGAACTAATGTGGGTATAAATGGCTGGGAGAAGGAGGGAGGTGAGAAGACAGGAAGAAATCAGTAGGATAGAAGTTGTGGAAGCAGTGAAGAAAGTTAAATTGGGGAAAGTTCCATTAATTGAAAGTTAAATTGGGGAAAGTTCCAGGAATTGTGGTGAAATGCTGAATTTGGGGGGAGAGATAGTAGTAGAATGGGTGTGGAAAATGTGCAGATTGGCCTGGGAGGAAGGTAGAGTCCCAGAGGATTGGAAGTCTGGTATAATTATTTCCTTGTACAAAGAAAAAGGGGAAAAAGAAGTGTGTGGTAATCATAGGGGCATCTGTCTTCTTAGTATAACAGGAAAAGTGTATGGTAGGATACTTATTGACAGAGTTAGAAAGAGAACAGAGGATTTAGTTGGAGAAGAACAGGGAGGGTTTAGGAAGGGAAGAGGTTGTGTAGATCAGATATTCATTCTTAGATCTTTAGTGGAAAAGTTCTAGAAAAGAGAAAGAAGTTGTATGCGGCTTTCATGGATTTGGAGAAAGCATATGACAGGGTGGATAAACAAGGATTGTGGAAAGTACTAAGAATATATGGAGTAGATGGGAAGTTGTTGAATGCTGTGAAGAGTATGTATGATGGTGCTAAGGCTGCAGTGCGTGTGGACTGTGAACTGAGTGAATTTTTCTCTTTGAAGGTTGGGTTGAAACAGGGATGTGTCATGTCTCCATGGTTGTTCAATCTGTACATGGATGGGGTAATAAAAGAGGTACAAGGTAGGGTAGTGGATGTTGGAGTGGCCCTGGTGAGAGAGGGTAGTGTTTGGAAACTTCCTGTACTGTTGTTTGCAGATGATACTGTGTTGTTGAGTGAAGACGAAGGAGAGCTGCACGGCTTGGTGGATGAGTTTGGGAGAGTGTGTAAGAAACGGAATCTAAAGGTGAATCAAGGGAAGAGTAAAGTGATGGTCTTTGAGAGAGGTGAAGTCAGTGAATGTACAGTGAGGTTGGATGGTGAGGAATTGGAAAATGTGAGTACGTTTAAGTACTTGGGTAGTGTGATGGGTAAGGATGGATGTTTGGAGGGTGAAGTGCTTGAAAGGTTACAGCAGGGAAGAAAGGTTGGTGGTTCCTTGAAAGCAGTGATAAGAAACAAGGAAGTTAGCATGGAAGTGAAAAAGTTACATCATGACAGTATTGTGATACCAACTCTAATGTATGGAAGTGAAGATTGGACGTTGCTAGAAGGACACAGGTCAAGAGTGAGAGCAGTGGAAATGAGTTATTTAAGAGGAGCCTGTGGAGTCACATGGAGAGACAGGCTGACAAATGAGGATATAAAGGAGCCTTGTGGTGTGGATGTGGATGTGATAGGAAGCGTTAGGAGGAATACACTGAGGTGGTTTGGCCATGTGGAGAGGATGGAAGGTGAAAGACTGACTAAGAGAGTGTATGTGAGTGAGGTGGAGGGGGGAAGAGGGAGGGGGAGGCCGAGGATGAGATGGAGGGATGGGGTGGAGAGGTATATGAGAGAGGGGGGTGTGAGTTGAGAGTGGGGCAGTGAAATGGCGGGGGACAGGGCGACATGGAGGCGATTTGTTTGTGGCCACCTCGAACGGGATTGAGGCGTCTGGCAATAGATAGATAGAAAGAAAGATAGATTTCGGAATGTTAAGTGTGATCTCAAAGTTTGAGGGTCACATCAGACTTGTACTAATTGTGATCAGTCATTAAAGGATTGAAAAACTCCTGGCAGATTTGTGTGGGGAAGGGGAATGGTTTGAGATATGGTAAATTCCATTTAATTTTGGAAAAATGCAAGGTGATGGATATTGGCCATGCAAATCCCAGGTCACATTATTCACTTTCTGGGAAAGCTCTCAGGGTGACCGATTTGGATGAGAATTTAGGTATATTGGTCATTAGTGACCTAAAATTCTCCAAACACTGCATTGAAGTAGAGAAAAAGGCCGAGAAGTTGTTAGGCTACATCCAGAGGCAGTTTCAGTATAGGAAATAGATGTTCTTACACTCTATAACTCCTTAATATGGCTACTTCAGGAGTATGCTGTGCAGTTCTGGTCACCTACACTCATGAAAGATATAGACTGACTTGAAAGAGTCCAGGCTGTTGCTACAAAACTTGTTCCATCCATCAGGAGACTCAGTAGCAGTAGTTGTAGTAGTAGATTTTCCCAAGGCAGTCTGGTCGAACAGACCTGAGTCCCTAAGGAAGGCCACGGCCGAGAACGAGCTTTCCCACAGAGCTTTTAAGGAGTGTATGTTGTGTTGTTGGCGCAGGTGGTTGTGTGCACTGCAGTCTTCCATAATGTGCATAATAGTATGGGGTGCCATGTTACATCCTGGACAGGCATCAGCGACAGAGTCATTCAGCCACTTCTGATAACACAAGAGTACTGGATGATGCCCACTTCTCAGCCTGGCCAGGTGAACACTGTCCTCACGAGGGAGATAGGATTCAGAAGAATGGATGTCAGGAGGCCGTGCATGAAGCTGTGTGTTGCCTTTAAATGACTGAATGGAGCAGCGAGTGATTTGAGTGTGGATGTGCGACTGGAAGGTGGTTTGAGGTGGGCGAAGGGGGAAAGATGACATTCTTTGTGTATGATATTGTGTGCTGGGTGTTGTTTTGATGTTCCTTGGTGTGTGTAGATGTGCTGCCATGTAGTGTAGTCGATGGCGTGGGTTTGTGGTTAGAATTTGTGTGTCTAGATGATCCTTGACTTTGAGGACTTTGGTTTCTTGGTGTAGATGATCAGTGGGTGTAGTAGCTGTGCAACCTATGATTTTTAGGGCCTTGTTCTGAATGGTCTGTAGAGTGTTGTAGTGTGTTTTAGTGAGATTAGAAGTCCAAGCAGGGCTTGCATAATTCATCGCTGAATGTATGTATTGTTTGTATTCTGTGGTGGTGGTTTCATTGTTGTGTCCGAATGTTGTATGGGCAAGTGACCTTAAGGCATTGAATCTTGATGTTAATTTATCTCTAATGTTTGTGATGTTTAAATTACATTGATGTATGCACCAAGGATTTTGTGTAATTCACCGGGTCGGTCAGGATCACTTGATGGTCGTGATAGTCAGCTTTTACCCTCCCGGAAGGGAGCTGAGAGCTCATATAGTCCGATCTAAGGGCAAGGCTGTGATCTTCACACACGCACACACCCGTCCCCTTGCTCAAGGGGGACAGTAACCACCCACTTCGTCAGTGAAGCTTTTCGCAACCTGAGCGAGGCGCAAACTCCTGTCCACCAGTTGGCAAACGGGAACGTTACCACTGCACCAGCGAGCAATGTGTGTGTGTGTGTGTGTGTGTGTGTGTGTGTGTGTGTGTGTATTTACCTATATGTAATATACAGGAATTGAGCAATGCTCGTGTTGTCCTGTCTCCAGATCCACATTTATCTAATCTACTTTTACACACATGAATGTTTTTCGCCTGCACCACCTCTTCGTCTAAGTCTTTCCAAATTCTTATGTATTTACCTAATATACCTAATTGTGATATACAGGAAATGAGCAACGCTCGTGGGATCCCGTCTCTGTTTCTCAGTAAGTCAGATTTAGCTTTAAACTCGTTTAATTTTTTAGACTGGATGATCTCTTTGTCTAGACTATTCCACAGATCTATACTGCTATATGGAAAACTATATTCTTGATATCCTTCAAGCAGCTTGACTTCTTCAGTTTCATTCCTAGTCTTCTTGTTGCTCTCTTATCCCATACAAACAGATCTTGGTCAGTTTTATCTACTCCAATCATCGTCCTGAACATTGCAATCATGTCTCCTCTCTTTCTCCTTTTCTTTAAGGAAGGCAAATCCAGCTTTTCCAGCCTTTCTCTGTATGACAGATCTGCCAGACTGGGGACCATCTTGGTTGCTGTTCTTTGTATTCTCTCAATCTTGTTTATATCTTTCTTTTTGTGTGGGGACCACACTACCGCTGCATGTTCTAACCTGGGGTGGATCATGGCCACTATCAATATTTTTAACATCTTCTCATCCATATAATGAAATGCTACTCTTATGTTAGTCAAAAGTTTATACGTCTCTTTAACTATCTTGTTAACGTGTTTTTCAGGTGACAAATTATCCTGGACCAGCACTCCCAAATCTTTCTCTTCTCTCGCTTTTGTGATTGATTCATTACCGATCAGATAATTCAATGATGGCCTCTTGGTACTTTTACCCATTTCCAATATTTTACATTTCTTTGCGTTAAATTTCATTTCCCACATCCGGCTCCAATCATGTGTCCTATCCAGATCCTTCTGCGACATTTTACAATCCTCCTCAACCTCTTCCTTCCTCAAGATCGTTACATCATCAGCAAACAGACTTGCATAACTGTTTACTCCATCTACCACATCATTTACGTAAATCAGGAACATTACTGGCGTCAACACCAAGCCTTGAGGGACTCCACTTGTTACTTCCCTCCATCCAGACATCCTATCCTTTATTACTGTCCTCATTTGTCTGTCTCTCAAAAAGTCTCTCATCAATTCCAGGAGTTTCCCTTTGAGTCCTATTTACTCTAGTTTCCACATTAGTCTCGTATGAGGTACCTTGTTGAAGGCCTTCTCCAAGTCTAAATACGCACAATCCACCCAACCATCTCTCTCCTGTACCACGTCAATCGCTCATGAGTAAAAGCTCAACAAGTTAGAAACACATGACCTTCCACTTCTGAATCCAAACTGACATTCAGGCAAAACATTCATCAGTTCTAGATATTTTATCCATCTGTCTTTCAGGATTCTCTAACACAATTTTGCGACCATGCTGGTTAGAGACACTGGTCTATAATTCAGGGGTTCTTCCCTGTTTCCTCCCTTATAAATTGGTGCCATATTTGCCCTCTCCCCTTCTTGAGGCACTTTCCCCTCTTCCAGAGAACACACAATTGAACTGTGAATCTCATCCACCAGTTGTTCTCTGCATTGCTTTAGTACTGAATTAGAAATTCCATCAGGTCCTGGGGCTTTCCTTACATCTTGAGTTTCCAGTAATTTATACACTTCCTGTATCACCACCTTTATATCTTTTATCATCGGTACATTTCTAATCACTCCCTCCCGTTCCACAAACCCCTTTTCATTAGTGAAAACTGGTTTGAAACATTTGTTCATTATTTCAGCTTGCATTGCCGCATCTTTATAGACCTCTCCTTCTGTTTTCAGTTTGTTGATTCCTTCCTCTTGTTTCAGTTTGCCATTAACAAATCTGTAAAACAGTTTGGGTTCATCCTTGCATTTGTCTGTTATATCTTTTTCAAAATTCCTTTTTTCTTCTCTAAGTATTCTTGTGTATTCATTTATAGTTCTTTTATATTCTTCCTTTGTTATGTTGTTACCTCTCTTTCTCCCGTTGTTCCACACCTTATGTATCTCTTTTTTTGCTATCATACACCTTTTATTAAACCACTCCTTTTTCCTGTTTTCTTTCCCACATAGTCTTGGTACAAATTTTTCCACTCCCAAATTATAGAGGTCTAGAAAGATATCCCACTTCCTCTGTATCTCTCTTGTTTCTCTGAATATTCTCCAATCCACATTTTTGAAGTATTATCTGAATCCTTTGGGGGTAAGATGCAAATGAATGTGTTTGAATGGATGAGTAAATGGGGAGTGTGTCGTCCTGTCTCGGCTACCTCCCTTTCCTTGGGGGAAGCAGCCTAGGTATATAGATAGGTAGATAGATAAAATTTTCTTTCCCAGAGTTGTATCTTCGCTGCCTATAAAGCTCGTCTCTTGGCTCGACATTCCCTATTATCATCTGGAACTCAGTGACCACATGACACAAATACAGTATTTCAAAGATTCTATTACATCGGGTTCTTTGGTAAACAGTAAGTCAAATCTTGCTGGTGTGTCCTCACCTCGGAACCATGTCTCTTCTTTGACCTGTTGTTTTATCACATTATTCATTCTTATATTTAATAATATAGTGCCCCATGAATCTTCACTGCCTCCTGAGTCCCATTCCTCCCAGTTCACCTCTTTACAGTTAAAATCACCCACCAAAATTATATTGCTGCTTTTCACAATTATTTTTTGTAAATAACTAGCCATATCTGACAACATCTCCTGGTATTCGTCATCATTCCATGCTCTTGGCTTAGGGGGAACATACACTACCTCCATATCTCTCTTGCCATTCTCTCCATTTTCTAATTTCATAATTATCACTTCAGCCCTGCCTTCTCTCATTTCCACTGTACAATATCTACTTTTATATTGTTGCTTACAGCTATCATCACTCCTTCTCCTGTTTTACTTTTCTATCTCTTCTCCACAGTTTGTATTTACCATCTCCTATATGAACATCAGTATCTTCTCTTAACTTGGTCTCTACAAAACACATGACATCAGGTTCATGATCTCTCAAGAAATCGTTAATTTCGATCCTTGTCGATATTAAACCTTCAGCATTAGTATATACTACCTTCAAGTTATTTTTGATGTTTTTTTTTTATACCCTCTTCTCTCCTTCTCTCCGTCGGTACCACTTCCTCAATTTCTGATTTACAACTCTCCCAATAACTTCTCTTTTTCGTTTTCATATCCATCCCCCTTAGTTTCCTTCACTTCTAGTTCCTCACATACCACCTTCTTACTTTCATATCCATCATCATGTGTGTGTGTGTGTGTGTGTGTGTGTATGGTAGGGGAGTGTTGTTTATGGTGAGCTGTGGAATATGACTGTGCACCAAGGATTTTGTGTGTGTGTGTGTGTGTGTGTGTGTGTGTGTGTGTGTGTGTGTGGTAGGGGAGTGTTGTTTATGGTGAGGTGTGGAATATGATTCTGTTCTGCCATCCAGTTTGTGAGAAGGGTCATTGTAGATTTGGCTGGGGCTATTTTGAGCCTGTTTGTGGTGAACCATTCACGTAATGTATTAAGGTAAGATTGGAGGATATGTGCGACTGTGTTTGGATTTTGGTGTGTACGACTGTACGTGTAAGCATTATGCCGTCTGCATACGAAGCTATGATTATTTGTGGTGTGTGGGGTGTGGGTATGTCGTGTATGTATAGGTTAAAGAGAGTAGTGGACAAAACAGATCCCTAGATCCCTAGGGGATGCCGTTTGTGAAGTTTCTGGTACTCAATGACTGACTGGCAAATGTTACATGTGCACATCTGCCTGGTAAATAGTTTGCCAGCCATCATTTTGTGTTATTGTGCATGTTTGTGTTAAATATTTTGTTTGTGAGATTGTGGTAGGGGATGACATCAAAAGCTTTGTCATGTCTAGTGTGACTAGCAGTGTTATGTGTGGTGGTCTAGCTGAATTCTTGCCAGCAAAAATTCTGTGTAAGGTCTGTAAGAAGAGTGTTTGTGGAGTATAGCAGCCTAAAACTATGTTGTGATGGGGCTAGGGGGATGTGAGGTGTAACTAGTTGTAATACCAGTCGTTCAGTGACTTTGGAGGGGGTGCAGAGGAATGTGATGGGACAGTGTGAGGAAGGTAACATGGGGTCTTTGTTGGGTTTGGGGATATTGATGATAGTGCTATGCTTCCAGATGTTGGGTATTATGTTGTGTGAGTAGCTGTAGTTTGATATGTTGGTGAGTGCTTGTGTGCCTTGTGGTCCAAGGTGTTTAAGGTGTGTATTGCTTATGTTGTCTGTACCACGGTCAGATGAGTGCTTAGGGTTGCTAATGATGTGCTTTGTCTGGTTGTAAGTGAAAGGTACGAAGTCTAGGTCTGTGGAAAACTGTCTCTTGCGTCAGACAACACATCGGTCGTTGCGATGGGGGTTGAGATGGCTGACATGTGAAAAGTGATTGAGGAGAGTGTTTGCTTGTTTTTTGTTTGAGGATATGGTGTCGGTTGTTGTGATGGCAGTCTGTACAGTTTGCTGGTGTTTGTTTTGTGATCGTGTGTTTGGAGATAATTGCTGTATTCCAGTTTAGTTTTTGCTGTTCTGATATTGTATTGTTTATCTGAGTGTTGAGTTCTTGTATTTGTTGTACAGTGTCTTATGTATGGGGTGTTGGTGAATGTCAGTGTCATGTTGGCTGATGAAGCCTTTAATTTCTGATGTGTAGTTGGGGTTGTGTTTCTGTTGCCTCTAGGGATGTATCTTTGGTCTGCATTTTGAATAATCGCATTGAAAGTGTGCACAGTGGTGTTGATGTTTGTGATGGACATACTGTTTAATATTTCAAGGCGTTGTTCGATGCTGGCGGCCATGGAAAGGTTAAAACTGGACTGTATAAAAGTAGATATGGAGACAGGACAATATGAGCTTAGCTCAATTCCTGTATTCTACAAATAGGTAAATACACACACACACACACACACACACACACACACACACACACACACACACACACACAGCTCACCAACAGAGACAGAGCTCTCTGTGGATCGTGTGGAATTAATCGCCGAATCAGCAGCGAAAAGGAGACAATCCTTTTGTGATTATGTGAATGAATACATGAGTGGTGGTCCCGTCTGATATAGTGAAAAAATGACAGATTTCGACCAAACGAGAGTGCAAACTACAGTGGAAGTAGAAAGTTTTCGTAGGTTGCATCATGGTGGAAGGAGATAGTTCATTGTTTACATCTGGCGGCGGTGAATTTGCAGGCTTCTCCGATGAAGATAAGGGTAAAGGAAGTACTAAACTGAACCAGACAGGAGTAGCAGGAGTGACGAAAATGGCAGAGAGAAATGTCCAGTAGTTAAAATAGGTATGCACAATAATTGGAGCATTGCATGAATGGACTTTAGAAGAGGAGAAAGAGATTAAGATAATTCAGACCAAGCTGAAAAACATTTGCATACGCAGTGCTGAACAAGAAACGCAAGTTACGGAATTCAAATTGAGTAACAAATCTGCCTCAAATGAAGTAAAACAGCTCAAGAGGGAAAATAAGAGGTTGGATGAAGAAAGGGACAGGATGAAAAGTCAACTATATGAGCATGAATCAAAATCAAGGATGCATGATGAACATATTAAGGAAATCAAGGAGCAACACAAGGTGTAAGAAGGAAATATAAATTTGGAGGAGATTATAGAACAACAAAGCAAGGAAAAGGTGGAAAAGGAAGCGGTTAGGGTACTAAGAATAGAGATTCTTTAGTCAGGGATGTAGCAGTATAGAAAAAATGCTTGTTAATTTCAGAACTAAAAGAAAACCGTATGACAGTATTATTATAAAGGGAAAGAGAAGAACTGAGTAAGGCTAAAGAGGTAGTATCAGTAGTAATGGAGGGAACAACAAAGCTCAAGAAAAGATTGAAGAAGTGTTTAGGCAAAGAAAGTGTGAGGATGGAGGGGCGAGGCCACTTAAAGTTAAGTCTTAGGTAATGGTAAATGAAACCATCAACAGAACATGGAAATTATCAGGCAAAGGGGAGTTCAAGAATGTTTGGATAAGGAGAGATGCAAATGAGGAAGAAAGAGCTAAAATAAAGGAGCCAGTAAAAAACAAATTCAAGAAATGAACAGAGAACGGAAGAAGAGAAGACAGTGTTCTACTGGAGAGGTATGGATCAGAACTAAGGAAGTGGTACCAACAGAGAGAGGAAGAAAAGAGGGAATAAAGAACAACGAAAAAGTTTGGAAAGTGGCATATACTAATGTTGATGGTTTAATATCGGCAAGGATAGAAATCAGCGATTTCTTGAGGGTACTTGAACCAGATATTATGTGCTTTTTAGAGACCAAGTTAATACAGGACATTGATATCCATATGGGAGCTGGTAAATACAAACTGTGGAGAAGAGACAGAAAAGAAAAAATGGGAGGAGTGATGATAGCAGTGAAGAACATCATTGTGGATAATGTGGAACTGGGAGAGGGTAGGGCTGAAGTGATAAATATGAAATTAGAAACGAGAGAATGGCGGGAGAGACATCGCAGTGGTATATGTTCCCCCTAAGACAGGGGCATGGAATAATGATGAATACCAGGAGATGTTGTCAGACATGTTTAGATATCAACAGAAAGTGACTGAGAAAAGCAACAATGTAATTCTGGTGGGTGATTTTAATTTTAAAAAGGTGAACTGGGAGGAATGGGACTCAGGAGGCAGTGAAGATTCGTGGGGCACTATATTGTTAAATATAGCAATGAATAATGTAATGACCCAATGGGTCAAAGTAGAGACAAGAATCAGAGGTGATTACATGCCAGCAAGACTAGATTTACTGCTAACCAAAGAACCTGATGTACTTGAATCCTTGAAATATCTGTGTCCTGTAGAAAAAAGTGATCATGTGGTCATTGAGTTCCAGATGACAAAAGGGAACATAGTGCCAAGAGGTGAGCTTTATAGGCAGGGAAGAGACAACTTTGGGAAAGCAAACTTTACAGGGTTGAGGAAATTTTTAAAAAATGCAGATTGGAGAAAATTCAGAGAAATGAGAGATGCAGAGGAAGTGGGATATCTTTCCAGACCTCTATAATTCGGAAGTGGAAAAATATGTTCCAAGAGTAAGTGGGAAAGAAAACAGGAAAAAGGACTGGTTTAATAGAAGGTATATGACGGCAAAAAAAAAAGAGAGGGACATGGCATGGAACAACTGGAGAAAGGGAGGTAACAATAGAACAAAGAAGGAATATAGAAGAACTAGAAATGAATATACAAGAATATGGAGAGAGGAAGAAAGGAACTTTGAAAAAGGTATAATTAACAAATGTAAGGAAGAACCCAAATTGTTTTATAGATTTGTTAATGGCAAATTTAAACAAAAGGAAGGAATCACCAAACTCATGGCCTTTGGTTCCTTCTTCCTCGCAAAAAAAAAAAAAAAAAAAAAAAAAACTGAAAATAGTAGAGGTCTATAAAGATGAGCAGCAATGCAAGCTGAAATAATGAACAAATGTTTCCAATCAGTTTCACTAAAGCAGTGGTTTCCAACCTTTTCTATTTCTCTCCCCCCCCCTCACTGAATGACACATTCCCTGCACCCCCCTTCCTCAAATACTGTATTTTACTGGCATGGTTGGCACCTGTCCATAAATATCATAGATTCTTAATCTTTGAAATTGTTTATATATTCAGATAACTAGATTTCTTATTCATATCTGAAATATTTTCTCCATATTTAAAAATTACTTAATTCCATCATAATTCATAGTTTTCAAATATAATTACCCTCTTTATCAAGTCATCGCGCCCCCCCAAGTAGCCCTTTGTGCCCCCCTAGGGGGGCGTGCCCCACAGGTTGGAAAACCACTGCACTAAAGAAAAGGATTTTGTGGAGCAGGAGGGAGTGACTAGAAATATAGTGATAAAAGATATAAAGTGGAAGTGCTGGAAGTGTATAAATTATTGGAAACTCAGGATGTAAGGAAAGCTTCAGGACCAGATGGAATCTCTACGTGGGTACTGAAAGAATGCGGAGAACATCTGGCGGATAAGATTCTCGTATTAATTGTGTTTTCCCTGGAAGAAGGGAAAGTGCCTCGGGAGAGGAAGATGGCCAATGTGGTACCAGTTTATAAGAGATGAAACAAGGAAGTACCCTTGAATTATAGACCAGTGTCCCTGATCAGCAGTGTCGCAAAATTGTGTGAGAGAATCCTAAAAGACAGATGGATAAAATATCTGGAAGAGATGAACATTGTGGCTGAAAGTCAGTTTGGATTCAGAAGTGGAAGGTTGTGTGTTTCCAGCTTGTTGAGCTTTTACTCAAAAGCAATTGACATGTTACAGGAGAGAGACAGTTGGGTGGATTGTGTGTACAGTATTTAGATTTGGAGAAAAGCCTTTGACAAGGTACCCCACAGGCGACTAATGTGGAAATTGGAACACATAGGATGACTGAAGGGAAACCTCCTGGAGTGAATGAGAGACTTCTTGAAAGACAGACAAATGAGGAGTGTAATAAAGGACAGGATGTCTGGATGGAGGGAAGTAACAAGTGGAGTTCTGCAGGGCTCGGTGTTAGTGCCAACAGTGTTCCTGATTTATGTAAATTATATTGTCAATGGAATAAACAGTTATGCAAGTCTGTTTGCTGATGATGCAAAGATCTTGAGAAGAGTAGGAGTTGAGGATGACTGTAAAATGCTGCAGGAAGACCTGGATAGGATTCATGATTGGAGCCGGATACAAGAAATGAAATGAAATCCATCCATCATCCAATCCTATGTTGCCCCTTGAGAAACCTAGGAGCCCGGGGTTAGGCAAGTTGGTCCTGGCATTTAAGATGAGAGTAACCGGCCTCACTCATCCCTGAGTGGCATTACATGAGCAGTAAACCCCAACCACCCCTTGGATATAAATCTTCACCAGCTCAATCCAATTGGAGCACTGTTATTACCCACTAAACCACCAGGAGCCAAAATTTGGTTATATGGTTACCACCCAGCGTAGTAAATGGTTTCCTGGTGTACATGAGACCATTTGGCTTGTGACTCAGTGTAGACTCACCCTCAGGCAGAAGGAAGAGGAAAGAATGAAGGAAAGAAAGACACAAGCGGGAGTGCAAAGTCACCCGTAGGCAGAGGAAGGAGGAAAGAATGAAGGAAAAAAAGACAGAGGAGGATGGATGGAAAGAAGAATGGAGGAGAGGAAAGGGCAGACACCTGAGAGCAGCACCATATCAAGTGAGTGGATGGTGAGTGCCCCCACCTACTACATAAATCACGCAAAAAAAATGTTAAATATTGGAAATGGGTAAGAGAACCAAGAGGCTATCACTGAATTATATGATTGGTATCGAACCAGTCACAAAAGCGAGAGAAGAGAAAGATTTGGGCGTGCTGGTCCAGGATAGTTTGTCACCTGAAAATGACATTAACAAAATACAGTACCCTTGCGTCCAACACGCGTTTGTCCAGCACGGAGAGCAAAAAATTAGTACGATTTAATACAATTTAATTACTGTAACATGGGTGCATTAGCATAACACGCACGGAGCTCCAAGAAGTGGGCGAAATCCGCGGAGTTCGCCTCTAGCACAGTCGCCCCTGGTACAACACGTTCATACTGGACGTTCCTGTGATCCTGACAGCCAATCAAAACTTTTGATCAAGTAGCCTCCCCCACCCACTATCATGACGTGATCGTGATGTCGCCCAATCAAAAATGCTTCTGCTCTCACGTGATGTTTTGTTTACATTTCTCCCGCCGCAGTGCCACTCAGTCGCATAATTCGCATTGGAAGGTGCTTTTTTCTCGCTGCATTTTCTGCCCTTGCAACTGGATTTTATCCAGCCCACGATGCTTAGGAAGCCTTCTGAGAACCCCAAGAAGCGGCGGCACCTCCCTCAGGCCACCAAGCTAGAAATCATCGAGAGGAAGAAGAAAAGGGAGAGGAAAGTGGACATCGCCAAGGCTTACGACGTGAATGAAGCCAACGTGAGGACCATAATAAAAATCCAAGACAAGATCCTGGCAGCAGTGAAGGCTTATGGAATGCTAGGACAGGCAGAAGCAGGACTTTCCATGGATGTGGATGAGGATAGTGTTTCTGAGTGTGATTTCGCAGGATTTATGAGGGAGGTTGAGGAGGAGCAGCAGCCATTACCCGCTAGTGACACCAGCAACAATCCTCCGGGGACCCAGTAGGACTACCTACAGCCTTGGATACCACCTTCCATTCCCAGCAAGCCCACCAACACTATCCTAAAAGGTTAATTATCATTCATAGTACAGCACCATTTATTATAATTACAGTAGTACCAATATATGTAAAAGTATATGGTAGGTATTTAGGGTGACTTTTCCTAGGGTTGCTGACATAATTCATTTTTCCCCATAAGCTCTGTTGTTTGTCCAACACGTTTTTGGTCCAACACGGGACTTGTGCATGACAATATTACCATGTTGGACGCAAGGGTACTGTAGTTAGAAAGACATACAATCTCTTGACTGAAATAAAAGTGGCATTTTATGAAATAGATGAGGAAATGATGAAAAAATTGATAGTGGCCATGATCCACCCCAGGTTGGAATATGCAGCAGTAGTGTGGTCCCCACGAAAAAAGAAAGATATAAACAAAATTGATAGAATACAAAGAACAGCAACCAAGATGGTCCCCAGCCTGGCAGATCTGTCATACAGAGAGAGGCTGGAAAAGCTGGATCTGCCTTCCTTAGCCGGCCGCATCCCGACGACATATGGATACGTCACCACGTTTTGCCAGATTGACACCCGACAACGTATCCATACGTTATGCATTTGCAAGGTCCGTCATTTGCACATTTTTCAAGTTTCACGGGTGAGTTTTGGTAGGCATATGTGGGAGACCTTCTTCTACCCAATGCCAGGCGGGGATAATGCCTAGCCCCACCTGACCCCTTCTCCCTCCCCTCACGCCATTTTCTCGGCAACTCACGTGTTAGCAGTGACCTGGCCAGTAAAGACATGTCGCATCACGGTCTCTCCAATTATGAAATTCAAGGCGATAGTGATTCCTGAGGTGGAGGACAAAGGAGGAAATAAGCCAGAGGAAGAAGCAAACAGAAAAGATGAGGCGGTAAAGTTGTAAAAGAAGGTGCCATATGTTGATGTTTTTGGTGAGTGAACAACGCTTATATCGCCTATATTATTGTCTGAAAACCAGCATACTCTTGTACTACATATAAATTCGTACCAAATGAATAAATATCTAACCAGTTATGCATGGTTTGAAATATCAACCCCTCTCATAGAAAACGTTTTCTCTCGAGCCTGGCTTGAGAGAATGCGGTAACAAGGTAAAGGTATTCTTACTTCTACCGTATTTCTAAACTCAACTGAGCACTTTCTCTCTGAATTTTCAATGTTTTTCATGAAAAGCAGAGGTTTAAGCCAAAATAAAACTTTCCTAAAATCTGCCGGCATTGGTGAAAAATCTGCTGGGACACTGTGGGTTAGAAGAAAGGATGTTTTTCTTCAAGTGTATATAAACAAGAACTAAATATTTAGTTTTTCTTCATTTTTTGTGCACCACGAGGTGTGATAAAAGAATGGTAATTGCGCAATCCTTGGGTTTAATGTTCTGCTGAATCAGAAGTAGTTGGATGGTACAGTAATTGGATGATGATGGAACGTAAAGATGAAGTCCTAAAGGGGTCGGGTCCAAAGTTATTGATTTTGCCTTTTGTGATTGTACCTGTTGAGCAAACTTTCTTGATTACAAAAATTTTGAGAATGGAGATTTTACTGTATACATTGTTTATATCCATGCTTTCCTGATTTATAACTTAGATCTTTAGAGCCTAAGAGAAAAAAACAAATGTAAAGTCATGAGTGCTTAGTGAGGAATTGGAAAGATAATGCTGAGGATCATGTGGAAATATGTGAAACTGGGATGGAATGATTATGATTAAATGGAACAGACTGGTAATCAGGTGTATAAAGTGCAGAAAGCATGAAGAAAACTTTTACCTTCAGTGAAACCATGTACAACGCTAGGTGGTAACCAGATAACCAAACCATACATGCTCCCTACGTGTCAAGTGGGTTGGTGGGGGGTTAGTGCCCCTCCCTGTAAAACAAATAACTCAGAGTCAAATGGCCACCCCGTACGGGATGATGGCGTCTGGCAGTAGATAGATAGATAGATAGTTTTGTTTCCAGTTGATAATGACAGTAGTGTTAGTTTTTTCTTTGGAAAATCATATTTAGTTTATTTATTGATAGCAGCAATTCACCTTTATTTCATGCACACTAATACTGTTAATCATTGCAGTTGGTGTTTTTGCAAGAAGAAAGATACGTTGAATTCCATGGTCAAGCAGGTCGGTGGTTTCGAACAAGAATACCAAAATTTGGACGTGATCTGGCATATCATTACCCATCTTGTGATCTCTATCTTGCTACATCTGGGTAAGTCACAATGTGTATATGAATATTAGACATTGCTTTTGTATGTGTGCATGTACTGTCCAGTGAAATGTATTGTCAGATGAGTGTAAGGTTCACTGTTCACCTCAAAATGTACAGACCATTCAGTTGTGAGAGTCATCTCAGCTTTAGAAAGCATGTCTACTGAGTGAAAGAGTGATTAAACAACAAGAGGGACCTGCTTGGAGCTATTTGACTGCCGTATTTGCGATGTTGGTCACTACGCAGTGCATTGGCTGACTGTATTTGTGTGTGTGTGTGTGTGTGTGTGTGTGTGTGTGTGTGTGTGTGTGTGTGTGTGTGTTCTTACCTAATTGTATCTTTACAGGAATGAGTCAAACTCGTACTGTCCCGTGTCTTAAACCATATTTATCGTACATATCCTTAAATTTGTGAATTGTTTTGGCACACACTATTTCATTCGGTAGTGCATTCCATTGATCAGTTGCTCTGTTTAGGAAACTGAATTTCCTTACGTCTTTATCACCTCTCTTCTTATGCAGTTTTTTGCAGTGTCCTCTTGCTGATGCTTCTCCATATGTTAAGTAATCATTTATGTCTATTTTCTCCTTCCCTGATATGCACTTATATAGCATTATCATGTCACCTCTTTTCCTTCTCTCCTGTAGTGTTGGTAGATTCAGTTTATTTAGTCTTTCTTTGTAGCTTAGGTCCCTTAAGCTTCGTATCCATCTTATAGCGGCCCTTTGAACTTTTTCAGTCTTGTCTATGTGCTTTTTGAGATGAGGACTCCAGACTACTGATGCATATTCCAGGGTTGGTCTAATGAATGATGTTATTATCCTTCATAGCATGTCTTCATTTATGTATGTGAATGCTATTCTCATATTTGCAAGCAGTGTATACATGTTCCGTACCTTCTCGCTGATGTGGTCAGCCGGAGATAGTCTGTTATTGATAATCACACCTAGGTCTTTCTCTCTTTCTGATGTGTATAGGGTTTTATTTCCTAACTTATGATCCCAATCAGGTCTTTTTCCACTTTTACCAAACTTGATTACATGACACTTGTCCACATTGAATTCCATTTGCCATGTACTACTCCATTCATGAAGTTTATTTATTTCTTCTTGTAGCTCTTTACAAGAGTCTGTGTTAGTAATTCTCCTTTGTATTTTTGCATCATCTGCAAACATATTCAGATAGCTCTCATTTCCAGTGTTACTGTTTATATCATTTATATACACTAAAAACATGATTGGTGCCAGCACTGCACCCTGTGGTACTCCACTAGTCACTTCTTTCCATGATGAGTAGTTTCCTCTTAGTAGTGTTCTCATTTCTCTTATTATGAGATAGTCTTGCATCCAACAAAACAGTTTGCCTCGAATTCCTCCTTGATGGTACTTTTTCCATAAAAGTCTTTGGTGTGGTACTGTGTCAAAAGCTTTCTTGAAATCTAAATATATACTGTCCACCCATCCTTCCCTTTCCTGTATTGTGTTTGTTACTCTGTCATAGTAGCTCAACAGATTAGTAACACATGATTTTTCTTTTCTGAAACCAAACTGTCTTTCTGTTATCATACTGTGTTCTTCTAGATGATTTACCCAAGCTTTTCTTATAAGCTTTTCTAATACCTTGCATACAACACTGGTCAGTGATACTGGTCGGTAGTTGAGTGGATTTTGTCTATTTCCTTTCTTGAATAAGGGGACAATATTTGCTTTTTTCCAAATATCAGGTAGTTTACCTTGACTCAAGGATTTCTTGAAAATTAAAAATAATGGTTTACTTAACTCCTTTGCACATTCTCGTAGTACCCAACATGAAATTTCATCAGGACCACTTGCTTTTCCTCTGTCTAATCTACTTAACTCCTCCTGTATTACTTTTTCTGCTATTTGTATATCTGGTAGTATGTGTGAACATGCATGTTCCACATAGTCCCTCTCAAAATTTTTTTCTTCTGTAAAAACTAATTGCAAATTCTTATTTAGTGCTTCACAAATATCTTTCTCTTGTGTATAAGTGATTCCCTCATCCGTAATTGATTATATTATATCTTTTACTTTGGTTTTGCTTCTGATATAGCTGTAAAACAGCTTTGGTTGGTCACTACTTTTATTTATTATATCCTCCTCAAACTGTTTTTGGGCTTCCCTCCTTATTCTTGTATAATCATTTCTTGCCTGTTTGTAATTATTATACGCCCTTTCACTATTATGTCTTCTGTATCTATTCCACAACAAATCTCTTCTTTCTTTTGATTTTTTACATTCTGTATTGAACCATTTCTGTATTTTCTTATCTGCTTTTTTGTGCTGTGGGATGTACTTCTGGACTCCTATTTCATAAAATTCACAGAATTTTTTATAAACAGCATTTAAATCTTGTCCTCTAAGCTCATTTTCCCAATCAACTTCTAAGAAATACTTCTTTAGGTCTTGATAATTTCCCTTTTTATAGTTTAGGCTCTTTTTGTAACTGTCATTGCTGTTTACTATGTCATATGCTATCCTGAAGTTATAATTTAGTACTGCATGATCGCTTTTGCTGAGTGGAGGGTGATATATTAAACTGTCAATATCATTTTCTTGCCTAGTAAATACTAGATCTAGCACTGAAGGTACTTCAAGTCCTCTTTTTCTGGTGGTTTCCCTCACATGTTGCGTTAGGAAGAACTCTTGTACGAGATCCAGGAGCTTTTGGTCCCAACAGCTTTCTTGGCTAATTATATCTAGAGTATTCCAATTTATATTTGTATTGAAATCCCCAGTTAGTATAATTCTTTCTGATTTCTCTTCCATTTTATATACAGTAGTAATGATCTTAACCTCTGAATTGTACTCTCTACCAGGTCCTCATATTCATCTCTTTCCCATGTGTTTGATCTGGGTGGCATGTACAAATTGGCTACAATTACTTTACCTTCAGATATGTTGATCTCTACTGCAGTCAGTTCTACTTGTGATGCTATGTCTAGTTTTATTTCATTGACTTTTAGATTTTTCTTAGTTTTATCTATCTATCTATCTATAGCCCGACGCCCTAATCCCGCAAAGGGTGGCCGCAGACAAAATGCCTCCAAGTCGCTCTGTCACCCACCATTTGACTACCCTCCCCCCAACTCACCCCCCCCTCCCTCATATACCTCTCAACTCCATCCCTCCACCTCATCCTTGGTCTACCCCTCCCTCTCCCTCCCTCCACCTCACCTACATACACCTTCTTAGTCAGTCTTTCATTCTCCATTCTCTCCACATGTCCAAACCACCTCAGTGTATTTCTCCTAATCTTTTCAACCACATCCATATCTACCCCACAACGTTCCTTCACTTCTTCATTCGTCAACCTGTCCCTCCACGTCACTCCACATGCTCCTCTCAAGTAACTCATTTCCACTACTCTCACTCTTGACTTGTTCCCCTCTTGCAAGGTCCACGCCTTGCTTCCATACATCAGGGTAGGGATCACAATGCCATCATGCAGTGACTTCTTAACTTCCATACTCACCTCCCTATTTCTCATCATTGCTTTCAGTGTACCAACAACCTTTCTTACCTGCTGTACCCTTTCACGTACTTCATCCCCCAAAGTTCCATCCTTACTCATCACACTACCCAAGTACTTGAATGCACTCACATTCTCCATATGCTCATCATCCAACCTCACTGCACACACTGTGACTTCATTCCTCTCAAACACCATAACTTTACTTTTGTTTACATTAACTTTCAGCTTCCTCCTCCTACACACTGTCCCAAATTCATTCGCCAAACCTTGCAACTCCCATTCATCTTCACTCAACAATACTGTATCATCAGCAAACAGCAACACCGGAAGCTTCCAAATCTCACCCTCATTCATTAGGGCCCCCCCCACATCCACTGCCCTACCTTGCACCTCCTTTACAACCCCATCCATATATATATTAAACAGCCATGGAGACATCACACACCCCTGTTTCAGTCCCACATTGAGATCAAAGAACTCACTCAGCTCACCATCCACTCGCACCGTAGCCCTAGCTCCCTCGTACATACTCTTCACAGCACTCAACAATTTCCCCTCCACTCCATATATTCTTAATACCTTATTTATTAGTTAATATTATAATTCCTCCTCCTTTTTTTAAATTTCTGTCTCTTCTCCATATATTGTATTCCTCTAAGTGTAGTATGTCATTGGATATCCTTGGTGTTAATTTTGTTTCAGTTAGGCATATTATTTGTGGTTCATTTTCTCTGACATAATCATTCATCTCTAGTAATTTAGATACCATTCCATCCACATTTGAGTACATCAACTTTATCATCTTGTTTATATACTTGTCATGACATGGTTCTATTACCTTCCTCCTTTTTATTCCATCCTGTTTGTGTACCACTTTCATACCTGTAATCCTATTACTTTGTAAAAAAAAAAATTCTTCTTCTCCTCTTCTGATCTTCCCTCATTTTTTGTTTTTGCTTCCTCCCTTTTCTCTTTCAGTAATTCCAGTTCCTCTTGTGTTAGGCATCTTTTTATCCATTCATTTTTGAACTCCTCTTTTTCCAAAAGATTCTTTGCATTTTTTAGTATCTCTTCCGCAGTGTTTACACTCTGGAAAGTCACTTTTAGAGGTCTTGTCTTGCTTTTCTCATATTTCCCTAACCTTTTGTGTTCCTCTATGTCTTTACTACAGATTTCCTTTGATACTTCTTTCAGTAAGCTCATTACATTTGCCATCTCATTTTTGTCTCTTGTGATCTTGTTTTTTACTTCTTCCTCTTCTATACCAGTGATTACTATAGATTTGTGTATATCTACTGAATCTCTGACTAACTTCGGATTGTTTTGGATTATTCTTTTCACTTCCTTTTTAATGCTTTTTTCCTCCACCCTTGTTTCTAAGTCTTTCTTTACTTTCACCATTTCAGCATACGTGGTTTCCACATCATTTTTGTAGCTTTGTACAGCTTCATTCACCTGTGTTATCTTCTCCTCAATATCACTGCTCTGGTCAATAAGACTGCTTACTTGCCTAATTGTCTCTGTGTCATTTTTGAACTCTTCCATAACACTCTCGTGAGTGACTACTGTACTTGCCATTTCACTCATTTTCTTCCTAAGTGTACTCAATTCCACTGTTAGTTCACTGATGGTTGTGTCTTTCTTATTGGCCTCCCTTCCTAGTTTTTCTATTTCTTTTGCAAGTGCATTTGCTTCTTTATTTCATCAATTTCATTTTCGAAAGCCCTTTCTAGTTTGTTTACACGTTCATCCAGTCTATTGTGAGTCTCCACTTCAACCAGTTCTTGGTAGAAATCATCATTTTGCTTTTTACCTTTATCCCTTTTCTTTTCCAAATTTGCTTTACTAAAGTATGTATCCATTTTGCAATACTAAAAGTGCAGAGCATGTACTTACAAATCCCGTGTTGTTGTAGTCTAAACAAACCTCAGATGACTAAGCGTATTCTTTGGTCTTGGTTCACTTCCCTGTTTGATCAAGTCTTGTTTAAACTTATTATTTTTTTCCTTTTAATAATGAAAAATCATTTAGTCTAACCTGGTACAGAGCTTGACTCATACAAAGATACTAATTTAGGTAATGCCATTGGCTGTGTTGGTTCGGTACGGAGTGCCGATGTCACACGTCCGACTCGGTTGAATCGCTGTGTGTGTGTGTGTGTGTGTGTGTGTTTTTCTTACCTACCCAGTTGTATCTTAACAGGAATGAGTCAGGCTCCTACTTTCCTGTGTATTAAAGCATTTTTATAATACATATCCTTAAATTTATGAATTGTTTTGGCACTATGTCATTTGGTAGTGCATTCCACTGATCAGTTGCCCTATTAGGGAAGCTGAAGTACCTTACATCTTTATCACCTCTTTTTATGCAGTTTTTTTGCAGTGTCCTATTGCTGATGCTTCCCCACAGGTTATATACTCATTTATGTCTATTTTCTCTTTCCCTGAGACACATTTATATAGCATAATCATGTCTCCTCTTTTCCTTGTCTCCTGTAGTGTTGGTGGATTCAGTTTTTCTAGTATTTCTTCATAACATCTAGAATCTAGATAGATACTTTCAACCCATCCTTCTCTTTTCAGTAATGCTTCTGCAACACTGTCATAATAGCTTAATAGCTTAGTTACACATGATTTTCCCTTTGTAAAACCAAACTGCCTTTCTGTTATCATACTGTATTCTTGTAGATGGTTTACCTAAACTTTTCTTATCAGCTTTTATAATGTCGTACTTACAACACTGGTTAGTGATACTGGTCAGTAGTTGGGTGGATTCTGTCTGTTCCCTTTCTTGAATAGGGGAACAATGTTTGCCTTCTTTGAAATGTCAGGTAGTTATCTGGACCCAAGGATTCATTGAATATTAGATATAAGGGTCTGCTTAACTCCTTTGCACATTTATGTACCACCCAACATGAAATTTCGTCAGGACCATTTGCTTTTCCTTTGTCTAATTTACTTAACTCCTCCTGTATTTCTTTTTCTGATATTTGTATACTTGGTAATATGTGTGGGCATGCTTTTTCTATATCATCTCTCTCAAAATTATTTTCTTTTGTAAAAACTGATTAGAAATTTTTATTTAGTGCTTCACATGTATCTTTCTCGTGTATAGATGATCCCCTCGTCTGTAATGGACTGTGTTATTATGTCCCCATCCCACACCGCCACAGGCTCCAACAGCAGTAGTACAGTATAGGAGGGACATTGCTCAGTGAGTTGTTCTTCCTATGGTCAGCCTTTAGGTGTACAGTACACAGGATCAGCTCAGACATCGTAAATAAACACTGGCTGCTTAGGTTAACTGTCTGTATTTTCCAAATACATATAATGAATGCTTTCCAACTTCACTGTTCTCACAAGCACTGGAGCTATACGAACTTTACTAACTGCAGTAACACATAATGCTTGACTGCGAATCACTATTTGCCAACAACACTTCACTGTTTTCACAAGTACCAAAAATATACAAACTACACTGACACTGCACTATACTCAAACTGAACTGAAAACTGACTGAACTTCCTCTGTTCACTTCCCTATCCTTACATAAGCTTGCGTTACTCTAGAAACTTCTAAATTTTTCCACAGTTCTGGTGTATTCCAGAGAGAGAGCACAGTTACCAACTCAGAGACAACCAAAACATGCCAGGGCTTTCTTACATTACATAACACTGTAAATTGTTCAGCATACAAACAAATTAAATTACATAATTTAACAAGCAGTCATATAAATAAAACATTATAAAGAAAAAGAGCACAAAAATTAATGCATAACTTACGAAACAACTACGTTCACAAACAGCAGGCAAGCTGGCAACTCTGACTCGTATCGGAACCTATGGTAAACATCGGGAAACGTTGAGAAGCTTCTTGACTACCTAACTGGCAAATCCCGCTTCTTAACACTACCCCCTCCCTAGTTCTTTGTCGTCCCAACAAAACTACACAGTATATACAAACATAAACCTTAATTCTAACTAGACATCTAACTATACGCAAAATAATCCTTCAACTTTTCAGGTCTTCTATGCCGCTTCCGATGATGTCCTTGCCCCTCCACACAGTCCACTCCTCCTGGAAGGTCATGGTCCTCTTTCTGATCCACTTCTTCCCTCCAGAAACTGTCACCATCCTCTTGCACTTCAGCTTCGTGGTCCTTCTCAGCATCCTCAGCTGCGGGAGAGCATTGTTAGTGCATATTGCTGTTAGTGTGTGTGTGCGCACGCACTTGTTACGGTCCGAGTGGTGACATCATCGGAAGGGTCTTACGGTATGTAGGCGGAGCCCGCTCACTTGGAAGTGTGAGGCCAGTGAGTTCGGTTGTTTTGCATTCCAATACTGGTAGCAGAGCGTAGTTTGAGCATAATGGCATCGTGCTCAACTAAGTGGCCTCCAAAACTTGAAAATGATTCTGCCTATGAAAGTTGGAAGAAGGACATCGACATATGATGCGAAATGACGGACTTACCGAAAAAGAAGCAAGCTCTAGCCATTCACCTTGCATTGTCAGCAAGAGCGAGGGTAGCATCTTCAGAAATCAATGCTGCTGATCTGAAAGATGATAATGGTGTTCAGACCTTGTTGAACAAACTAGACGGTTTATTTCTCATGGACAAAGGACATCAGCAGTTTGCAGCTTTTCATGAATTGTACAACTTCAGAAGACCTGGTGATATGAACATTCGTAAGTTCGCGGCAGAATTCGAGCATGTTTATTTCAAATTTATGAAGCAGAACATGCAACTACCTAATTCTGTGATGGCTTTTATGCATCGGGCTTCATGCAAACTTTCAGATAGTGAGCAACAACTAGTGATGTCTGCGATAACTGAGGTAACTTACGAAAATATGAAATCTGCCCTGAATCGTATTTTCGCTGGGGAAATTTGCGGGCAGAACGATGCATCGGTGTCTGCCAATGAGGTGAAGAGTGAACCAGTTTTTTGAAGTGACGAAGCCGGGGATGAGGAAACGTTTTACGTTAGGAGTACTCGACGAGGAAGGACAAGGTTTCTGGGTGGTGTAGTACGTGATCGAGGTCGTGGTGATGTCCATTCAACTGTGTCTGGTAGAATTTCCCAACATTCATCCACCGGTAGGAGGCAGAACCTGCTCAGGCCTGATGGTAAGGTGTCGAGGTGTTTAGTATGTGATTCTCGAGTACGTGACTCTCCGGATGCATACGAAAATAAAGGCAGTCAAGAAGATAATTATGAAACAGTGCATCTGTCATTATTAATGGGCTATGCAGATAATACAGCTAGTAGAGGTAAATTACAGACGCTAGTAGAAGAATCTAAGGGATGTGCTGTTCTAGACACAGGGTGTTCTACAACTGTATGTGGGGTTGAATGGATCAATTGCTATCTAAGTGAGCTCAGTGATTATGAACGTGAAGCTATAAAAGAAGAAAAGTCATCCTCAACGTTTACTTTCGCTGATGGTGTCACAGTTTCTTCCCTCAAACGTGTTACTCTGCCCTGCTACATTGGAAATATGCATGGAACCATTGTGACTGATGTGGTGAGCTGCAATATTCCCTTGCTGCTGAGCAAACGTTCCATGAAAAAAAGCAAAAACGGTGATTAATTTTGAGAGTGACCAGGTCAAAATTTGTGGAACTATCATTAATTTGAAGTCCTCATCTTCAGGCCATTACTTGCCTCCAATTTCTTTGTGACTAGGCCGAGAGTTTTGTGACAGGATCTCACTGGCATCTCCTGGGGGTGATGTAGACAAAATGGCTTCGAAGCTTCACAGGCAATTTAGACATCCAACGTCGGCTAAACTAATCAGACTTATTACAGATGCAGGAATTAAAAGTTCAGAACTGGAGCAAGCTATCAAGGATGTATCTGATGCATGTACAGTCTGTTGTAGGTACAAGACAGCTAAGCCCCGACCTGTAGTCAGTTTGCCCATGGCATCTAAGTTTAATGAAGCCATAGCTATGAATTTGAAAGCTTGGGGAAGGCATTATTTCTTATTCCTTGTTGTTTTTGCGACCAAGTACTGCACCGCGATAGTAATTGCGGACAAATGTGCAACCACCATTATCAAAGGAGTATTTTGGAGCTGGATTGTTCTGTTTGGCGCACCTGGAAAAATTCTCACAGTTAATGGGTGTGAATTCAACAATGCTGAAATACGAGCATTGGGAGAGGCCTTTAATATTAAGATCATGACGACGTTGGCAGTGAGTCCATGGAGCAACGGAGTATGTGAGCGTCAAAATGCAGTCATAGGTGGCATTGTTAGGAAGATAATGGCTGATAGCCAGTGTGCCTTGGATGTGGCCTTGGCTTGGGCAGTATCAGCAAGAAATACTCTCACCAACTATGTAGGTTTTTCTCCTAACCAACTTGTTTTTAGTCAAAACCCTGGCCTGCCTAATGTGTTTGCAGATGATCTTGGAACCTACATCACCATCAAAAATTGTGAGGGACAATTTGAATGCTCTTCATTTAGCAAGGCAAGAGTTTATAAAGAATGAATCGGGTGAACGTTTGGCTAGGGCTCTGCGGCAAAACATATGTTCGAGTGACTTAAACGAAATCCAAAATGGAGATGAGGTCTTCTACGAAAGAAATGACAGTCATGAATGGCATGGTCCTGGAATCATAATAGGCAGAGATGGAAAACATATTATGGTGAGACGCGGCGGTGTCTACGTGCGAGTGCACGTGTTGTCTAGCACATGCTCCAGAACGAAATACTACAGTTGGAGACAGCGTCAGTAGTTATGAGAAGAACAGTATAGTCCAGGGGAAGCCTAATGACGATTCTTCACAAGTATTGAATGACTATCCACCGGATGATGAGTCGGAAAATGGTGCAATTCTGGATTATCAGCCTCCCACAGTATCACTTCTGGTTAAGGAGCCTCCGAAGGTTTCTGTTGGTCAGCGTATAAAGGGAATACATTCAGAAACTAGAGAGTTGGTGACTGGAAGGATTGTGAGTCAGGCGGGTAAAGCCACTGGAAAGTACAAACACTGCTACAATCTGAAGAGGGACTCTGGGGGCAATATTGATTGGGTGGATCTGCAAAATGATTTTAGCACATGGGAACTAGCTGATGATGAAGCAGAGATGCTTGTTCTTTTCAACTCTGAGGACGTATTATGCACCAAGGAAAAAGAAATTACAAACTGAGAGAACAATGACATGTATGAGGAAGTAGATGATGTTGGGCAAGATGCCATAACGGTTCGATGGGTTGTGACAGAAAAAATGAAAAACGAGAAGCCGATTGTTAAAGCCCGTTTAGTCGCCAGAGGATTTAAGGAAGACACATTGGATCTCCGGAAGGACTCTCCTACATGCTCAAAAGAGGCTGTGTGTTTGGCATTTTCTTTTGCCTCCACCAACCAATGGGATTGCCATGCTACGGATGTGAAAGCTGGTTATCTGCAAGGTAACAACATTGAGCGAGTTGTTTATTTATGTCCTTCACCTGAATATGCAAATGGTAAGCTGAGGAGACCAAGGAAAACGGTTTACAGCCTTTGTGATGCTGCTAGGCATTGTTACCTGCACGTTAAAGATCAGTTGTTGAGTCTCGTAGCTAAAGTGTCATCACTGGATTCAGTACTGTTCTCTTGGAGTAATAGGGGCAAGAGTGAAGGCATTATATGCATGTATGTCGATAATTTCCTTTGGGCTGGTACACGTGAGTTCGAGCAGCAAGTGATAAACCGTTTGAGCCAAATATTCCTCATCAGCAGTTCGGAATCAAAAGCTTTCAAATATGTTGGTCTAAATGTCGTCTCCAACAGCGATGGCCTCATAACGCATGACCAGTTCCAGTACACTTCGTCTTTGAAACCAGTTACGCTTAGCAGACATCGTGCAGTAGTAAAGTCAGGAGAGCTGTCTGAGTCTGAGAAAACTGAGTACTGAGCGTTAATTGGGTAGCTCAATTGGATTGCCACACACACTCGACCAGATATTGCCTTTGATGTGTGTGAGTTTAGTATGACTAGCAACCGAGCTACCGTAGCAGATTTGCTTAGGCTCAACAAGGTGATTGCAAGGGTGAAGACTGACAACATGAAGCTATACATTCCAAGAATGGGGCCACTCGATGAATGTTATATAGAGTGCTTTTCAGATGCCTCTTACATCAACCTTGTAGGCAATGGGTCTCAGGGAGGCTTTGTGATCTTCCTACGAGATGCTAGTGGGGCGAGATGTCCCTTATTCTGGCAGACTAGAAAGATCAGGCTGGTCGTCAAATCTACTTTATCTGCTGAAACGTTGGCGCTGCTTGAATGTGCTAAAACTGCTGTATATCTTGCGGACATATTGTGTGAGGTTTCTGGATGTGGAGATTTCAAGATCAAGTGTTTCGTGGATAACAAGAGTCTGGTGGACGCCCTTTACTCCTGTAGGAGTGTAGAAGACAGAAGATTGCGCATTGATATTGCTGTATTACAAGACATGTTGGAACGAGGGGAGATTGATGAAGTGTCTTGGGTGGATACATCACAACAACTGTCTGACTGTCTCACCAAGAAAGTTGCCTCAACCGAGCGGCTGCATGCAGCAGTCAGCCGGGACTAGAAGGATTATAATACTTCAAGAGACACCACATATCTGTATGTGGTTACAGACTGGGTCTTAATGGTGCTTAAACAAAACTCTATGTATTGGATACATAGTGTGTATAGGACACCATTAATCCATCCAGTTTCGTCCTTGGGATCTTTCATCAAATTAAGAAGAGAGGACTAGAGTGTTAGTGCATATTTCTGTTAGTGTGTGTTTGCACATGCACTTGTTACGGTCCGAGCGGTGACGTCATCGGAAGGGTCTTACGGTATGCATGCGGAGCCTGCTCACTTGGAAGTGTGAGGCCGGTGAGTTCGGTTGTTTCGCATCCTAATAAGCATGATTCCTCGGAGACGTCCCAGCTGTACTGTCATGGCCCATGGTACTGCCACAGACAGTTCACGTGTACCACGTTTGGGCGAGACTTCCTGCCTCTTCAAATCTGATACATTATATCTGATAGTCGGTCCAACACAGTGTGAAGCCCGTCCCATTGGCTTTGCGGCTTCGGTGACTGTCTTTTCTTTCTCTGAGGATTGTTTAACCAGAATTGGTCACCATCCTTGAAGCTCACCTCATTTACCTTGGCATCATACTTGCAATTCATAACTTCTGAAAACTTAAGGGCTCTTTTCACTTGATGATGTACCTCAACCAGCCTTTCCTGAAGATGCTTTGCATGTGTGGAGGTGTCTGTAGGCAGCTCTTCACCAGGTGGTCTTCCCATTAACAAGTCAACGGGTAAATGTAACTTGTGGTCCAACATCATTTTTGTAGGGATGTAGCCGGTAGACTCATGGGATGCAGACTGATATGCCATCAACAATGCAGGTAATTTCTGGTCACATTCATTTTGTCCCTCTATGTAGTACTTGGCCAGTTCTTGTCCCAGGATCCAGTTGAATTTCTCCACCATCCCATCTGACTGTAGCCTTAGTGGGGTCTTTCTGGTCTTTTTGATCCCCAGTAATTTGCAGCATTCACAGAACACAGCAGACTTGAAGTTTCTACCAAGGTCTGAATGTAGCTCTTGTGGCATCCCAAAATGACAGAAAAACTGGTCAACCAACACCTGAGCAACAGTTGCAGCCTCTTGATCAGGGATGGCATTGACTTCTGGCCACTTTGTGAAGCAGTCTGTGACACATATATACCGGTTTCCTCTTTCAGCGAGTGGCAAAGGTCCAGCACTGTCCACTACGACTGTTTCCACTGATACACCCACTTGGCACAGATGGAGAGGGGTGCAACCACGTTTCTTGGGTTCCTTCGTGACACAACACACATCACAGGCCCGACACCACTCTTCAACATCCTGACGCATGCTAATCCAGTAGAATCTCTGTCGCAGCCAGCTTAGAGTTGTCTTCACTCCCAGGTGCCCACTAGTGATCTGGTTATGAGATTAATCCGAGATCTCGGACCTCATCTTCTTCGGAAACACCAGTTGCCAATACTTGTTGAGGCCATCGGGTGTCTCCCACTGACTCTCCAGTAGTCCGTTGTTTAAACGAAGAAGGTCCCAATGACTCCAGTAGCTCTTGGTCGCAGGGCTTAACCTGGAAACTTCCTCCCAAGATGTTCGCATTATATTCCACTGCAGCCATGCAAGGACTGGTTGTAAATCTGCATCCTCTTCAGGTCTTCATCTGATGCTGGCCCTGTCACTGCAGTACAGCTACACTTCATACTATGATCTTGTTTTTTTTCTATACTGCCGGCATTCTGGACCATTAGGCCGACGACTCAGGCTGTCAGCATTACCATGTACCTGCCCAGGACGGTGCTGCCCCTCATAATTGTGCTGGTCTAGCTTCCCGAGCCAGCATGCCAGTTGTCCTTTCGGATTCGTTAGCGTTTTCAGCCACTTGGGTAACACATGGTCCGTCATGATGGTGAAGTAGGACCCATATAAGTAGGGATGGAAGAAATCAAGGCTCTTCATCACTGCCAAGAGCTCCTTGTGGGTTACGTGGTAGTTCCGCTCTGTTGGGCTGAGCTTCTTTCTGTAGTACGCCACTACATACTCCTTGTCATCCTTCTTCTGCAACAGGACTTCACCAATGCCATGGTCACTAACATCACAGTCCAAGATAAATGACTGATTCTGATCTGGGGACGTCAATACGAGAGAGCTTGTGAACACGTGCTTGAGTTCGTCAAAGGCTTTCTGAGTCTCTGCTGTCCACACAAACTTCTGCCTTTTCCCCAACAGTTTGTGAAGAGGTGCAGCTATCATTGCAATGTCTCTGACAAAACGGCAGTAGTTGGTACACAAGCCAAGGAAACTCCATAGCTCCGTCACACAAGTTGGACCTGGCCAGTTTTCCACAGCTGCCAACTTCTCTGGGTCAGTATGGATTCCACGCTTGCCTACAATGTGTGTCAGGTACTTCACATCCTTCTGAAACAGGTAGCACTTCTTGGGGTTCAGCTTGAGGTGCGCTGCACAGATCCTGTTGAACACCTCCGACAGCTTCTCCAGTTCTTGGTCGAAAGTCCATCCAAACACAGTTACATCATCCAGAAAATGAGAGCCATTTACCAATACAGGCCTTCCAGTATGCAATCCATTAGATGCTCAAAAGTAGCTGGGGCATTGCATAGGCCAAAAGGCATCACCTTTAACTGCCATAAACCCCGCCTGTATGAAAAGGCTGTATTCTCCTTGTCCTTCTCTGCAGCATTGACCTGATGGTATCCTGCCTTCATGTCTAGGGTGGAGAACCACTTAGCACCTGACAGAGCATCCAGGATGTCATCAATGCTTGGCAAGGGGTATGTATCCTTCACAGCACTTCATTCAGGGGTCAGTAATCTATACAGCACCTTACTGAGCCATCTTTTTTTCCTTACCAGAACCACTGCTGATGCCCAGAGACTGCTGGACTTCTCTCTCACTCCTTGACTTTGGAGATTCTCCATCACCTTCTCCATTCCTTGCTGTTGGGTTGGCGTATCCTCCACGCTGGCTGTTTAATAGGGCGGTGATCCCCGGTGTCTATACAGTGCTCCACCAGATCATTGCATCCCAGGTCTAGGTCTTTGGTGGAAAAGACATCAGCAAACTCCATCAGCAGCCGCCTGAACTTCAGTACTTGTGAGCCATCCAGGCATTGGCAGCTCCTTGAGAAAAGGTCTTGTAAGTGCTCTGGCAGATACCCATCTTCTTTGACTACACTTCTTTTACAGGCCTTCATCTGATGCCATTCAGGGTCTACTGCCTGGTACAGTCCCAGAATTTCTCCCTTGTTGATCTGTGGTTCACGGGAGAAATTGGCCACCACAACTGGTACTTCATCTGCACCTGTTTCCACCAGTGTTCTTTCCACCATCACTGCAGCCTTTGTCTTGCACTGTATATCAGACTCCACCACCCCTAGACAGTTGTCAAAAGAGCCACTCACCTTACACTGGAGCAACAGTTCTAATTTTGGGGGTATCACTGTAGTGTGGAGTGCCCTCACCTTGCCACCAGAACTGGTACTTTTCACTGCCGTGACGGGAACTGACCTTCCTCGAACCTTCAGCTTCATGGAGCAGAAGTCCAGCTCACATCCCACGGACATCAGATAGTACAGACCGAGAAGGCAAGGATCCTCCATGTTGGCCACGTAGACTGGTAGAGTAGCCTCTTGCCCTGCCACTTCAATCCGGACATCCAGGGTCCCCTCAGCTCTGCGCGGTGCCCAGTTACGCCACACAGTTGTTCTGATGACTCTGGCAGATACCGATGATGTAACACATCTGGCCTCACAGAAGTCTGCCCTGAGGCCGAATCAGTCACCAGGGAACACTTCTTTCCATCTATCTTTCCATCCTTTCGCACACTGTCAATTGCTGTTCTCTTGCATTTCCTCAGTGGTGGGGTAACTTGGGAAAAGCCAGCTGGTGGTTACTCCTTAACAGCAGCCTCCACTAGTTTTCCGCTTCTTCCTGGTCATCTGCAGCCTTCTTCTTATCATCCTTTTTCATCTTCGGACACTCAGAACTGGAGTGTCCTTCCTCACCACATGTCCAACACGCTTTTGTTACAATAGAAGACTTCCTTGCACTGCTCTGTTCTTGCTCCTTCCATTTGTGACAATCCTTCTTCTTGTGTTCTGGCTTCCCGCAGAACCAGCAGCCTCTTCCGGTCTTCTCATGTTCCCCCTTCCACTTGTAGCAGTCCTCTTTTCTGTGTCCTGGCTTTTCACAGTACAGTACCAGCAGCTTCCTACAAACTTTTCCATTTCATACATGTGCCCCTTTCTTGCCTTGAATCTCGCACTACGACCTGCCTGAAAAGTGGATGTACTGGACCTGATGTAGGACTCAAATTCTAGAGCGCTGCTAGTGCTTCTTGCATGCTTCTTGGTTGTGCCTGCTTCACTTGCACTTTCAACTCTGCACTATCAAGAGCATTGATGAACTGGTTCCTCAGAAGAATAGCCAGGTATGCCTTGTATGTCATACTCTCCAGGTCATGAGCAAGCTGCTGTAGGGATTCTCCACGCTCCCGTACACCGCTCAGGAATCTTGCTTTGTAAACTTCTGTCTGGTACTTGGTCCCATATCTGCTCTCCAGCACTTCTACTAGGGACTGATAACTGTTCCTCGCCATCACTGACATCTGGCCCAGAATTTCCATTGCGGCCCCCTTAATCCCTGGGCGCCAGTCCACGTCATATGATGTTTTAATTTTTCGCGGGCATGTATGAACTTAGTAGTGCGCCATATGGACTCAGAGTATTGTCCTGGCATGGCTGGCGCACGGGGTTATGCTGGCTGGCTGGGGGAGGGGGCAGGGGTGTGGGTTGGGGGGGTGAGAGGGCAGCCCAGCAGTGAGGAGGGCTGTGGGTTGGGGGGGTGAGAGGGCAGCCCAGCAGTGAGGAGGGCTGTGGTGGAGGGTGGTGGGAGGCTGGCATAGGGAGAGTGTGGCCTTGGAACCAGCTGATACTGGTTCAGGGTTGGGGTAGGGGTCGGGAGGGTGGGGTGGGGTTGGGTGGTGGGGAGGGCTACTAGGGGGCCCTGAGGGATGTGGGGGAGAGTGTTTGGGTGCTTGAGTACACTTGTACTGACCACAGCCAGACTTTTGGGTGTATCATACTGTCAAGAATTACTAAAAACAGTGGGATAGTGTGTAAATAATAGTGAATAAATAAATAGGCATAAGTTTGTTAGAAATAAGTATCATGGAAAACATAAAATAAGCCAACCTTTATTAGTTACTTTCTTGTGTGTTTTTTGCTATTTTAGTTGTAATGTTGTGTTCATACGGCATTGTGAATTAGTGAGAGAAGCAAATACACACCCAACACATATATTGGTGCGAGGTAATCATCCCTTTTCCCTCCACCAATACTGCCAACACACCACGCAACCTTGAACATGCTTAGCCCAGCCGCCACACACCAGCTCCCTCACACCACACCACCACCTCCAAATCGCCAACAGAGATTAAGTACGCAGTTTTTATGTGTTTTTGGTCATTTGCGATTGATTTGTAATGAAAAAAAAAAATACTGGGGGGAAAATTGATTTTCCTGAAAATAACTCGGTTCTGGGACATGGATAGGTCTACCCATGCCCGGTGCCTAGGGGTTAAGGCTAGTAGCAAACTGCACGGTGCTCTGCCTATCATCCTGACCATTCTGATCCGCAAATAACTCAGACTGTGCACAGTAAGCATCCCAAGATACTCTGCCATCAGATTCCTGAGGTTTCTTTTTAATTGGACCCCCATTATAGCCATGCACTTCACTGGTTTGGGGCCTAAAAACTGGGTCATCATAATTAAGTCCAGGACTCCTACATTCTGATTATTCAACCCCATATTGCTAGCTTTAGATGCTTGGGATTCATCAAGATTAACCATACGCTGTCCATTCTTTTCATATGCTCCCTGTACACTAACCTGAGACTCAGCAATGCAGTATTTCTCTACAGCATCAATTTTTTCACTAATTATCTTCACATGGTCAGCTACATACTTCAACTGGTTATCTACATGCTGTCTGTACTCTGCCACTATTCCCTCACTAATCTTAGCTGGTTATGTACATGCTGTTTTCACTCCATTATTGTACACCTCATACTTCTGCTGCACTAGCTTGTCATCTACTTCCTTCTTAAGCTGTTGGTGTTCTTCTTTCATTTCCCCCGTGAATGCATGTCCTTGCACCCTCAGTTGTACTTCCCCTTATTGCTCCAGTAATACCTCCTGAAGCTGTTCATATCATTCTTTCTGTTCTTCATTCTGTGCCTGCAATTGTTCTTTGATTTCATTCCTGAGCTCTTTCTGTTTTTCACTTTGGGCCTGTAATTGTTCTTTGAGTTCTTTCTGTCCATTCTGTGCCTGTAATTGTTCTTTGAGTTCTTTCTTCTGTGCCTGTAATAGCGTCACAATTGTCGCCAGGGTCATTTCCTCCTCCTGCCCAGCTTGAGACTTTGTCTGCACACCTTCTTCTTCCAAGTCGAAGGTTAGACTAACTGCAGCCTGTAATAATCCACACTCCTGATGTACTGTCACCTCTGTGATCCAGACTTTTACATGGTCAAAAAGGGCCGAAAACAAGTCACTAGTGATGACCAGTGTGTGTTGGAACGGTCGGGAACTCAGATTGATGGAGACTCTCTCCCATTAACGGCCTCTTCGGTTGCGTTTATTACATTTCAAGTGGCCAAGTTAAGAGTGGTAGCATGCCAAAATGATGGGGCCAGTCTCCAACTAGGCCAACTCAAGCCCAACCTTCGCAGTTTCCCAGAATGCTTGTAAGTTGCACGTTAATAAACTACCAGGTAAGCTCTATACCACCAGTTCTCAAGGGTTATACAAACAATAAAGTTCAAGCAGGAGGAAATGTGTATTAACAAGACCAAAAGGTAGAAATCTTCCCCAGCGACTTGCTTTACAGATTAAACCTGAATCAGTTGGCACATTGTTCGAAAAATATATCTCTAAATGGTCCTAATATCAAATCCACAAAACTTAGCTCCTCTGTCCCAGTCCAATGTGTTTCTTCATAATCGTCCCTCTGAGCACAAATTTCACTGGTCCAGTCCTCTGCCACTCCTGACCTTAACTTCCACACAGGGACCATGATTCACTGGGACTTTGACCTCCACGCCTGGACTTGGACTCTCTCACTGGTACTTAGACCTCCACATTTGAACCTGCTAGAAGTTAATATCAATAATGAATAACTATTATCCCCAATGCAAGTAATCCCTTCACATGATCAGGAAGGTCTCATAATAAAGAAACATGAGTTACAACACTCAGCATCTCAAATAATAACAGAATAACACATGGCACTACAGACACATAGGTCTGCTCAAAATAATACTTACTGTAGGGATAACATGGAAGAAAAAGTACTATAACAAATACAGTAAGCATGAATAACTAACTCTAACCACAAAAATCATCACTGCATCAATATCATTGTGCCTCACAAAGTAACTACGTGAACATTTACTCACAACATAGCCCTAATAAGTACTGAATTGCAAAGTCATTTCAACACAATAATAAATAATTCACAGTCCCTGGGCACCTGATACTTGGCCTACAAAAATCACACATTTATCTGAGGCTCAGACAGAACTAGCTAGCATTCTCTTGCTTCAGTTACACACTAAATAATAATATAAAGTACAGTACACAAAACTATGGGAAATACCTCACTATTCAGCTCAAAAATGTAGGGGAGGTGAGCAGGAACACGGGACTCGCTTCTCCAAAGGCTAATGGCGTCACCGTTACACTTCCTGAGGAACGACAACACTTTGATTCTACCCCGAGTCTATTTCTCTATTTCGTCACTATTATCACTCGTGGAGTATCACTGTTTGCGCTTCAACATACCAAACATCATTAATATCAAATTACTTACAGAACAGAATTCCTTGGAGGGGGGAGGGAAAGGATGACGACAATACTGACCATCTGCCACCTACCACGGCCGGTGAGCGAGTCACGCCAAAACTGCGTATGCAAAGGGGGAGTGGGGGATGACGGCGTACGTAACTTAAGATTATTATTATTATTACAGACTCGTGATAGACTCAGTGTGATGTCTTTCCCCTTACAATCGATTACCCCCCAAAAATGACATTCTCTAGTTACAATAATTACTCAGCAACTTCTCTGTCTTTATACCCTTACATAGAAAAACAATAAAGATTATCGTGCTTTACATCACTTTGCGCACGCGTACATTATGCTGGATCACGTGACGATAGGCACATGTTCCCATCCACAATAGATTTTATATTATAAAGAGACTTAATACTAGTAAATTACAGTAGGAAAAAAAAATGACTTAGCAACTAGGTAACTTAATCTATGTTCTGGTCACGTCTGCATGGTAACAGCCATGCCCCGGCCACATTCTCACTAAACCGAACTTATGGTCATATAAAATGAACTAAATAAAACTCATTATCACTTCCGGGCACTACATCCGCCCACAGTTAGGGAAAACCAAAAGTTTGGACGACTGGACTTGAACTCCTCCGAAATGCCCAGTACCCATACTTAACACACACGGTACGTAAGTTCACCTACTTGACCAGTCTCCCCCAATACTGCTATTTTGGGGTGTTTCACACGCTCCTTGCTCGTGAGGGGAAACCAATCTGCACGCCTCCAAAACACCAGCCAACATGTCCTATATTGCGACTGTGGGATATTACATAAGCTCCATGCTCGAGAACAGTCGGCGGCTATCATGTCCACAAAAAAAATCCTCTACCACGAGTAAATTTTCTCCTGCTACTCACTATATGCAACTGACGCTGTATGCCACTCATCATGCATGTTACTCATAAGGAGAATGTCCTGCTACCAGGAGAAACTTTGTGCTTAGTTAAGAGTAACACGAGACGCTCCACTGCGTTCTGTCCAGAGAGACCGATCAAAACCTACCTACCTCTCCTAACATGCGAGAGCCCCATAGTTCAACTTCTCCAAGCCCTATAGAGAAACTGGAAACTTCCCCTCTCTCTCTGAGCAATCCTATACTGCAGTTTGGGTATTACATACACTCAGCGCTCGAGGTTCTCAAAGCAAGTAGGAAACCTCCAGGTGGAGACCTTCAGGTAGAACTGCCCCTCACATGTACAGTTCCCTAACTCTGGGAAAAAAAAAATAAAAGACCTAACTGTGAGAGCTCATTTTCCCTAACTAAGCCTAATAATCTAACCTAAAGAAAAAAAGAATTGAGGTAAGGCAAGAACGACGGTCTATACACCGAGGTGCACTTGATTTGACAACACGAAGCTTCCACGCCTCATCTCTCCAAAAGCTGGACATACCCTAAACAGCTACTTAACCCTATTAATCAACCCAAAATTAGAACATCATAAGTACTGGTAGAAAAGATAAATACGCAGGTACAGTCCGGAGAGACCTGGAAGGGCAAACCTGACTCCATGTTCCCAACCAGTTAAGGCAAGGACAAGACGTGCTCAGAGAAAAAAAAATGAGTATATACAATATATACACCATACACGCATCATCTACGTGTACTGCAACCTCTCAGGCGGTCTCCGGGATCTTACACTAGGCAGTATCTTTTCATCTTCCTCACTGGTCAAAAACTTGTGATCTACCGTACTCAATAAGGCATCTCTTTCAACATATCTTTTAACCTTTTCAGCTGCCCTACTCAAGATGGTGCCATCAAACACATTTTCTAACTCATAGGCTCTACCCTGATTGATAACTCTGACAATCTTGCAAGGACCCTGCCATTTTCTATTTAGCTTTGATGCCGTACCAGGCAAGCACTTTTCGACATTGATCCAAACTAATTCACCTGCTTCTAGAAAATCATTCCTACGTGCCTCGTTTGCCATCTTAAGGTATCCTGCTGTCATCCGACGTTGTCTCTCCTTGAGCATCTGTTTGACATCTATTTTCTCTATACTGTACAGTCTTCATCAGTAGGCAACTGCAAATCTCTTACCTCGTGATTTGGATGACGACCATAAAAAGCAAAGAACGGTGATGTACCTAGGGATTTATGCACTGCTTTGTTCAACGCTTTCTCAGTGTCACATAGGCGCATAGGCCACGTATTCGGGTGTTCTTGGCTCAAGATTGCCAGTACTGTCTTTAAAGTCCTATGTGCTCTCTCAATAACTGAATTTCCTCGGGGATTGTAGGGTAGACAGAATTCTTGCTTAATCCCGGGTCTCCTACAAAAATCTCTAAACTCTGCACTGGTGAATTCTCCTCCATTGTCCATGATGACTACCAGCGGCTTTTTTTTTTTTTTTTTTTTTTTTTTTAAATGCGAGGAAGAAGGAACCAAAGGCCATGAGCCCGCAGTAACAGTTCCCTCCAAGAGAAAAACAAAATACAATAGAGAGCCAAATTCAAGATCCGATCATTTTGAGATGCCTGGACACACTGCGTTTGAAAGCCTGGAGATCATAGGCAGCAGGAAATACAGACAGAGGGAGACAGTTCCAGAGCTGACCTGTTGCATAAATGAAAGACTGGGAGTAACGGTTAACTCTTGCATTAGAGAGTTGGACAGAAAAGGGATGAGAGTTTGCTGCCAGGCAGGTGCTATGCGCCCATCGTAGAGGTGGAGGAATGCAAGCAGACAGTTCAGAGGAGCAGTGACCATTTAAGTAGCGATAGAAAAGAGATAAAGATGCAACAGTGCGGCGAAGAGACAGAGGTTGAAGGGAGTCAGTAAGAGGAGGAGAGTTAATGAGACGAAAAGCCTTTGACTCCACCCTATTAAGAAGAGCTGTATGTGGGGAGCCTCCCCACACATGAGAGTTGTACTCCACACAGGGGTGGATAAAACCCCTGTATAGAGTCAACAATTGTGCAGGGGTAAAGAAAGAGCGGAGTCGGCTTAGCACACCCAATCTCTTGGAAGCAAATTTTACAAGAGATGTAATATGATCTTTCCAAGATAAGTCCCGAGTAAATGAAACCCCAAGCATGTTCAAGGATGATGCAGGATTAAGCTGAATATTATTAAACATTAGTGGGTATACCTGTGGAAGATTTTGTCGGGTTGATAGGTGTAAGAACTGAATCTTAGATTCATTAAAAACAACCATATTATTTTTACCCCAGTCAGAGATACGAGCCAAGTCAGACATTAGGTGTGCCATAGCCTCATCCCTTGTTTGTTGAAGTAACTGTTGAGATGGGCATTGCGGACACCGAATGGAAAGGTGAAGGGTGGAGTCATCAGCATATGAGTGGATAGGGTTAGATGTACAGCTTAGAAGGTCATTGATGAATAAAAGGAAGAGAGTTGGTGACAGGACAGAGCCCTGAGGAACACCACTGTTGATAGATCTAGGAGAAGAACAATGGCCGTCTACAACAGCGGCAATAGAACGACCAGAAAGGAAGCTAGCGATGAAGACACAGATAGAAGGATAGAAACCGTAGGAGGGTAGTTTGGAAATTAAAGATTTATGCCAGACTCGATCGAAAGCCTTTGAGATGTCAAGTGCAATGGCAAAGCTTTCGCCAAAGTCCCGAAAGCAGGATGACCAGGAGTCTGAAAGGTAGGTGAGAAGATCGCCAGTGGAGCATCCCTGACGGAACCCGTACTGACGATCTGAAAGAAGGTTGTGATAGGAAAGATGCCTTAAAATTTTCCTATTGAGAATTGACTTGAAAACTTTTGAAATACAGTACAGGACAATAAAGCAATTGGACGATAGTTGGAGGGTTGGGAGTGGTCACCCTTCTTTGGGACTGGCTGAATGAGAGCAAACACATTCTGTCCATTTCTCCTTTCTCTGAAATCTCCATTCTTGGAGATTTCAATGTTCACCACCACCTTTGGCTCTCCTCTCATTTCACGGATCCACCTGGTGAACAAGCCTACATCTTTTCTATCCTTAATGACCTAGAGCAGCTTGTACGGCACCCTACCCGTATCCCTGACCGCCTTGGAGAGAGCTCCAACATACTTGACATCTTCCTCACCACTAATCCTTCTGCTTACTCTGTTAATCTTTTCTCTCCGTTGGGCTCCTCCGATCACAACCTTATAACCTTAACCTGTCCTATCACTCTGGTACAGCCTGTGGACCCTCCAGGGAAACGTCGTCTGTGGCATTTTGGAGCCGCGGACTGGGAGGCCGTCATGCAGTACTTCTTTGATTTTCCCTGGAATGATTATTGCTTCCATGGCCGTGAGCCATCTGAGTGTGCCTTGCGCATTACGGAGGTTATTCTCTCGGGCATGGAAGCATACATTCCTTTCTCATATCCTTTGACTAACGCAAGAAAGCCTTGGTTTAATCACGCTTGTTCTAATGCTGTCCGCAAGAAGGAGAGGGCCTACAAAAGGTACCGGAGCCAACCCACCCCTGAATCACATCATATTTACATTTCTGCTTGGAATCGTGCTAAGTCTGTTCTTCGCTGTACTAAAATAATTTCATCCATACTAAATGCTCTCAACTCTCCAACTCGAATTCTTCCCGCTCCTTCTGGCACCTTGCCAAAAATCTTTCTAACAACTTTACCTCATCATCCTTCCCTCCTCTTTTCTACTCTGATGGTTCTGTAGCTATTTCTTCTACTGATAAAGCAGATCTCTTCGCACAGACTTTCTCCTCCAATTCCACCTTAGACGATTCCGGTGCTGTTCCTCCATCACTTCCCCCCTCTGACTTCCTCATGGCTGACATTAAAATTTCTTCAGTTGATGTATTTTCTGCCATCACTGGCCTCAGTACTAACAAGGCATATGGGTCTGATGGGGTCCCTCCTGACACTGAAAGAACTCTCTCTCTGTACTAAGGGATCTTTTTATGCAGCATGTGTTTGTAGTGTAATGCTGCATGGCAGTGAAACCTGGGCAGTTCAGGAAAAGGATATTCATAAGCTCAAACGTACAGAAATGACAATAATTAGATGGATGTGTGATGTGTCTTTGAATTTGAGGCCTGGGGGTGCAGGTTTATGACCGAAGAGTTTAGAGGAAGGATCAGACTGGAGTGTATTGGTGTTATGATGGGGAAGGGTAGATTAAGATGGTCTGGGCATGTGGAGAGGATGGATGATGATGAATGAGTGCTGAAACTGAGAAGTGTGCTTGTCAGAGATGGGGTTGCAAAAGGCAGACGAAAAAATGCCTGGGATGAGGTCATACAGTGTGGTTTAAGACACGGGACAGTACAAGCTTGACTCATTCCTGTAAAGATACAATTAGGTAAGAACACACACACACACACACACACACACACACACACACACACACACACACACACACACACACACACAGCGCACTTTGTGTTATTTGTTTGGCGGACACACTAATTTATACATTGTTATCCAAGAGCACCCGTTATTATACCATCAATTATTGTGTTCTCTCAACTAGCACTCTCAACTGTATTGGTGTGTGGCTTATATCCTTTATATGCATTTTATTTAATGCCATTTCTTTAAACACTTAAGCATCATAAATTTAGTATACCTACAATGCATGTAGAAATGTGGCAGTAAGAAGTGATACATAGTGACAGTATTCCAGGATATCCATGTGAATCTGAACGATTTAACCATATGACTACCTGGAAGATAGTGAACACAATTTTATACACATTCACCCCTTACCATTAGAGATCCAGAGGCAGTATACAGACGTCATTGGTTGGGGATGCAAATACAAGTAATCTAATATGAAGCAGTCCTCCTGGGATTGAATTCAGGACCATGTGATTAACATGAGTCCTACTGATCACATAGTCATATGGTTGAATCCCATGTGTGAATGTAGATCCATCACTGTAGAATAGTACAGTATTAACAAGCAGCTTAATTCATTTCCTATAGAAAGTTGTTAGTACTGTACATAATGATACAATTATAAATTATCTTACCTTCATGTGAGTATGGAAATTTGAAGTCCGTTGAATGCTACCACTAACAAACTTGTCAGTGCTTGCATTTCCATTTCACTTGAGTAGTTGGAGCTGCCATGAAAATAGTCCAGTATTGGTGGCCCCGTGATGATATGGAGATGTACTTGTTGGGGACTGGAATGGAGTGATGAGTCTCTACCAGATGTCTGCCTTATATGGTCAGCAGCATGTGCATGTCCAAACGTGTTGGGTGGTGCCATATATTTCAAGCTTGTTGGAACATATATAGGCTCTGTGTGTATTTGACTGATATATCATGGGAGATAAACAAGTACAAACATGTGAGGTGGTGCACTGCTAAGCTTTTAAAACATACTTGGACCTGGAACATGTACGTAACTGGCTAATTTCCTTGAAAGAAAACTGCTCCATGGAAAATACGAAGAATCACAATAATCACATTATAATAATTGATAATTGTCAGGAAAAATATGATTATGATTTGATTATGATTAACCCCTTAACCGCGGGGCATCACTTTCTTGATGCTCGGGCGCAATGGATCATACCGCGGGGCGTCACTTTTGTGATTCTGTGTTATTTTGAATTATCCCGGGCTTTCAAGCAGTGGCTTGTATCATCTGTCAGTACTGCCAATGTCCAACACTAGTCAACACTCCAAATCTCATCTATACTCTCATCCATTGTTGACATTTTAGCGATTTTCCTGTGTTCCTGACTCCCCTCCCTACCTCCCCTCCATTACCCTGTCCTCTCACCTCCCTGGCCGCGCTGCGCTAAGTAAATCTCCCCCGGATTTTTCCACAGATTTATCTATCTATCTATTGCCAGACGCCTCAATCCCGTTTGGGGTGGCCACAAACAAATTGCCTCCAAGTCGCCCTGTCCCCCGCCATTTCACTACCCTGCTCCCAACTCACACCTCCCTCTCTCATATACCTCTCCACCTCATCCCTCCATCTCATCCTCGGCCTCCCCCTCCCTCTTCCCCCCTCCATCTCACTCACATACACTCTCTTCGTCAGTCTTTCACCCTCCATCCTCTCCACATGGCCAAACCACCTCAGTGTGTTCCTCATAACGCTTCCTGTCACATCCACATCCACACCACAACGCTCCTTTATATCCTCATTCGTCAGCCTGTCTCCCCATGTGACTCCACAGGCTCCTTTTAAATAACTCATTTCCACTGCTCTCACTCTTGACTTGTGTCCTTCCAACAACGTCCAAGCTTCACTTCCATACATTAGAGTTGGTGTCACAATACTGTCATGTAGTAACTTTTTCACTTCCATGCTCACTTCCCTGTTTCTTATCACTGCTTTCAAGGAACCAGCAACCTTTCTTCCCTGCTGTACCCTTTCAAGCACTTCACCCTCCAAACCTCCATCCTTACTCATCACACTACCCAAGTACATAAACGTACAGTACTCACATTTTCCAATTCCTCACTATCCAAATTCGCTGTACATTCACTGACTTCACCTCCCTCAAAGACCATCACTTTACTCTTCCGTACATTCACCTTTAGATTCCGTTTCTTACACACTCTCCCAAACTCATCCATCAAGCCTTGCAGCTCCCCTTCATCTTCACTCAACAACACAGTATCATCTGCAAACAACAGTACAGGGAGTTTCCAAACACTATCCTCTCTCACCAGGGCCACTCCAACATCCACTACCCTACCTTGTACCTCTTTTATTACCCCTTCACTGTACAAATTGAACAACCATGGAGACATGACACATCCCTTTTGAACCCAACTTTCAAAGAGAAAAATTCACTTAGTTCACCATCCACACGCACTGCAGCCTTCGCACCATCGTACATACTCTTCACAGCATTCAACAACTTCCCATCTACTCCATATATTCTTAACACTTTCCACAATCCTTGTCTATCCACCCTGTCATATGCTTTCTCCAAATCCATGAAAGCTGCACACAACTTCTTTCCCTTCTCTAGAAACTTTTCCACTAAAGATCTAAGAATGAATATCTGATCTACACAACCTCTTCCCTTCCTAAAGCCTATCTGTTCTTCTCCAACTAATTTCTCTGTTCTTTCTCTAACTCAGTCAATAAGTATCCTACCATACACTTTTCCTATTATACTAAGAAGACAAATTCCCCTATGATTACCACACACTTCTTTTTCCCCTTTTCGTTTGTACAAGGGAATAATTATACCTGACTTCCAGTCAAGTGGGGTTGGTGGAGGATTAGTGCCCCTCCCTGTAAAACAATTAACTCTAAGCCCTTGGCCACCCTGTCTGGGATACATGGCGTCTGGCGATGGATGGATGGATGGACTTCCAATCCTCCGGGACTCTACCTTTCTCCCAGGCCAATCTGCACATCTTCCACATCCATTCTACCACTATCTCTCCCCCATGCTTCAGCATTTCACCACACACTCCATCAGTTCCTGGGGCTTTCCCCGATTTAACTTTCTTCATTGCTTCCACAACTTATATCCTACTGATTTCTTCCTGTCTTCTCACCTCCCTCCTTCTCCCAACCATTCCCCAGCCAGTTATACTCGCATTACTTCCATCCTGTATGTTCAACAATTCCTTAAAGTGTTCTCTCCATCTGCTCACTTTTTCTCCCTTCTCCACTAGTAATCTACCATTTTTATCTTTCACTCCCCTGCCAACTTCACTTCCACCCTGTCAAGGTCATGAAATCTCTACTGAGGTCTAAAGTCGATGAAATTACGCCTAATGAAGAGAAGGGTTTCCTTCGGGAAAATAAGGACGCCCCACCAAAGAAGTGCTAGCTGTTCAGATTTATGATACCATCAGCATCACTGAGCTCTTTCCTATCTACATCAACTTCAACTCCATCACAAGTAGAATCATACCTCAGTCAGCCAACAATAGATGGTGATAGTGATCCCCTTCTCTTCTGGCAACAGAACCGGTCAACATTACCTGAACTAACAATACTGGCTCTCCAATATCTGTGTATCCCTGCATCATCAGCTTCAGTTGAGAGACTTTTCTGTATTGCTGGGAAAGTCTTTCGTCCTGAGAGATGCAGAATGACAGATGTTCGCTTTGAGGAGTTGATGTTTATCAAGTGCAATCAACATGTAATTGAGAAGTAATGTAGCTTACATCAAATCTAGGCTACAAGAAATCAAGTGTATAATCATACTTTTCAGTTCTATATTTATCTTGCATTGAGCAATTCTTTGTTTTCATTTTTGCTGTGCCCAACATATTAATACACTTACGGAGGACTTGAGGGACCATGATTTGAAATGAATTTATAGAAGTAATGTATTATAGCAATAACCAATAAAACCCCTTACATAAAATGTAAGTTTTTAACCCTTTGAGATTCCGAAGACGCGATTTCGAGTCATCATAAATTCAACCGTTGAGATTCTGATGACTCAAAGTCGAGTCATATGCAACAACATTTGTTTTTTTGCATGTTTTCCTTATCCTACCTGGGCTTGTTTTACATACGCTATCCTGTTTAACCTTTTCCAAGTATTTGGTTTTACACTGACAAGTACATCAGACAGATATGCATAATAAATTCGCTTTTACCAAAAATAATATCAGTATTACCAGCATGGATATTTGCCTGTGTGACAGCGAGAGCTTTTGCTTTTCTGTGTGAAAACTAAAGTAAATTGCCATTACCTATATATCAATGGAAAGGTAATTTACTGTAGATTGACCTGGTGCAATCAAATTTCATGTAACTCTACTACTTTATTTTTTTACAAATATTTTCCTACAGAAGGGTGTGCAATTTTTCCTTTTTTGCTAACTTCTACTCGTTGTATTGGCCTTTTAGCTACCGTATTTACCTTTTTCAACCATACTATGATAAAGAGCAACTATTCAGCTTTAAAATGGTACCATATTCATTAGTCTACCATAAAAAGTTAGTGTACTGTGGCTGATTAAGTACAAATATCGCTGCACGACGGTGCACTCAATGTGCCCCAGGCTGAATCTGGCACAGACATACTCGGTAGAGGGCCAAAAATCTCAAAGGGTTAATACCATTAGTCAGTGATTAAAACGGTTATTACTGTACTCAAATATGGATTAATGCCTCTAATAGATGTAATTTGCTAACTACAGTAATCACTCCAATATCCGGATCAATAGAGCCATCGGTAGGTTCGGATATTGGTTTTGTCCGGATATTGGGCCCCAGCTTATGGACTTGTACTTACGGACCCTAACACAGAGAAACACCTATACAACTCCCTCCGGACATGCATAGCACCTATTTAACACCCAAATCACACCAATAAGGCACATAAATGACTGAAATAAATGCAATAGACACATAAAATGTGGGTTTAGAAGTATGTTCATACATTAATAAACATTCTGGTACTTATGGACTCTAACCGAACCTAACCTAACCGAACCTAACCGAACTCTGAAAAACCCATTCCTACTGCACATGCATGAGGTAAGTTTAGTATGGAAAGAAGTACAGTATGACACTTTCTGGTAAGTATAGTATGGGAAAAAATACAATATGAAACATTCTGGTAAATATAGTATGGAAAATAGTACAACATGAAACATTTTGGCTACTTACAGCAAGTCCCTGGCCACCTCGATGAATAACCGCCTCCTCTCGGACTCTGACAGTAAGAACGATTTCCTGAAGCACTTGCACTACACTCTTCCTGAAGTCTTGCACTGAACTTAGTCACTAACACACAGAAGTCCGTTCTTTTCACAGTGTTCACTTTAGTCCAAATAATGTTCCATTAAATTTAAGTGTTGCACATTAACTTTTCCCAAGTTTTTTTAAGTTTCCAAAGCCAAAACAAAGAAGGTTAGTTACGTTAAATTTCTTTTCTACTTAGTCTTTTCTCCCAACTTGAAAACCTTAACACAACACACCGTTTTTTTCACTGCACAACACTCAAAATTCCCGTGTGGTCTAGTGGAGAAGTTCTTGCTGTTTATTCACTGTCAGAGCCCGAGAGTATCACTGGCAGGCGTCCAAGGGGTGCATCGGTGGGTAGTGGTGATGGCGTACCGACTACAGAAGACTCTGAAGACAGCCGCAAACTCACGTCGAGCGGTGACTCCACTGTAGCTGATGTGCTGGGCTGTGGCTCGGAGCATGAGGGCCTGTCTTGGGGAGGCAACGGAGTGGAACCAGGGCTTGGCACAGCGGGGGTCACGGGCCTGAAAAAACTGTCAATCGTTGACTGACGCAAGGACCGACGATTCTGGCGATTGATGATGCGCTGCCGGAAAGCACGCACTTCCTCCACGAGTCCCAAGGGCCCCATCTCCCTGTCGCAGTCCGGGTGTTCCAGGTAGTCTAGGACGAACTCTAGATGTTCCCGGAGTGCGCTCAGCTTGGGGATGGCTGGAGTAGTGTCCTGCTGGGCGGAGTCTGCATCATCATCGCCTTCGTCGTCGGAATCTTCAAGTTCGGGACTGACACCAGCAACCGAAGACGCGATCTCGATATCAGACAACGTCTGATACCCAGGATCGCCCTCGTCGTCCAACCACTCACGAACATCGTCCACATCAACATCGTCGCCGTGCGTACGAGCCGTGCATGGAAGTCATCCACGTCAAACCCTAGGAAATCGTACTCCACATCTGTTCCGAGAAGCAGACGAGACCAACCATTTTCAAGAGTTTTCACAGGGACTTCCTTCCATGCACTAGCCCAGTTGTACAGCGCAGACTTGATGTTGTAGCGGCGAAGGTTTTCCAAAGTCCGCTTGCCTCGAGTGTCACGTCCTTCCCTGCGCTCGTCCTCGTCCTCGAGAACCACCATCACCTCGTCCAGGAACTTCCGACGGTACAGGCGCTTTGTTGCCACGATCACTCCTTGGTCCATTGGTTGAATGAGAGCAGTCGTATTAGGTGGCAGAAACATGCACCTAATACGGCCATTCTCAGCAACCAAGTCCTTGTCGCACGGGTGGGCAGGTGCATTGTCGAGGAGAAGGAGAGCCTTTACCTGGTCGCGAGGAATTCCCAGTGTCTTCGTCTGGTAATGTATGACCTCCTTGACGAAGTGATGGTGAAACCAGTCTTTGAAAATCACAGCTGTGAACCATGCTTTCAAAGAATGGTACCATACGACAGGAAGGACATCCATCACCCCACGAAGGCACCGAGGCTGCTTTGCACGGCCAACAATAACGGGCTTAAGCCGGTGCATGCCGTTAGCATTGGCACAACACAAAGCAGATATCCGTTCCTTAGAAAGCTTGCGGCCAGGTACACGCTTCTCCGTCTCATCGGCGAGAGTGTTCGTTGGCACCGAGCGATAGAATAGGCCAGTTTCGTCAGCGTTATAGACTTGACCGAGAGTGAGGCCCTCCCTGTCGATCAAGCCTTTCACCTTGTGCCGAAACTCGTCCACTCCATCCTCGTTAGCGTCCAATGCTTCGCCATGTGCTTTACGGTTAGTAAGGCCATGTCGCAACTTGAACGCGAAGAGCCAACCCTCGGATGCCTTGAAGTCTAGGGCGTCGTGAAGCCTTGCAAACTTCTCAGCAGCAGCCTTCAGCTCCGTTCCACGTACCATCACACCAGCTGCACGTTGCTGTCGATACCAAATCAACGTGGAGCGGTCGATCTCTGCATACTTGGGAGTAAACATAACCTTCCTCTCCACGTTGCGTTTGCTTCTCGACGAGAAGTCAGCCGTGTACTGCATGAGCTTGTCTCGGGAACGCTTGATATCAAACAAAGTCGACCGGGCCAGGTTGAACTCGCGGAGAATGCGAGAGGAAGACCAACCCGCATCAACCTTCTCCAATATCTCCCGTTTCTTCTCCAGAGTCAACACCACTCTCTTCCTTTTCTCAGGAGGCGGGGCCATCATCACACACACTAAGAGTAGGGCAGAGAGCAGCAGGAGGCCTTGCAGCAAGTACGGCACCACCACAAAAGCGAGCACGTGGGCAGCCATGACGAAGAGCGCAGGTCCAGTCGCGGTGAGAGACAGGCGGGAAGTGGGGAGGATGCAGCGGCGCTCTATCGGACGTCGGAGGAATGACGAACCAAAACAATGCTCTCACGCGGCGCGCGCGGCAAGTTCAAATTACGGACGGCAAAAAATCGGTTTTTTTTCCAATTTTTTTGGATTTTCGGACCATTTTGGGAATGTTTGATCCCAGGACGATAAGGTTCGGTTAGTGGGGATGTTCGGTTATTGGGCGTCCGGATATTAGAGTGATTACTGTATTTAGACATTGTCCTTAATCATTGCTAATCATTATTTTTCTATAAATAATCATAGTGAAATGTGATTATAATCATAATCTAATCATAATCACGCACAAATAGAAAAAAATCTAATCACAATCAAAAATACAAAAACTAAAGTACAGTAACCTCTCAAATAATACGAGGGTTAGGTTCCTGGAGAGGTCGCGTTAGTTAAAAACGCATTTTTTAAACATATTTTTCCCATAAGAGACAGTGGTAATATTGGGGGTTACGTTCCTGGACTCTGGGAAAGTCTACCCATTTGAGGAGTTATGCTACTCTAAACTTAAAAGCAACAGTATTAATTTGAAGTTAAATCAATGTAAAAAACAAAAACAGTATATCTGTCTATCTATCTATTGCCAGACGCCTCAGTCCCGTTTGGGGTGGCCACAAACAAATCGCCTCCAAGTCGCCCTGTCCCCCGCCATTTCACTGCCCTGCTCCCAACTCACACCCCCCTCTACCCCATCCCTCCATCGCTTCCTCGGCCTCCCCCTCCCTCTTTCCCCCTCCACCTCACTCACATACACTCTCTTCGTCAGTCTTTCACCCTCAATCCTCTCCACATGGCCAAACCACCTCAGTATGTTCCTCATAACGCTTCCTATCACATCCACATCAACACCACAACGCTCCTTTATATCCTCATTCGTCAGCCTGTCTCTCCATGTGACTCCACAGGCTCCTCTTAAATAACTCATTTCCACTGCTCTCACTCTTGACTTGTGTCCTTCCAACAACGTCCAAGCTTCACTTCCGTACGTTAGAGTTGGTATCACAATACTGTCAGGTAGTAACTTTTTCACTTCCTTGCTCACTTCCCTGTTTCTTATCACTGCTTTCAAAGAACCAGCAACCTTTCTTCCCTGCTGTACCCTCTCAAGCACTTCACCCTCCAAACCTCCATCCTTACTCATCACACTGGGGAGAAATAAACAACATTTGAGCCCTAGTTGGGCGGAAGCGTTTACTTCTCCCCAAATATATACTGTTATGTTTTTACATGGATTCTCTTTCAATTCTGCTTCATTCACAGCATTGTGAAAGTTTCTCAACATTATTAATGCATTAGTAGGTCATAAAAACACTACAGTATAAGCAACATTTTCATTACAGTAAGTAGGTCACAAACAATAACAACACAGCTTAACTTCATCTATGCATCACTTGTCATCTGCTGCTGTCCCTCCTTACCCCTCTACCCCACCTCCCGCCACTCCCCACGCTAAATTTGTTGTCTCTCCTTGCGCTGCTGTCCTTCCTCTTCCTCTGACTCCTGTGCTACTGGTGATGAAGATAACTCCCTTAAGTTTTCTGTCTTCTTCATAAAGAACTGCTCTATCTTGGTCTAAGTGGTTTTCTTCTTTTTGTTCTGCATCATCAAGTTGTAACAATTTAGATCTACCATCACTTTCCTGGCCAATTTTGTCCGAAAATGAGCCAAATTGCTCAGAATGGGGCCAAGCTTCATTTTCGAATATTATAGTTCGAATAAAACCAGTTTAAGCAACAGACAAAAAAAAATTGTATTTATGCAGAAACTGCCACACATGGTCTATCAGCTCGGGACTGTCCAAGGCGCGCATGGCTAATTTGAAACCATCACGTACATGTAAAGTCGCGTTAAATCGAGAAACCCTTGTTAGTTAACATATCTCCTTAAATATTTGCTCGTGTTAAAACGAAAACGCGTTTTTTAAACTCATGTTAGTTGAGAGGTAACTGTAATCATAATAAAATCATAATCAGAAAAATGAAAAACAAGTAATCATTATTTAATCACAATCAAAAAATATTCCAGACGATAATCAAAATCAGATCATAATCATTTTTAATAATCATGCCCATGTCTGCTCCCCACACCTGCAAACACAACTGCTTGCATGGTTGATATGGTAAATCACATAGATTTTGTTTGTTTCAACTAGCAAAATTGGTATTTAAGCCTTTCTGGTCTCGCAAGTATGGTCAAAATACAGGTATACCACGGTTTAACGATGCAGTTGGTTAAGTAAAAACCCACCGTTCGGCGGGGTATTGTATCTCTGGGTAGATTTAACATGTAAAGTATAGGGATGCAGTTTTGAGCCTTGGGTTTGCCTCCAAACCAATACCCTCTTCAGGCATAAAATGATCCACAGGTATACATGGCGAGTGATGAGAAGGGTGGGTGGTGAACTGAATGAAAGGAAGGCAATGATTGATTATATGTGTGGATGAAAGGATTCGAAGATGTGTAATGGATGCAAGAGCTTATAGAGATCGGGGCAGTGGAGTTTCTGACCACTACTTGGTGGTGGCCAGAATTAGGATTCAAGTAAGATGGAGGAATAGAAGAAGGGAAAGACGAGAGGAAGGAGTAGTTGCAAGGAGAGTGGAAAGGTTACAAGAGGATGACAAAAAGGCAAGAGTATAAGAGAGAAGTGGAGGAACGATTGGGCAAATATGAATTGGAGCAGATGGGAGACGTTGAAGGTGTGTATAGGATATTTGCAGAAGAAATATGTGCAGCATGAGATGTGGTTTGTGGAAGGAAGATAAGACGGAGGGGGGTGCAAAGAATAACGTGGTGGACTGAAGAGGTGAGACAGGCTGTGGCACAAAAGAAGAAAGCATACAATGAATGGATGAGAAATAGGGGCGTGGAAGAAGTTGAGAGGCGGAAGAGAGAGTTATATGTAGAAAGAAAGAGGTGAAAAGATTAGTAAAAGAGAGTAAGAAGAGAGTGGATGAGGAATTTGGAAGGAATTTGAGTGTAAAGTGGAGGGACTGTAAGAAAATGTTCTGGAAAGAGGTGAAAAGAGTAAGACAGGGTGGAAGTGAAGTTAGCAGGGGAGTGAAAGATAAAAATGGTAGTTTACTAGTGGAGAAGGGAGAAAGAGTGAGCAGATGGAGAGAACACTTTAAGGAATTGTTGAACATACAATAGAGGATGGAAGTAATGCGAATTTTAAGTGGCTGGGAGAAGGAGGAAGGTGAGAAGACAGGATGAAATCAGTAGGAAGAAATCGGGAAAAGCCCCAGGAATTGATGGAGTGTGGTGAAATGCTGAAGCATGGGGGAGAGATAGTAGTAGAATGGATGTGGAAGATGTGCAGATTGGCCTGGGAGGAAGGTAGAGTCCTGGAGGATTGGAAATCAGGTATAATTATTCCCTTGTACAAAGGAAAAGGGGAAAACGAAGTGTGTGGTAATCATAGGGGCATTTGTCTTCTTAGTATAATAGGAAAAGTGTATGGTAGGATACTTATTGACAGAGTTAGAGAAAGAACAGAGAAATTAGTTGGAGAAGAACAGAGAGGCTTTATGAAGGGAAGAGGTTGTGTAGACCAGATATTCATTCTTAGATCTTTAGTGGAAAAGCTTCTAGAGAAGGGAAAGAAGTTGTATGTGGCTTTCATGGATTTGGAGAAAGCATATGACAGGGTGGATAGACAAGGATTGTGGAAAGTGTTAAGAATATATGGAGTAGATGGGAAGTTGTTGAATGCTGTGAAGAGTATGTACGATGGTGCAAAGGCTGCAGTGCGTGTGGATGGTGAACTAAGTGAATTTTTCTCTTTGAAAGTTGGGTTGAAAGAGGGATGTGTCATGTCTCCATGGTTGTTCAATCTGTGCATGGATGGGGTAATAAAAGAGGTACAAGGTAGGGTAGTGGATGTTGGAGTGGCCCTGGTGAGAGGGGATAGTGTTTGGAAACTCCCTGTACTGTTGTTTGCAGATGATACTGTGTTGTTGAGTGAAGACGAAGGGGAGCTGCAAGGCTTGGTGGATGAGTTTGGGAGAGTGTGTAAGAAACGGAATCTAAAGGTGAATGTAGGGAAGAGTTAAGTGATGGTCTTTGAGAGAGGTGAAGTCAGTGAATGTATGGCGAGGTTGGATGGTGAGGAATTGGAAAATGTGAGTACGTTTAAGTACTTGGGTAGTGTGATGAGTAAGGATGGAGGTTTGGAGGGTGAAGTGCTTGAAAGGGTACAGCAGGGAAGAAAGGTTGCTGGTTCTTTGAAAGCAGTGATAAGAAACAGGGAAGTGAGCATGGAAGTGAAAAAGTTACTACATGACAGTATTGTGATACCAACTGTAACGTATGGAAGTGAAGCTTGGACGTTGTTGGAAGGACACAAGTCAAGAGTGAGAGCAGTGGAAATGAGTTATTTAAGAGGAGCCTGTGGAGTCACATGGAGAGACAGACTGACGAATGAGGATATAAAGGAGCGTTGTGGTGTGGATGTGGATGTGATAGGAAGTGTTATGAGGAACACACTGAGGTGGTTTGGCCATGTGGAGATGATGGAGGTTGAAAGACTGACGAAGAGAGTGAATGTGAGTATGGTGGAGGGGGGAAGAGGGAGGGAGAGGCCGAGGATGAGATGGAGGGATGGGGTGGAGAGGTATATGAGAGAGGGGGGTGTGAGTTGGGAGCAGGGCAGTGAAATGGCGGGGGACAGGTCAACTTGGAGGCGATTTGTTTGTAGCCACCCCAAACGGGATTGAGGCGTCTGGCAATAGATAGATAGAAAGATAGATAGGTTTGCCTTCCAACCAGTTCTAAACCCACCCAAATGAGTCCAAAACAATTTTAAAGCCAATCTAAATGGCCCAGCAGCTGTAAAAGAATCTAACTTAAGCCTAACACCTGTAAATAGGGCACTAAAGCCGTCAAATGAAATATGAAAATTGTCTAAGTCTGGAAAAAATCAAGCTTAGTAAACTGTACCCCAAAATGACAGTGTTCACCCCACCTGTGGCTAAAACACATTACTCTTAAGTCTAAAAGCAGTTTATAAATCAACCTAAACACAAATTTTAAGTCTAAAATATCAGAATTGTTAAAAAAAAAAAATCAAAACTCATTGTTAAACTGGAGTTTGGCCATCGTTAGGTGGGATATGGTGGTATTTTTGTCCCCATTGTTAAGCTGGGGTATTGTATATCAAGGTATACCTGTACTGTCAAAGAGTAATAACTTTGATGCCTAAGAGCAGTATAAATGGCAGGCAGCTCAGGACCAGATGGCTGTAAGTGTGCTATTTCCCTTCAAATAATACATCAGGCAATCCCACACTGCAGGCAACAATATTGCTTCGCTGGTGCTCCTGCCAGTCCTGGCCCATCTCTGCCACCTCGTAGGTAGCTGCAGCCATTAAGTGCACAGTCATGGAAGCTGAGAGCCAATCACTGCAGTCCTCCCTTCTCTGTGCTAGGCTTCTACCCACAATCCCACACATAAACATTCATTCCCCACGTTCTTTATCTTCTCTCTAGCAGCAGTAATAGTGCATCTCCTGTTTTTTCTAGATATTTACAGTGGTTTTGTTATTACTACATAATCATCAGTGATACCACCTCTTCTAGTGATATTGATGATGTGCAGGAAATGGTGTCAGATCAACCTGGGCCTTCAACAAGGAAAAGTCCAATAAGTAAGGGCACTTGGAAGAAAGTGAGTGCTAAAAAGCTTCGTGATTCTGGAAAACAAGATACAAGCTGTTCCACTGGGAATGTCTTTATAATTTTTAAAATCTTTTTTTTGGTGATATTTCATAACACATTGTTGATGTTTGATGTATTTATATGCATGTATGCCCCCCAAACATGGTGATAGACAAACACAAACATTTCCTAGGTATCCCTCTTCAAAATTAAACAATCCCCACCTTGATAGTTTCATTAGTTAAGGGGTAATGATGTTTTAAATGAATGAATGTACTTTTCCAAAATCCTAGTACCTACCAGTTGTCACATACAGTAAAAGTCCTATTATTCGGCAGCTGATTGTTCGGTAGATCCGACATTTCGGCAGTTTTGAGAAATAGTCCCATTTACGAAAATCATTGATTGTTCGGCAGATGTCTGGAATCATCTCGGCAGTCTAGGAAGTGTTTTCTGTGGCTTGTAGGCCAAATGTTTCATTACACTTCTGTGTGTTCACTAATTTCTATATTTTTATTTAGATTCATGTATAGTACTGTATTGATTACACTATTGCACAGTATCATACAGTACAGTAACCACCCCCACCAAATTAGCGAGGGTTACGTTCCAAGCCCCCACGCTAATTCTTGAAATTCTTTCATTCTTGACGCCTTCCTGAAAATAACACTTACCGGTAATTGAGTAGCCCATGAACCACTGACACTGTAATGCATTACCCATAAATAAATGTTGCTTGTTAAATCAGTTTCCCCGTTGTTTTTAGCTGTAAGGCTGTGACAGCTTTAGTATTTTTATTCCTCAGCATAATGGTGGAAGGGCCTGTCCTGTTTAACTGAACCTAACCTAACCGAGTTTAACTGTACCTAATAATTTAACCAAACCTAACCTAACCTAAAGTCAGAAAAATACTTAAAAATAAACTGGAGGAATATGAATTGCTAAGGTCTCTCTGATGAAAGTTAAACGTACATTTAGTGCTCATTCTTTTGTTCGTTTTTGTGTTTAATGTGAAAGAGAGAGCATTGATGCAATCTGTAATATATCCCATTAACCCCTTAATAACCTGCGGCATTGAACAACCTTTTACAGTACCGATGTCAGTGATGTTAAGTTAGTGTGAGCTATAAAGAAAACTGAACAATTATGGGGAGGGAACGAAGGTCACTGGTATGTTTAAACGACTATAGCTACGATTCCAAGCAGTCATACGGTTGGTTAATCTCAGATGTTTTCGCCCATTCGGTAAATACACCGTAACTTTACCAATCTCTCCGTGACTCATAGCGAATCATAGCATGGGTTTAGGAAGCTAAATAACACATTGCTAAGTGAGGCAGACGATTATCTTCATATCTTTAAGAAAAATAAATTGATTTCAGAAGAATGGAAGAACTTTACGTACTCAGAGAGGGATTTAATTTCTTCCATTTTCTTATAAGATGTGAAGATAATCGTCTGGTGCACCTAGCAATGTGTTATTTAGCTTCCTAAATCCATGCTATGATTCGCTATGATTGACTGGAGAATCGATAAAGTTACGGTGCATTTACCAAATGGGCGAAAACATCTGAGATTAACTGACCCCCTGACTGCTTAGAATCGTAGCTAGAGATGTGTAAATATACCAGTGACCTTCGTTCCCTCTCCATAATTGTTCAGTTTTCTTTATAGCTCACACTAACTTAACATCACTGACATCGGTACTGTAAAAGGTTGTTCAGTGCTGGAGGTTATTAAGGGGTTAATGGGATATATTACTTTTTGCATCAATGCTCTCTCTTTCACATTAAACACAAAAACGAACAAAAGAATGAGCACTAAATGTACGTTTAACCTTCATCAGAAAGACCTTACCAATTCAGATCCCTTTACTTTATTTTATGCAATTTTCCGACTATTTTATTTTGTGTTTGGAAAAAGTACTGTATACAGTACTCACTCCAAACATATTTGTAATAATATAAGTAGTGATGAGTTCACCAATACAAGTGATGTACTGAGCTGGTAGGTAATATTCCGTATCATTTCGGCCATCCATGAAGTGTTATTTGACTTGTAGGCCTACTGTGTCATTACACTTATATGTGTTTACTAATTTACATATATATTTCAGATTCAGGTATAGTACTGTATTGATTGCAGTATTGTACAGTATACAGTACTCTCTCCAAACACAGCTGTAATACCATAAGTGGTGATGACAGTGTTCACCAATATATTTAAGGTACTGAATGGGTAGGTTTTTGATTATTCGGCAAATCTAATTTCTCGGCATCATCCCGGTCCCATAGATGCCGAATAATGGGACTTGTACTGTATTAGGCATATTTTAAGCATCTGTGCATGTGCACTGCTACTTGTATTGCATACACAGTAACTCTACATGTTTTTAGCTTGAAAATAAAGAAAAAATGTTGATATCTTTATTAGTTCCTGAGTGGCGAAAGTTAATCTTTAGGCTTTTATTTCCCATTCTTTATGAAATGTCACATACAATGTTCTGGTCCTAGATGCTTCAGTATTGTTTGGGTTTTGGTGAAAATGCATTAAACACAAATTGTATGGCAGCTTTTTATATGCATGTTGGTAAAGTCAGTGTCTTGAAAGTTGGAATCATCCATGTATATTTACTAGGTTAATACAGTATATATGCTTCACTGTTTTCCTCTTCCTTTTTCAGAAATGAAATATGCCGTCTGAATTTGAATCAAGGAAGGTTTCTCAATAGTCTGCAGACTGATGCTCCTGGTGTAAACAGATGTGCATTCAACAAGGTTCATTACCTTTTTACATGTGGAACAGAAGATGGCAGAGTAGAGGCCTGGGATCCTCGATCAAGGCACCGTGTCGGTGTTCTGGACTGTGCTTTACACATTGCCATGGATAACTTACAGTAAGTTTGCACAAGGATATTTGTGTAATTGACATGTCATAAGTAAACTGGCACAATGATTTTTGTTCTTGTAATGAAAAAGATTAGAAAAAAATAACTTCCATCATCATCATCATCATCATCCGGACCTCCTTTCCCACCCTAATGCAGGGTGAGGAGTAGCAACATCCAGACACCCCAAGTTTTGCCCAATCCAATGAGCCACACTTCCATTCACTCATCTTTCAAGCCCCGGGAATCCTGGCTGTATTTGATATTCCATAAACATTCACCACATTCTGTAGCTTCACATAAACGTATCCAGTAGAGTCAATCCAGACACAGTCACATTAAAAAGCGGTGCCAAATCTCTTATCATGCACTTCTTTACACAATATTCATCCAGCCAGCTTGATCTCTTGTCAGTCCCCTGGCCTTACCGACTTCCATACCTCTCTTCCCCACACACTCATCCTCCATATCCCTCCACCTTCTCCTTGGCCTACCTAAAGTCCTCTGTCCTTCAGATTCACTCAGATATACCTTTTTTACCACTCTATTGTTATCCATTCTCTCCACATGACCATACCACCTCAGTACGCTCTTCGATACTGATGTCCACAGACTTCCTCACTCCGCTTCTTTCACAAATCACATTATTTCATATCCTATCCACCCTCTGTTCTCCACATACATTCCTCAGCAGTCCCATCTCCACTGCTCTCACTCCATTCATTTTCGTGCCACACCATAGTCTTACATCCATATGATAAAGTTGGCACAAACTCTCCTTCATATAAGCCTTGTGCAGCTGCAACAATCAAGCCTTTGTTTCTTATCTAGGCCTTCATAGCACCAGCTACTTTCCTTCCTTGTGTAATTCTACTTTCCACCTTTTTTTTTTCACATTTTCCTTTTTTTTTTTTTAATCACTGTACCTAGGTATTTGAACTCTCTCACCAGTTCCAGTCTCTCTCCATTCACTGTAACATCAAACTAAGAGCCACCATCTTGCTCAGTAACCACCACTTTACTCTTTTCTACATTTACTCTCAAGGCACGACACTCACAGGGATCGGCAAAACTTTATTAGTCTGCCAAGTTCTTGTGAGGTATTTGCAAGTAGTACTGCATCATCAGCAAACAATAAATTTGAGATATTCCATCCATCACCGTTCATTACCAACACCATCCTTCTCTCCACTACTTGTGTTTTTACTTCTTTCATCACCCCATCCATATATAAATACAGTAATCTTCCCTATATCTGATATAATACAGCCAAAGGCATGTCTGGGAAGTGGGTTCGTCCGGATACTGGGTCCCTGCCTCCTGGACTGGTACTTATGGAGCCTAACCCAGCCTAACTCAGAAAATCACCTACATAACTTCCTACCAGACATACATAGCACTTATTTAAGGCCCTATTCACACAGATAAGGGACAGAAAGCATGAAAAGGAACCAGAGAATGAGGATTTAGAGGTGCATATGGGAAATATTTATCAGTGTTCAGGGTACTTACAACACACCCATGACCGTTACCAAGAGTAACCCGCCACCTCTAAGGCTCTGGCAGTGGTGAAAACGTTCTTGAAGCATGTACAGTAATATAGTGTGGTGCTGCACTTAATCCTTTTGCACTGAGAGTTATAATTGTTTAATTCTGCACATTTCTGTTCTTACTTGTGCCATGCCAGTTTCAATTGCCAGTTTGCACTCTGCATTTAATGCCTTGCATTCTAAATTCTAATTTCTTAACACTGCACAACACTGGAAATTCCCATGTGGTCTAGTGGCAAGATAGTTTATTCACTGTGTATTCACAAAAATGAGCATCCGCGGCATCCACTGCAGTGAGCATCTAGTTTGGATGGTCATTAGGCAGTAACTGGGAAGCCGGAGAGGGGAGAAAGAAAAAGGCCGCACGTAAACACATCTGTTTCGTGCCGTGTGCCAAGTTCAGATTACGTGTAAAAAAAAAAAAATAATAATAATAAAATAAAAAAAATCGGAATTTTTTTGGATTTTTTGTTTTTTGGCCATTTTGGGGTCCTGAAAGCTCAGGCCCAAAATGTCCAGGCAGTGGGGTGTGCAGTTACTGGGTGTCCGGATAGTGGGCAGATTACTGTATTTTGAATAACCATGGGGACATCACACAACCTTGTCGCACCCCTACACTGATTGTGAACATTCACTTAGATGCCCATTTATCCTTACACATGCCTCACTTCCATCATAAAAACTCGTGACGGCACCTAGCAACTTACCATCCACACCGTACATGTGTAAAACCTTGCACAAAACTTCTCTGTCTACTTTGTTGTATGCTTTTTCCAGATCCATGAATGCTATAAACACCTTATAGTCCTTCTCACAAGCCTTCTCCACGATGTGTCTTTCTGCAGATATTTGATCCACGTCGTCTGCCACTCCTAAAGCCACCCTGTTCATCACTCACAAGGACTTCTGATATCTCTTTTACTTTCTCTATAATAATTCTTCCTTATACTTTCTGTACCGCAGTCAATAAACTAATGCAATGATAATTCTTGCGCTCACTTCGCTCACCTTTATTTTTGTACAGAGTACAATCACAGCCTTTTTCTAGTCTGCTGGCACAGTTTCACTTATCCATGCCCTCTTACATATCTCCAACAAGCACTTCATTCAGCTCACTCCACTACACTTCATCAATCTCTGCATACACCTCGTCAATCCCAGCTGCTTTCCCATTTTTCAGCCACTTCACAGTGTTCTTCACCCATGCAAGCGTCACATTTCCTGGCACTGCATTTCTTCTCTGCACACCTCCAAAACGAATTATGTTTATAGCCGCCCTGCTCTCTCTATTCCCATTTATCAGTTTATCTGAAAATAATAGAGCCAAAGGCATGTCTGGGTAGTGGCAACATCCGTATGATGAACATTATTTCCCTACCATACCCAAACCCTACCTATACCCACCTCCAACCATTACCTAACCTATTTGTACAGTACCCATACTTAAGTTGGCAGTGTTCTCTGGTCATTCAGGCTTATTTAGACATGAAAACACACATAGGCATGTCAAAAGTAATGGTAAACACCAAGAGAATCATCTTTTTAAACCACTGAAAACCAAGAAACACCCTACCTACACACTGCTGTATGCACAGTACCCCTCCTTATTTTGGTAGTGTTTTCAGGTCATTCTGCTATATTTTGACATCAAAACATACATAGGATTATACAGAATAATTTTCAAAAAAAAAAAAAAACACACACACACACACCCTACCTAAATACTACTGTATGTACAGTACCCCTTCCTATTTTGGTAGTATTTTCAAGTCATTCTGGAATATTTTGATGTCAGAACGTACATAGGAATGTCCAAAATAATTTTCAACACCAAAAAAAACATGCAAAAAACACTGAAAACCAGAAAACATTCAGAAAACATCGTACCTAAACACTACAGTACAGTACCCCTCCTATTTTCGGCACTGTTTTGTGGTCATTCTGCCATATTGTGACCTGAAAGCACACATAGGAATATTCTAAATAAATTTTAGCACCAAGGAAACTATGAAACGTAAAGTAACCTGCTAAAACACATTTGGTTGGCATGCTTACCACCCAGTGCACCGCTGTCAGCCTTCGTAGCCAGCCACCTCCAGCCGGTGTGGAGTTGTCCCGTGAGGTCTAGTGGCAGACAGTAGCGTCTAAAAGAAGTCAGTAAATTTCTCTTCATCCTCAACCTGCTGGAACTGGGTGATGACTGGTGGAGAGCTTTGGGATGATGGTGGCCTACCCACCCGGGAAACTCTGAAGACAGCCGCAAACTTATTCACAATGGATATTCATTGGCTATTGATGTGCACAGTTGCAGATCCAAAGGTGAAGGTGGGAAACGAGCTGGTGGTGGTGGTGGTGATGAGAATAGGCTGGCACCCATGGGGTCACAGGCTTGATGACTGAGTCGATCCTGGTCTGACGATAGGAGAGACGATTCTGCCGGAGGATGATAGCGTCCTGGTCTGCCCGCAGCTCCATCGCCAGGTGGAGTGTCACCAACTTCGTCACAGTATGGGTGCTTGGCATGCTACAGCACCCCCTCCAGTTAACCACAGAGGACACTGAGATGAGGGACTGAAGGAGCTGCGGAGGGCTGTGAGTCAGGGTCCTCATCGTCGTCTGTCCCATTGTCCTCTTCTGTGCCGCAGAGGCAGCAGCAGCGATCTCCTCATTAGATATGGTCTTATAACCAGGATTGCTGCCGTTGTCGTCCAGCCACTCCCGTATGTCATTGATGTCCACCTGCTTTCCCGCTGTTTCAAGGCGATTGTGGAAATTATCCACATCAAACCCCTCGAAGTAGTGCTCGGCATCGATTCCCTGCAGGAGACAATACCAACCGCTTTCGAGGGCTTTGATGGAGGCTTCCTTCCACGCATTCGCCCAGGTGAACACTGCAAACTTCGGGTTGTAATGCTGAAGATTCTGCAAGGTCTGCTTCCAACATTTATCCTCGACTGCATCCTCGTCCTCTAGCACCACCATCACCTCATTCAGGAACCTACGTCGGTACAGTCTCTTTGCAGCCATGATAACACCCTGGTCCATTGGCTGAATCAGAGCAGTCATATTAGGTAGCAGAAACATGTACCTAATCCTCCAGTCAAAAGCAACCAAACCCTTTTCAGATGGATGCATGGGAACATTCCGGGAGCAGGATTGCGAGCGATTCCAAGGACCTCTGTCTGATAATGGATAACCTCCTTGACGAAATGTCTGTGGAACCAATCTCTGAAGATCCTAGCAGTAAACCAGGTCTTCACAGAATGGTACCACACAACAGTTGGGCCATCCATCAACCCACAGAGACAATGTGGTTGTTCTGCATGCCCAACAACAATGGGTTTGAGGCAGTGCGTCCTGTTAGCATTGGCACAGCATAAAACAAGAGACACGTTGTTTGGACAGTTTCCAACTAGTCACAGATTCCTCCCTTTCCTCAGCTAGGGTGTTGGTGGGCAAGGAGGGGGGGTAGAACAGACCAGTTTCGTCAGCATTATAGACTTGACCAAGGGCAAGGCCCTTGTCCTTGATCATGCACTGCACTTTCTGGCGAAACGTGTCTACTTCCTCCGCTTCCGTGTCCAAGGCCTCGCCATGTGCCTTACAGCCAGAAAGTCCATGGCGAAGCTTGAAGCGAAAGAACCATCCCTTGGACGCCTTGAAGTCTTGCGTGTTGTGCAGGTATGCAAACTTCCCAGCAGCAGCCCTCACCTCGGTCCTACGCACTAGCACTCCAGCATGACATTGCAGACGAAACCACATCATTGTTGACCAGTTGATAATGGCGTGCTGGGCCTCGGCGTTGCCTTCCTGTCGCCGTGACGTGTGCTTTCAGCAAAGCCCTGTCCCTGCTGCATAAGATTGTTGCGTGACTTTGTGATATCGTACAGTGTTGATCGAGCTAGATCATATTCGTGAAGAATGTGTCCTGTGGTCCAGCCCACATCAACCTTGCCCAATATCTCACACTTTTTCTCCAGACTCAGAACCTTCGTCTTCAGCTTCTCAGTTGGTGGTGGGGCCATCACCACACACACAAGAATACATCAGAGCAGGGCCAAAACCTGAAGAAGGTAGGGAACCACCACAAATGCAACCGCAATCACAGCCATCGTTGCAAGCGCTACCACTCACGAAGGGCAGAAAGGCGGGAATTGAGGTGCGGTCTTCTATTTGCCGGTAAGCAGTACAGCGCTGTCATATCGCACCCAATAGTTGCTTTCGAGCACAGGGGAAGCAACACACAGCAAACTGACATCTGTATATAAGGTTCTCTTCCGTTTGCCCAGGCAAGGGTTAGTATGTGACAGCAACAGCTGATGACCAGTAGATCACCACCTCAGGGAGTGTATGACTAACATGGCCTGCCAGGTGACTCTTATCATTTGGTAGGGAAGCGGACAGGTGTGCGTGGTGGGGGGTTTCCGCACTAATCCCGGAGGCTGGGGGACTTTTGCTATTCAGTGTAGAGGCGAACGGGCAGTTTTACCGTACATTTACTCGTAGCTTGTGGTCTGTTACACATGCGATGGCCACCGGTACCCCTCAGCCAGGAACAATGCTTGCCTCCTCTATTAAAAAATAACCATAGAATTTTCTTGAAGATATGCCCAATGTGTTTCCCAGGCAAAATTACATAGGTTAGTTTTACCTGACTGTACCAAACCTAACCTATCCCAGTAGGCCTGCATGGCAAAGGTGGCCGACTGTGGTATTGAAACAAATACCCATTCCAAATGGAAGTGTGTTATACAATATTGTACTGCACATACATACAGTGCTGAACTGTGTACAGTACAGTACAATCATATGCATTTGTACAGAAATTACTGTACTGATATTGTAATCAGTGTGGGAAGAATCTCTCTCTCTCTCTCTGTCTCTCTGTCTGTGGTGTTTGTGTCTCCTGGTGGCCGTGCGATTTTCGACCTTTGGTAGAGAGATGGATGGGCGCTGTCACCAAACATGTTCTCGTGGCTTGTGGTCTGTATTTACCTAATTGTGATGTACAGGAAATGAGCTAGCTCGTGGGGTCCCGTCTCTGTTTCTCAGTAAGTCAGATTTAGCTTTAAACTCGTTTAAGTTTTTAGACTGGACGATCTCTTTGTCCAGGCTATTCCACAGGTCAATACATCTATAAGGAAAACTATATCTCTTGATATCCTTCAAGCAGCTTGGTTTCTTTAGTTTCATTCCAAATCCTCGTGTTACTCTCTTATCCCATAAAAACAGATCTTCTTTGTCAATTTTATCTACTCCCACTATGGTCCTGAACACTGCAATCATGTCTCCTCTCTTTCTTCTTCCTTTTAGGGAAGGCAAATCCAGCTTTTCCAACCTCACTCTATATGACAGATCTGCCAGATTGGGGACCATCTTGGTTGCTGTTCTTTGTATTCTCTCAATATTGTTTATATCTTTCTTTTTGTGTGGAGACCACACTACTGCTGCATAGTCTAACCTGGGGCGAATCATGGCCACTATCAAATTTTTCTTCATCTCCTTATCCATATAATGAAAAGCTACTCTTATGTTAGTCAGGAGTTTATACGTCTCTCTAACTGCCTTGTTAATGTGTTTTTCAGATGACAAATTGTCCTGGACCAGCACTCCCAAATCTTTCTCTTCTCTCACTTTTGTAATTGGTTCATTACCCATCAGATAACTCAATGATGGCCTCTTGGTACTTGTACCCATTTCCAATGTTTTACATTTCTTTGCATTAAATTTCATTTCCCACATCCGGCTCCAATCGTGTATCCTATCCAGATCCTCCTGCAGCATTTTACAATCCTCCTCAACCTCTACCTTCCTGAAGATCTTTGCATCATCAGCAAACAGACTTGCATGACTGTTCACTCCATCTATGATATCATTTACATAAATCAGAAATATTACTGGCGCCAACACTGACCCCTGTGGGACTCCACTTGTTACTTCCCTTCATCCAGACATCATATCCTTTATTACTGTCCTCATTTTTCTGTCTCTCAAAAACTCTCTCATCCATTCCAGGAGGTTCCCCTTCAGTCCTCATATATTCTCTAGTTTCCACATTAGTCTCTTATGAGTTACCTTGTCGAAGGCCTTCTCCAAATCTAAATACAGTCGACCTTCTGTCTTCGCGGGGGTTAGGGGCCTGAGACCTCCGCGAAGATCGAAAATCCGTGTAAAATTGGTGCCCCCCTAAAAACACCCCGAGCCCCCCATTTCCTTCTTTAATGAAAGAAAACCCCTGTGTACATGTCAATAAACACTTTATTTATAATTAAAGTATGAAAAAAATAGTTTAATTGCATAGGTGGATGGCCGCTCACACCGCTCGTCACAGCTACACTCTCACCCTCCACCACCGTTACCAAGATTTTCCCTCCCGTAACTTGTCCAGCAATTCTACCTTCTCCAACAGGGTCATTACCTTCTTCTGGTGCATTGAGGTGCCTTTATGTCTTGGCTACTCTCTTAGGGCCCATGGTAGATAAAATGATGGTGTCATGGAGAGATCAGTGAGTACAAGCACTCAAAAGCGTGGTCACAGTGAGAATGGCTTTCGGGACAATTCGCCGTCAAGTCAGTTCGCAGTCACAACAATAACAAGACAATTCGCCGTCAGGACTTTTCGCCGTCAGGACGATTCCCCATCATTTATTTACATACTATAATAGTCTTTTAAATATACGAGTTTTAAAAGTGGTGGTGGTTTATTGTTTTTATAATAAATGTAGTGACATCTGTTGAGGCTCAGCCATATCTTTCCCCATGGTTTGCGTCCACTATGGCCGATCGGAATAACATGTTGGATATTGTCATTTGAGATGAATATATACTTGTACCTCTTCAGAGTCGTTTTAAAATATACCCAGGATGTTGTAGTACCAATGAAAATTAATGAAGACAGCTACGGTTGATGCTAGAATATAATTCAAAGTCGACTACAGCGAAGTAGAAACATGTTAATTATTGGCTAAAAGTGCAACTTATAAATGATATCCAAAGCCTATGCTATTGAATGAACATAGATTTTGATAGATCCTCCTGAAAATTAGTTATTAAAGTATTAATTATTCAAAAATAAGTATGTTTATAGAATGACGGGGAATCATCCAGGGTGCGAATTGTCCTGACGGGGAATCGTCCATGTTTTGATGGCGAATTGACTTGACAGCAAATTATCTCGGAACCTGAGAATGAGAGAGCTTGCCCCGAGAGATTCAAAACAATGCGGGGGTGGCGCTGCGGGCGGTATGCAGCCGCGCGATTTGAATGTGTTAAAATTTTTCTCTGGACTTCAGAAAAGGTGATTTGGTTTCCCTGGTGACAAACCGCGAACAATCGAAACCACAAACAGAGGAACCGCGAGGACAGAGGGTCGACTGTACACACAATCCACCCAACCATCTCTCTCCTGTAACATGTCAATCGCTCTTGAGTAAAAGCTCACCAAGTTGGAAACACATGACCTTCCACTTCTAAATCCAAACTGACTTTCGGCCAAAATATTCATCTCTTCCAGATATTTTATCCATCTATCTTTCAGAATTCTCTCGCACAATTTTGCGACCATGCTGGTTAGGGACTCTGGTCTATAATTCAGGAGTTCTTCCCTGTTTCCTCCATTATAAACTGGTACCACAATTGCCCTTTCCCATTCTTGAGGCACTTTACCCTCTTCCAGAGAACACACAATTGAACTGTGATTCTTATCCGCCAGTTGTTTTCTGCATTCCTTCAGTACCCAATTAGAGATTCTCTCTGGTCCTGGGGCTTTCCTTACATCTTGAGTTTCCAGCAATTTATACACTTCCTGTACTTCCACATTTATATCTTTTATCACTACATTTTTAGTCACTCCCTCTCCTTTCACAAACTCTCTTTCATTAGTGAAAACTGACTGGAAACGTTTGTTCATTATTTCTGCTTGCATTGCTGGATCTTTGTAGACCTCTCCTTCTACTCTCAGTTTAGCGATTCCTTCCTTTTGCTTCATTTTGCCATTGACTAAATCTATAAAACAGTTTGGGTTCATCCTTACATCTGTCTATTATACCTTTTTCAAAATTCCTTTCTTCCTCTCTACTTATTCTTGTGTAATCATTTCTAGTTCTCATATATTCTTCCTTTGTTCTGTTGTTACCTCTCTTTCTCCAATTGTTCCATGCCGTGTCTCTCTCTTTTTTTTGCTATCGTACACCTATTAAACCGCTCCTTTTTTCTGTTTTCTTTCTCCCTCACTCTTGGCACAAATTTTTCCACTCCCGAATCATGGAAGGCTAGAAAAATATCCCACTTCCTCTGTATCTCTCTTGTTTCTCTGAATTTCGTACAATCTGCATTTTCAAATTTTTTTTTTCAATCCTGTAATTTTTGCATTCCCAAAGTTGTATCTTCCCTGCCTATAAAGCTCATCTTTTGGCTCCACGTTCCGTGTTATCATCTGGAACTCAATGACCACATGATCACTTTTTCCAATAGGACACAGATACTCCAAGGATTCTGTTACATCGGGTTCTTTGGTAAACAGTAAGTCTAGTCTTGCTGGTGTGTCCTCACCTCGGAACCATGTCTCTTCTGTGACCCATTGCGTCATCACATTGTTCGTTGTTATATTTAACCTCTTAAACGCGGCCGTGTACAGCCGATCCCCCCCGTGTGGCGGGGTTGTAGCGGGGTCTGAGTACCTGTGGGAAAATATTTGCCAAAAGTCAGAGATTAACCCTAGAACATTAAAAATTTTTTGGCATATAGTACTTACATTGAGCTTTCTCCTGAGACAGGTGTTGAACCTTGTGGACTACCAAAGGACTTGTGAAGACTTGAAAAGTTGGGTAACAAAGTCTTCACTTTCACACCTCCAGCAACCCGGTTTCCCCTCTACCACAGCCTCAATCTGTCACAGTACACTTTATACAACAACGTACAGGTAGTTTGGAATCCGTATTTGTACAATAAGCACTGAAAATAAGGCTACAATGAACGGAGCGTACGGCCGACATGCAGCGCGGCGGCGATCTTCCCGTCACTGAACACACATTTCCCTTTTCACAGCTAAAAACGCGTATACTACATTATTTTCCTTCATAGTACTTCGCAAAGGCTCGCTTGGCACTATTACGGCCCTAAAAATCACTGTCACTGCCAGTATTGTGAAGCTGGAATGAGAAAGACCACCGCCGCGCGATTTTATTCTGCCTTACGGCAGGCACTTTATTCTTGCTCCTGTCGGCCACTTTCACTTCATTTCTATCACTCACTTTTACTCTAGCTGTCAGTTTTGTGCCTTATTCATCAGTGTCACTGTCAATTGTTATAAAAATAATATTTTCTACACACCAAACTGTCACTGTCAGAACATAGAATAGAAACATATGCTTTCAACTTCTTACACTGGAGTGACTGTCACTCTCAATACTTATATTATTACTATGTACAATTATTTACACTGAAATCACTGTCACTGTCAATGCTTTTACAACTACATACACTAATTTACACTCATCAGACTGTCACTGTCAGTACGTAAAAGAAAACTAAACACTAGTATCACTGTCACTCTCAGTATTATTTACAAGATTCATACCCTTATTTTCAATATCTAGTCAGGCTGTGGTAGTCAAAGAAACACGGGTAAGCGCAGAGGGGAATTTTGCACTCTTTGGATTGCAAGGAGGTGTGCCTAAATGTTCTGTCTTGCCTGGTAGTGTGGCTGCACACATGACACCTCCTGAATGCTTTTCCCCTCTTGGCAGTGCTAGGCAGTGACTCCAGGTGGTGTCACTGAAGGTAGTCCTGGCACTGTAGGCGGTCTGGAGGTGTGTGTGAGTGGCGCCTGGGACCTGATGGCAGTACCTGCCCAAAACGCTGAAGCAGCTGGTACACACAAGTCTTAGAAAAACGCCAGAGAGAGTAGTTTGCTGGCTTCCTGTTCTTGATCTTATACAGGATGAAGGCGTTCAGCATGCACATATCAAGCAAGTGCAAGAACACCTTCCTGTACCAGCGACGGTTCCTCCTCAGGCAGTCTATCTCTCCAATCATCATATCAGACTTGTCCACCAGCCGCATATTGACGTTGTAGTCAATCACAGCATCAGGCTTCATCACAGGATCGCCAGTCCTTCTGTCGACCTTCCCTGTGGCTTGCATTTCCCCCTTGTGAACTGTGGTGAGCACATTGACGATTCTCTTATCGTGCCACCTGATCGCCAGCATTTTGTCAGATTTTTTCAGGTGCACGTCTCCCCGCTTTGATCCTTCAGCCTCGGGGAAGGCAGGGTAGTGTGCCCTATTGCTACGGACAGTGCCACAGGATCCGACGCCGTGTTCTGAAAGGTACTTGGCAAGTTTGGGAGCTGTATAATAATTGTCCGTATACAGGACATGATTCCCGCCAAAGTACTTTTCCAAAAGCACTTTCACCACAGAACCTTAGAATCCAAGGGGGTCAGTCTTGTCCAAGTCCACATTGCTGGCGGTGTAGATAACGAAGTCTAGGATGAACCCCGTCTTGCAGTCGCACAGCACGAAAAACTTTATTCCAAAGCGGTGGCGTTTGCTAGGAATATACTGCAAGAACCGAAGACGGCTCCTGAACAAAACCAAGGACTCGTCAATCACAACTTTCTTGAAGGGCCGAAGGAACGTCATAAACTTGTCCTTGATCAGGTTCAGGATTCCCCTCACTTTCCATAGTGGGTCAGTTTGGGAAGGCTCATCGTTGTTCGCAAACTGAAGGGAAGTCATGAGTTGCCTGAAACGATCACAACTCATGTATTTGTTGAAGATAGGTGTGGGGCAAAGATCGTCAGCACTCCAGTATTCTTCGAGCTTGTGCTTCCAGTTATGTGGCATAAGAAGCATCAAGCCGATGAATACAAATAGTTCCCTGATCGTTACAGGAACCCATGCTGCCATCCGCGACGTGGATGGCGTTGCAGCTTCACCTTCACCTTCACGAACTACCTGTTCGTCTCGGTACAAATCTGCTCCATGACTTCGTTATCCAGGAAGGCCAACAGGTAGTCCAGACATTCACCATCCTCTGGGACAGGGAAGTCAGCCTGTATCCCACACCCACTGGCATCAAAGGACATCTTCTGGCACAAAATCTGAGCCCTCAGACCACACGAAGGCATCCAGAGTGCCCTGCCTAGGCTGGGAGGTGGTGGGGGCGGCGGGGGGTGAGGCAGGCCGTGTGGCAGTGGGTGAGGCAGGCGGTGAGGCAGGCGGTGAGGCAGTGGGTGAGGCAGACCGTGTGGCAGAGGCTGTGCTAAGTCGTGTCGGTGTGGTGGTGGTGGTGGTGGTGGTGGTGGTGGTGGTGGGGAGATAACGAGAAGGTTCAAGGTCACTCGCAGTGGCCTGAATGGTGAGTTGCCTAGTGCGAGTAACCTTACCACTAACTCTGACACTAGGCGACACTTTTCTACTCCTACCAGCACGGACACGGGGCCTACGGAAACCTCTATGTAAACCAGACTGCTTACTTCCCTTCCGAGGTGGTGAAGGAGACTCAGAAGACTCCGGAGAAAGTACAGCTGAAGATGACGACGAGAGAATGGGGCTGGGAGTGCGTGGCGGTATGGCGGCGGCGTGACCTGGTGTAGGGGACAATGGCCGGTCTGAGGAAGACAGTGGCTGGGAAGCGGGGTCACCACTTCGTCTCCTCTTGGCCCCCTTTCCATACACTAGACCCCTTTTCACTGGAGCCTTGCCTGTTGAGGTGCTGGGCACAGGAATTGTCACTTCAGGCACCTCGGACTCAGCACTCGATAGAGTGTCTGACTCGGCAAGGCTCGATAATACACCGACGTCACTACCATAATCCATTGACGCTTTCAACAATTCAATGCCTATAGCCGAGTCACTAAGGCCCTTATCAGTTCCTAGTAAGGGTTTGTACGGGGTGGAGGTCACAAAGCCCTTTTTCGGAGGGCTGGAAGGCACAGACTCGGAAGAGCTTGAGTTAGACATGGTGTCACCTTCAAAGATTCTGGTAAACTGACGCTAAACAGGGGCAGACCGCGGGAAAAAATGCTAGTGTGACAACTGGGGAAACAAGCGTTTCCAATTAGCATAAAGTGCTTGCGAGAGGAAGGCGCAGATTGACACGTCTGAGCTGTCCGCGCGCTGCCATATCGCACGACGAGGGAGGGCCGGGCAGCAGTGCGTGGGTGGGTAAAAAAAATGATACTTGGCAACAACCGAGGTCAGTAGTACAAAGGTCAAGTGTGCTAAAAGTAGCTAAAGGGTACTGATAGACAATACCAGCTAGAGCCTGCTTGCCGGCGGTTATTCAAAATTTACTAGAATCACAAACGCGACGATCCGCCGTTATGTCCTTTTCGCCGAGCGTCGCAAACGCGACGATCCGCGTTTAGGGGGTTAATAATGTAGTGCTCCACGAATCTTCGCTGCCTCCTGAGTCCCATTCCTCTCAGTTCACCTCTTTACAATTGAAGTCACCCATTAAAATTATATTGTTACTTTTCTCAATCATTTTCTGTAAATACATAGCCATGTCTGACAACATTTCCTGGTATTCATCATCGCTCCATGCTCTTGTCTTAGGGGGAACATACACTACTGCTATGTCTCTCTTGCTATTCTCTCCAGTTTCTAATTTCATATTTATCACTTCGGCCCTGCCTTCTCCCATTTCCACAGTATCTGCATTTATATTGTTCTTCACTGCTATCATCACCCCTCCTCCTGTTTTTTCTTTTCTGTCTCTTCTCCACAGTTTGTATTTACCACCTCCCATATGAACATCAATATCTTCTCTTAATTTAGTCTCTACAAAGCACATAACATCAGGTTCATGTACTCTCAAAAAATCGATGATTTCTAGCCTTGCCGATATTAAACCATCAACATTAGTATATGCCACCTTCCAATTATTGTTGATGGTTTTTATACCCTCTTTTCTCCTTCTCTCCTCTGGTACCACTTCCTTAATTTCTGATCCATGACTGTCCAATAAAACACTGTCTTCTCTTCCACCGTTCTCTTCGTTTTTTACCTTTGCTTCCTTTACTCATTTGCTCTTTCTTCCTCATTTGCATCTCTCCTTATCCAAACATTTTTTAACCCTTCCTTGTCTGATAATTTCCATGTTCTACTGATAATTTCATTTACTGTTGCCTGAGGAAAACTTAACCTTCAATGGCCTTGCCTCTCCTTGCTCGTGCTTTCCTAACCTAAACACCTCTTGAATCTCTTCTTGAACTTCGTTGTTTTCCTCCATGACTACAGATATTATTTCTTTAACCTTACTAAGTTTTTCTCTTTCTCTTTCTGATCTTATTGTCATATATTTTTCTTTAACTCCTGAAATTATTACACATTTTTTCTTATCTGCTACATCCCTAACTAAAGATTCTCTACTTCTCATCTCCCTAACCACTTCCCTCTCCACCTTTTCCTTGCTTTGTTGTTCTATAATCTCTTTCAAATTTACATTCCCTCTTCCTGAATTTTCTTCCACTCCTTATGTTGCTCCTTGATTTCTTTAATGTGCTCGTCCTGTATTCTTGATTTGGATTCATACTCATCTAGTTTGCTTTTCATCCTGTCTCTTTCTTCTTCCAACCTCTTATTCTCCCTCTTGAGCTGTTTTATTTCATTTGATGCTGATTCGTTACTTACTTTCAGTTCTGTGACTTCTCTTTCTTGCTCTACACTGCGTGTGCAAACTTTTTCCAGTTTACTTCATAAAGCTATGATCTCTCTCTCCTGCTCTTGGGTTCGTTCCTGTAACCCTCTAATTACTACCCATACCTTTTTTATTTCCTGGACATTCCTCTCTGCTGTTTTCTGTACTCCAGCTACTCTTGTTTGGTTCAACATAATACTTGCATTTTCCACATTGTCTTTGGAGAAGCCCTCGAATTCCTTTTCATATGTAAACGAAGCTCCATCGCCCTCCGCCATTGTGCAGCCATATGGAATCTCTCAATTTGCACTGTATCTTGAACTCTTTGACCGAAACTTGCTGTTTTTTTTTACTACCGACCGACGGGACCACCACTCATGCACTCATTTTCATAATCACAATAGGCTGGTCTCCTTTTTCGCCGCTGATTTACTGATT